>NC_140241.1:21888466-22103466 GCF_949987555.1 Borostomias antarcticus | reverse complement strand
TCCCCTCTACAGCTACAACACATTTAGCAACATAGGGGTGGATTGAGCCCTTACAACAAATTACCATATACTGTACTGTATACCTTTAATCAAGAGAGAGGGTATTGAATAATGATGTTTAATGTTTATCTATTCTCTGAAAATACATCACATACATGGTTCTTTGCTGGAAGGATTGATTGATTGATTGATTGATTGATTGATTGATTGATTGATTGATTGATTGATTGATTTATTGATTGATTGATTGATTGATTGGTTGATTAAGGTGCAGCAGAAGCAGCTTTACCAGTCCATACGCTGTACTTCTCTCGCGCTCTTCGGTGACATCAGCGACATAGGCGAAGATGACAGAGAAGGTGACGGAGAATGCCCCCGACATGGAAATCATAGCAAAGTACCACCTAGAGGGTGGAACAGGCTGTCAGTTAGATGAAACCTGAACCTGTCATAGTCAAGCTGGAACCCTGCAACGCTGTAGGACTTCTACTGCTCAGCTGACGTGTGGAGGTCTACAGTGATACCAGGATATCTTGTTTCGGAATGGTAACAGTTTCTTCCATTCTCAAAGGTAATTCCCTGCTGTATTCACTACACAATAAATCTTGAATCTAAATGTTTTCGTTAGTTAGTTAGTTAGTTAGTTAGTTAGTTAGTTAGTTAGTCAAATAGATAGATAGATAGATAGATAGATAGATAGATAGATAGATAGATAGATAGATAGATAGATAGATAGATAGATAGATAGATAGATAGATAGCAGGGACAGTCTTACCAGGGACTTAGTCTCATCAAGGGGATGGGGGCGCAGGTGAAGAACACAGTCACCAATAGGAAGGAGCGTCTCCCCCACACGTCTGACAAGGCACCAATCAGAGGGGCACTCATGAAGGACAGGAGACCCTGGAGAGAGGAGGTGGAGTTAATATGGAGAGTGGGTTAACAATGCCAATGTGTACCAGCCAGCCTAACACACCTGGGTCCAAATACAATTCGAACTAGACTGCACTCGGGCGAGGTGCCATCTTGCACCTTATAGAGCGTCTTTCCAAAGCCCGGGCCAACTTGATTCAGCTTGATTCTACTTTATTTGCTTTAGCATAGGATGGTCTATTAATGGCAACCCTTGATAGAGGATGTATTAACGCCAAGCTACGCTGCACAAAGACTAATTTCTTACTTGTACTAGCGACATTTTAAACTGCAACGGAAAAGTAACCGACTCTCCTACTACTACATACCATAGAGTTGAATATTTTCAGCTTTTTATGTGCATATTTAGCTGTATAAAAACGACCTCCAATCATCACTATTAATTCTGTTAAGTCTCACCCTGAAAATGTTGCTTAGCGATGCTGCGTCATTGTGTGAGCATTCCATTCGTTTACGTCTAAGGCCCTTTTCCAATACGCATACTTGTCTGTACTTGCGTCCTTGTGAACTTGTGAAACGTCATCAGTCGGAGCCCAAGTACTGTTTCAATTCAAAAGTACGAAAGTCCCAAGTCCGCATCAAATGCCAGGATGTGTTCTTGCTCCGCCTATTTTATCGAGGATGCATCGGAGCAGACTTGTGTGGACTTGAGACAGCCAGATATCCCAAAAATCCTTTCGCATCAAGCGGCTGTGCTTACGGTTGTTAGGGCAACACCATTGAAAATGCCTATCTAAATAATCTATGTAAACTAGTAGAAACAGACGTTATTTGGATAAAATGGCCACATAATTGGTTTCAATTGTGGTAATTATCCGCATGAAAAGCAATGAAAACGTAAAGATATTTACTTTAAAACAGTTTAAAACGCTTTTCAAAATCCTAGCAATGGCGGCTGCCGGTGTCTACACAAAACAAGCCGAGAAGGTGACGTCAACAAGGACGCTGCTGTTCCAATTGCTGAATGACCGAACTTGCATCCTTCCGTCCTTGGAAGTTCATACTCTGATGCGAACTTCCCAAGTCCGAACTAGCAAGGACACAAGTCCGAACTTGGGCGTACTTGGTATTGAAAAAGGCCTTATGACTGTAACTGTTACTGAACATTAGATGGCGTTAATACAGACCCTCGGAGGATTCCAAACTGCAGCGCATCAAAATTAGCAACCCAATTTAAAACCGAAGTAACGCTGTTAGATTTGAAAACCGGAATTGTTTAGAGGACATTTTGAGCTACAAAGAAAGCTACATTGTTATCACCAAACGTCTGGTTTTATTACATTTAAGTTTTTAGGAAAAAAATGTGACGTTGTCTCAGAGATGGCTTTAATAGATCCCCCTCCAGTACTTTTTTCACTGTGCACCGCAAAATAGAATTCCCCTAAAGTAGTTGATCGTCATAGCAACGCCTGTGACGTCAGAGGGGGTTTCCTGTTTAACACTGGCTAGAGGAGTTCCCTTCCCCGCGTTATTGGAGAGCAATCGCGAAAGTGAATTAATACCATATGAACAAAAAAAACTGCATTCCTAGATCAATCAACCTTGTATTAACTAAAATATTCACTGGGGGAAAAAATCCATTACAGGTTGATTCTAAACATCCGCGAATTCATGCTGTCGTGCCAAATCACTTCCTTGTTGAGTGCTGCTTAGGGGTGGTCGCGGGAGTGTCCAAAACAGAATAAATATTACACATTATGAACACAATAACACTTTTCCTAGATCAATTTTGTATTAACTAAGATACCCGCTGGAGAAAATAACTGTTCTCATGGACAGAAATACCATGAGGATGAGGAGTTATATTTTTGATGCAAATGCATGAAATGTAGAGAGGTAGTCGTTGATGCCCTCTAGTGGTGGGTCGGAAGTATAACTCTTATACTTTTATAACAAAAGAGAAAAATAATTTGTGGATCCACCCTGTAATTCAGATCCGCTCCAAAATCTAATCAAGTCCAGGGTACCTTGGGCGGACCGAATGTACAAAGTATGAATGTTATTGGGTTATTTGTTTTCAAGCTATGGTGTGAACAAAATGCCCAACCAACAACCCACATACACACCCACAGACCCCCCCCCCCCCACACACACACACACAGAAAGCTGTGAACACCCTACTTGTACGCCTCAGTGGCGCAAGTAAATACTCACATTTATTTACTTTACTAGCATAATTGCTCTTGTCTCGCACAATGGAACTAATGGGTTGTTCTTCTGATTGGATTATGCAAATCCCGCCAACATGACCCTCCGGTCAGATTCACGCAGACACTTGTGATGCGCACAAGTGATGCACAGTATTTAAAAAGGTATTTTTGGTCCAGGTCTGCATGCCAATGAGGAAGTCCATTGATCTCCAATAGAATTGCGGGCTAATTGGATTATTTCAAGAAGCAATTTTGGGTGAGATTCATTAGTGTGAAACATAAAAGACATTTCTGGAGCATTCCTTGAATACTGATTGTTAGAGAGAGGTGAAGTGAAAATGCACTCGTGTTGAGTTTCTCTCTAAGAGATGTCTTACCTTCACCCCCTGAATGAGGCCATTCATCAAGAATGTGTGCTGTGGAAATGTTTCATGTAAAACCTGTGAAAAGACAGAGAAACAGAGAAATCACCAGTGTGTTGAATACAGCTGTTAAAACAGGCACACAGCTGGACTTAATACGCCATCTCATAGGAAAACATGCTCCACAAAAAGCAGGACCCAAAACACAGGTGTGTTTTATAAGATCGTTTCAAGAGGGGGGAGGGGAAGTTAGACAGTAAAACAACACCAGCAGAGGTACTGTAATAATATATTTAGACAGTTCATATCAGCAAGCCAGAAAGACACAGACAGGCAGGACAGACAGACAGGCAGACAGACAGACAGACAGACAGACAGACAGACAGACAGACAGACAGACAGACAGGCAGGCAGGCAGGCAGGCAGGCAGGCAGACAGACAGGGCATGTCGGCTAACTTACAGTCAACATAGGAGTGGTAAGGAGACCCCAGGCGAAGAACTCCAGGAAGATGACCACCACAGCGTGGTACACACTGGCACTGCCAATGCCTTGTTGCACCTGCAGAGAAAGTAACCACTCTGTTCCATATCAAAATAAACAGCATTCACTATCCGCGGACAGCAGCACTAGTCTTAAAGCCTGGTTATACTCCCAAACTGACGTGTTTGCGGACAGCTGCGGACATGTAGCGGTTCTGTTTGTACTACTATAGTCCACATGGAGGATGCGGCAGTTGGTGCATTCAGTGTCCCTCATTTACTAAGCGTCCGTAAGACAGAAAACTGGGCGTACGGTCATTTCCACGCCTTGAGCATTCATCAATTTGGACGTGAGCGGAGACTGAGACCAAATCTCACGCCAAGTCTCAGCTCATGTGTGTCCTATCGTTCAGCCGAGGTAAGAGGAGTGGGCGTGCGAGGTAGCCAGATCATTCGTGCCATGTGATTGGCGGCATACGATCGTTTGATAGATCACACGTGGACGCTGTCGTAGCATCATTTCTGCGCTCCGATCTGCACTTGGACCTGCGCTCGGATTTGCGCTCCTTTGATATATGAGGGCCGTTGCGTTGAGGGTGCGTGGACAAGTATGCGCGGTCACAAAAAATGTGATGCGCGCTGTGAAAGGTATTTTTGATTAAGTGCTATTATAGTTGTTTAATACAAGGCCTGTCTATTTAGGCCTAGTTAAGCTTCAATACTGCTGTACACTTTGTACTTTTCCAGAACACATACAGTAGTACGCATGAAAAGTTGTTATTATCTGTGTTCCAGTAGCAGATAAGTTGACTTCCAAGGACACACAACCTCACAATGAAAAGCCTGTCTGTGTTGCAGTAAAATGTAACTAACAGAGAACACCCTAATCACATCGGCTGAATGGAAAACGAAAGTAGTAAGCTCATAGGTCAAGCATTAGATAAAGGTTTCAACCAATCAGGTACTAACACATGTAGTCACGCGCCAATGTATTGTGTGGAATAGTATATACAGAACATCCCGACACTAGTCGGTGCGCTTGCCCAGATACCCCTTGTGTCTCTGTGTAACCGTCCCTTTGCTGCAATTGTAAGGTAATAAAGTATGTTTCTTTTACTCTACTCTGTTATATTTCGTGTCCTCATTTGACAAGGTTGTGTGATTGTGTTGGTCCTTGGGAGGAGAACCCTGTGGTAGGCTACTGGTGAATTCAATCTGAAGTGTTATAATAGTACTTTGTGAGTGTCCATATGTCATAGGTCAACCGAGCACAGCCACCACCACAGCGCGGATGTCCGCGTACTCGTACATCCTCTGATGACGAAATGTCACACGCACCGTACTCGCAGACGCGTGTAACCAGACCTTTAGAGTGATGAAACTGGAACCTACAGTTGAACGGTCAGCAAATCAAAATCAATAGATTTTTTCTTTGTGTACAGTAGCGCATTTACAGAGAGGAAGGGAGGGGAGAAAGTACACAATTATCCTACCGCAAATTTTCCAGAGGGAAGCAAAAAAAAACACAGTTTATTAAAGCCTGTGTAATGTTGCAATGTTGCCATTATGGTTATTACATAACAGCTGCCGCTGAATCTGTGGAGCTCCATCCTCATGCATTTATTCATGTACAGCATAAGCTCACTTCATGTTTTAAACCCACATGTTCTTAGCTTATGAGGCTGACTAGAATAGGTATTTAATTTTCCTCACATTTGACTCTTCCCAGATAGCAAGCGGATGTGTAATGATTCTGGGACATATATGGGCTGGAACTAAGCCACAAGGGCCAGATCTGGCCTGTATATGGCCCAGATCCGCTTGCTATCTGGGTTGGTGAATGGAATGAGTGTAGCCTATAAAATTGGAGGGGAATTGCACACTATAGTCTGCAATCATCATTATTATTTAGACGGTAATTCTGTCTAATATCGGTTATGAATTTCAATAGTATCAGAGATGTCATCTTTAATGTCCAAATTATGTTCTGAGTTGAACAAGGAACCTGTGAGTCAGCGCTTGCTCATTAACCACCCCACACCCACAAACCTGGAGAAGCCAATCTGGACCTGATTCTCTATCTATCTAGGGGCTGTCAGGGTCCTTTTAGGACCCGGTCCTAAAACCTGGTCTCACCTGGAATGATTAAATCAGTGAATCATCAGGAATTATGGAAATGGATGACTTCATAGGGAGCCTGTCACTGTGATGTCACAACGCATCTATGTGGTCAGAGTCCTGACGCTTGAGGCCTCGCTGAATGACAGTCAGTGCCTCTGGAGAGGAAGGTGACAAACACTCGCTGCTCCCCAGCACGGTGACGCAAGCTGCAGTCTGGGAAATGGATTACGTAGCCTATATGAATGCTTTTTCCTCACAGCCCTGTGAATGTTTGTGTGTGTGTGTGTGTGTGTGTGTGTGTGTGTGTGTGTGTGTGTGTGTGTGTGTGTGTGTGTGTGTGTGTGTGTGTGTGTGTGTGTGTGTGAATTTGTGTGTGTGTGTGCGTGAAGGAATGCATGCTGCATCTAGCCTATACATTTTCGAAAGGACTAGGATTCCCTGCTTAATTGCCATATTTAGTAAGTGAAACATTTTCTCATGTCTTCCAAAAAAGATAAAAGATTCTCTTAACTAGATTAATCCATTGGTACCAGAACAAAGGCTGACAGGATCAGGTCCAGATTGGCCACTCCAGGTTTGTGGGTGTGGGTGAGCTGAGCAAGCGCTGACTCACAGGTTCCTTGTTCAAACATAATCAAACATAATTTGGACCTTTAAAGATGACAGCATCTCTGTTAGAATCCCTATCTATTCTCAATTATATTAGAATTACAGTCTAAATAATAATGATGATATAAAGACTATAGTGTGCCATTCCCCGCTAATTGTATAGGCTATAGTCATTCCATTCACCAAGAGTCAAATGGGGGAAATCAAGGCTATGTGTTCTAGTCAATCTCATAATATAAGAACATGTTGGATTCAGCTGCAGCTGTAGATGTATTATGTAATAACTATGCTACACATTAGCTTATACACAGGCTCCAATAAACGGCGGCGGAGCAATAGGCCCTTTGCCAGGCGCACGGCCTAGCTATAACCCATGATAGTCATCATCATCCATCATTTATAGCCTTAATTACGAGGGAAAACATGATTATTATTTTTCTGCTGCTCGGCAATGCAGCCCACTCGGAATAGCGCCGAAGTGTATTCATTAATCCATTCGTTTTTTTCATTGGGCATCCATAACGAGAGACCGCTATCGGCAGCCCAAGCTGATGATTCCACATCGTTTATGATTAATATCAGTTGCGTTACACACTCAATACATCTGAAACAAATGGGAGGTTTCGTTCACATACCGTGGATCCATCCTTCATACTGATTTTCTTGACCAACACTACGCGGTTGGTGCCTAGATGGTGATCCTTCTCTCCCGGAGCCATCTCCTCGCATTTTGCCGGAGTTACATAAAATCCATGCTGCGTAGGGATCTTCGGTACACCCGCTTCTTCCAGGATGCCTTCGTAATTAGCCCTCTGTGGCTATCTCGAATAAAAAGAAGGTGTATCCCAATAGTCCAAACGAATTGGCAACACCGTTAAATAGCTAACTGTGCAAAATGGTCACCGGGCACACGTCGTTCCTATCAATTCCACTGTACCGAAGACAGCGCACTCCCGCGATTGAAAATTACCGAGATGATGGCGACTGACCACGAGTCAGTGCGTTGTTTTATGGCATCGTTTATACGCGCTGGCTGGATGATGAAGGGAGGTTGTAAAGCTGTTCTGGGATCGGATTTCACTCTTCCTACAGCCTCTTCTCCCCTAAAGGCGGAAACCACGTGTTTATTGATATTACTCCCTGGGTCTAAAGAAAAACACTGTGGTTGGCATATTAGATCATGCATGAGGTCATTATTCTGAAGAGTGGGGCCTCATGGTCTGGTTTATTGACTGAAGGCTTCTTGGCAAACTATCCTGGTGTTCTGAATTATAAATATGGATGTAGGCCTATAAGACCTGCACACCTGTTAACCACACTTGATCAACGGCAATAGGAGGAAGTTACCCTGTTACCTTTGCACACCATAGACTTGACTGCTTTGAAACTCTAGACAAATGGTAAAACAATATTTCAGATAATCTAATCTTATTTATAACTGCTTATCTTGATTACATTCAATTAAAATAACATCCATATGTTACACTTATACAGTAAGGTCATCGTCAGCTGTTTTTCTACTCTGATGAAAGCAGTAGGCTATTGCTTCAGGCGGTTCATTGTGGTCTTTGTATGGCCATTGCTAGGCAACGTGAGTGTTCAGCTGGCCTGCATTGCAAAGGTAGTACACCTGTAAGTGGACCCGCTGTTTAAGCCAGCAAAGTTCTACCCACTCAGGGCTGATATACATACCTGTAGCCAACCTTTTTTTCACCACGACAGAGCACAGCACCACAGGACAAACGCAGGCGACAAACTACAACAATATACTGTAGATATACTAGGCCTGGGATCGTCCTGGTGTCTCCATTCCCCAGGATGGCTTTAGCCAGTGGACAATGGCTCGAGAAGGAGATGAAAGGGGAAGCACCAAGCCCCAGGTAAGTGTGTGTGTGTGTGTGTGTGTGTGTGTGTGTGTGTGTGTGTGTGTGTGTGTGTGTGTGTGTGTGTGTGTGTGTGTGTGTGTGTGTGTGTGTGTGTGTGTGTGTGCGTGTGTGTGTGTGTGTGTGTGTGTCCTATTTCCAGTGATAGCTCAGCTTTAATCAAGCCTACATCTTAAACATAATCTCATGCATATTATTATATTAAAATAACCATACTAAACAGTTGTGACTATGAAATAATTTTCCCTCTCAGACATGGCCATGCACTAGCTGTGGCTGGGAACATAGCATTCCTGTTTGGCGGAGTGTCCACCACAAGCCATGATGAGGTATGCAACAACATCTACACCACTTCACAAATTACACACAGTACCTCCAAGATGTCCATATTCCAGATAGCAAGCGGATGTGTAATGATTCTGGGCCATATATGGGCCGGAACTAAGCCACAAGGGCCAGATCTGGCCTGTATATGGCCCAGATCCACTTACTATCTAGGATATGCCTCTTATTCTGGCTTTAACTATTCCTCTTCAGGAGGATCAACTGACATACCTGAATGACTTCTACATGCTCACAGGTATGTTCACAAAAAACTGTCCAACACCAAGGTCAAGGTAATCTTTATTATCTCACATGGAGAAAATGGTATGCATCCAGGCAGGAAACGATCAAGCAATATGCATGACGTCACTACAAATTACAGTGCAGAAATGCTGAGTATTAAAAACAAGCGCTACTAGTACCTATTACTACTAGTACCTATTACCTATGTTTATAGTTTCAACCACTCATGTCACATGGGAGGTGATGCCTCAGAATGGAACTGTGCCTCCAGCAAGACAAGGACACACTCTTTGGTACCGTAATGTATCATTTCAACAATACATACAGTACATTGTTTTTCTATTTAAGGAATGAATCACTGACTCGTGTTTCAGTTTTGATATGTGATACTGATCATCGTCTCTACGCTGTACCTCCTGAGGCAGTGTGGTTAAAGGCAAGCTCTACCTGTTCGGAGGGGTGTCCAGTCCCCAAGCTGAAGAGTGTCTCCCTGGGGTCTACTGCTTCGACATAGGTGAGATTATAGGACATCTAATTTACTTCTCTGTTTTAGATGGGATTACAGACCAGTGGGAGTCTACCTGGTATCTGGTTATCTTTCCAGACTCTCTTAAAACTGCTCTAGTCACATTCCTCTGTTTTGAATAACTACAGGCCAATATCCAACCTGTCCTTTCTAAGTAAAATCCTGGAAAGAGCAGTGTTGAAACAGCTAGAGGCATTTTTACATGACAATGATATTTATGAGAAAATTCAGTGTGGTTTCTGAGGTGGACATAGCACCGAGACAGCACTCACTAAAGTCATAAACGATCTTAGAATGAGCACAGATTAAAAGAAAGTTTATATCCTTGTTCTTCTCGACTTGAGCGCTGCGTTTGACACTATTTATCATGCGATACTTTTGAACAGACTCAAAACCTGTATCGGTCTCTCAGGGACTACTGTACACTGAGCTCGTTTCATACCTACCTCACAGACAGAAATTATTGTGTGGTGGCTTCAAACCAATAGTAGCCACCATCTGACACAGGACAGATAAATGGACACTAGAGGGGAGCCAACATAACACATCACATTTGATCATAACAATCAATCAATCAATCAATCAATAACAATCATTACTCAATACCATTAAATATTATTCATTTGGCTCCTACATACTGTGTGAGTCTTGATGACGTTCCTCAGGGCTCGATTCTTGGTCCGCTGTTGTTCTCCCTACATATGCTCTTATTTGGAGAAATTATCTGTGAACATGGTATTCATTCCCAGATAGCAAGCGGATCTGGTCCATATACAGGCCAGATCTGGCCCTTGTGGCTTATTTCCGGCCCATATATGGCCCAGAATCATTACACATCCGCTTGCTATCTGGGTTATCACTGTTATGCTGCTGCCACCCAGTTGTATCTCTCTGTAGCACCAGACAACTAACCCTAACCCTAACCCGACAAGGATGTAATTACATCCTCTGCTAAGCTGCCTTTCCAGTATTGAGCAGTGGATGAAGGACAATTTTCTTAAACTAAAGCAAGAAAAAACTGAAGTCCTCATTGTTGGCACAGATACCCAAAGAAATGAAATAATAAGTAGACTCGGAAATCTGGTCCCACAGGTAAAACCAAAAGTGAAAACACCTGGGTGCTATCCTTGATCATGACCTTAATTTTGAAAATCATATCTGTAACATTACTAGCCTTTTATCATCTGAGACACATCACAAGAGTCAGACTCTTCCTCTCCCTAGAGGATGCCAAGAAACTGACTCAATTAGATTACTGTAATGCACTTACTGGTTTGCCAAAAAAAAAAAACTATTGCTCGGCTGCAACTTATTCAAAACTCAGCAGCAAGAATTTTAACTAAAACCAGGAATAGAGATCATATTACCCATATGCTGCTAGTATATTTGCTCTGGCTCCCTGTAACGTAAATTATTTTACTTGTGCTTAAAGCTTTGAATGGTCTAGCACCTTCTAACCTACTTTTTTCTCATTTTATTGTATTTTATTGTAGCATTCTATTTGATCTTGCTTCTTTTAGGGTCTTCTATTTTTATTATGCCTAAATTGATATTTTGCTTTTAATGTCTCTTTTATAATGCACTTTACTTTTACTATGTCTCAATTTATATTTATGTTTTTGCTTTTTACAGTATGTCTCTTCTGTAAAGGGGAGTGTCCTTAGGGTGCGTGTCCACCGGGGAGCTGTATTTTAGAGCTGGCGCTGTTTTCTCATTGTTTTGGATAATGAGCTCTAGGGCGCTATAGACACGAGAGCTGTGTTCCAAGCGCTTTTTTGCGCTACAGCACCATGAGCTCTAGGCTTTTTTTTGCAGTTGAAAAAAGCTAGAGTGTAGGCTCTAAACGGCTGTTCTGACAATGACAACAGTCAGTTTTTGGCAAAACCGCAGAGACAGCAAACGTTAGCACTAGCTAAAATTAGCTAGCTATCTTAACTTGGCTAGTTAATCTGCAGTCTGCAAAAACACGACACTCGTTGCTAACGTAGCTGTAAAACATCGGTAGCCTAGCCAGGTCTAAACTCCGTCTCTAGTGCGCTCTACACAGCTGTAAGCTTGGCGCTGTTCAGCTACATACAGCTCGTTGGTGGACACACAGCCTTAGGACTGCATTTTATGTCATGAAAGGTGCTCTATAAATGATGTTTATTATTATTATTATAAGTAGTAGTAGTAGTATTACTTTTATTATTACCTCTCTGACATAAGTGAGATTAAAGTACAGTGGGAGTCTAGGGGAGACATAAGTGATATTATAGGACAGTGGGAGTCTGTAGGTCAGACTATTGGACAGTGGGCGTCTACCTCTCTGACATCTGAGATGTCAGATATGTTTGATATTTTGTAGCAGATTCTGGATGCAATCGTGTAGTGTAAACTTGTCCAGTCGTTAAATGTGCGATACCCAGTTTTTCAGTTGTCATAAAAAAATCATCAGAAGCCAGTCATCTAGTGTATACTCCCAGTCATTTCATAATCTGTTAAGATTGTGAAAGTCTTCTAGTGTATCCGAGGCTTAAAGGAACTGGTGTCTCCTGTGAAGTACTGTGTCTGACAAAAGCTGCTGTCTGGTGCCTGCTTGTGCTTGACGCTGTTGAGTTTTAAGAAATATGTTAAGTTAATTGCAAGTGCTGCAGTCTCTGCTTCTGCCATCTGGTCTTTGATGCTGGGTCCCTCTAGGACCATGTTCGCTAGTGTAAGCAACAACTGTGGCCTGAGTCCTCTTGGCATTTTTCAGGGAAACCATAAAATGGTTTGGCCTCGCCAAATACATCTCTTCCTTTTGTGTATGATCTAGGGGTGTAACGATACACTAATCTCATGATACAATACGATACACGATATTGGGTTGACGATAACAATACGATACGATACACTAAGGGCAGGTGTGAAGTATTGCAGTAGCGCTGCTGTTCACACCAATAGTGCATTTCTCCACATTTCTACTCCACTACACTTTGTGAATTTAGAGCTTAACTGTTGTAATATCATGGATAGGCCTAGAGACAAAAGACGTGTTTGTTACCAGCGTTGTGTAGCCAGTGTTCACTGATATACAATAAACATATCACGATATTGTTTTCACCTTGACAATATGTATTGTGATGTTTCTGTATCGCGATATATTGTTACACCCCTAGTATGATCGCATATCAAGGAAGTCAGCAAGAAGCCTCTCCTTCAGCCGTGTAGAGTGAACTCTGTTACCAACCTCCACTCCTAGCTCTTCTGTTTGTGACTTATAGAATCTTCTGGCACGATTATACAGGTGCATCTCAGAAAATTATAATATTGTGAAAAAGTCCATTATTTTCCTTACATTAATTCAAACAGTGAAACTTTCATGTTTTCTAGATCCATTACACAAAGTGAAATATTTCAAGCCTTTTTTGTTTTAATCTTTATGATTATACAGTATGTTCAGTATGTTCATTTATACACTCTTACAATACTTGGTGGGGGCTCCTTTTACACAAATTACTGCATCAACATGGAGCGTGGCATGGAGGCAGTCAGCCTTGAAATATTTCACTACATGTGTAATGAATCTATAATATATGAACGTTTCACTTTTTGAATTAAATTACGGAAAATAATTAACTTTCCACGATATTAAAATTTTCTGAGACCTGTAGAGACCTACTAGGCATCAGGTGTGATACTTTGCTTTGAGGGCTACCGTGTCCCCGGCACTAAGTTCTGTATCTTGAGGTAGGGTTGCACTACTGCGCACCTGTTTGTCCAATTTAAATGTTGCAATATCATGAAGGCCATCATGGACAGCAGGTTGTCTGCAGAAGAAGCAGGTGTCTTGTCTCATTTCAGAAGTATTTGATGACTGGGACTTTATGCGCTTAAATTCTGTCTATGGGTCAAGACTTTCACTGCCTGTTCTCAGTGCTCGCTTTTGCGCTGGTGGTTCGATTATGTTTCAGCCTGCATGTCTGATGGTATTGAGCTTTGTTCACAACCATGGCTGCTTCAATACCTTGGCCCTCATCCAGTCTTTCAAGTGAGAATGCAGAAGGGGAGCTGGCCAAGTTCACTGAACAAGATCAATTGCTCTGCAAATGAATTGTATCCCCTTGTCTGCTCGCTTAGACTGCAAAGGACAAGTCAATGCCTCTGCCTTGTGTTCTTGACATATAACGCATAACTTGTAGTCCGTCTTGTCAGTGTGAGGAGTTGACGGTCCTTGGCCATCAAGATTCACAAATTTGAAATTCTTTGACGTTATCTTTGACAATCTCTGCAATTCTAAAGTTCCAAATTAAAATTCTCCATCATACATTTTTTTATGATTTGACACAGATCATCCATATCAGAGTTATCTATAAAACTTTAGTGCAATTACAATGTTAAAGGAGTAGTCAAGCGAAAAATCATGTTTAGCCCTGTTTTAAAGTTACTTATGATCATATACAATGGTTCAGATCAAAAAGTTGACAAAACTAGCACTTTTGAGAAAGTCTGATAATTGCTCTACCACCGTTTTGGTCATACAATAGATGTGGGTGGGCACCGTGAAAAATCATTAAAAAAACATGTTAAACTCTCAATTTCAAAGACAATAGCCCCAATATCCAATTTGATTGAGTGAAGTGCTCTTGGCTATAACTGTACTAAATGTCATGCTTTTACCACAAAATGCACAATTATGCTTATCTGCTCCACTATGAGAGATTGGAGAAAATGGCAAATGCATCTAAAGAGACAGAGAGGTCTTGACACTGTAATTTAATCATAAAGCTGCAGTACTACATGTAACTGCTGCACTATGAGCCTGCTACGAGCTAGCAGCAAGGGAAATCTCTGTCTGCAAAATCATGTCTGAAATTCGTATACTTAAATATCCTCCTCTGGTGAATTCGTAGAGGTAGTGAGGAATTAAGGAAATGCTTTAATGATTCGACCACAGTCACACATGCTCACTCTGCCTCGCAGTGTCTCTAGCCTGGGAACGCATCACCCCTGGGGGCGTGCCACTCAGGACCATGGGGCACAGCTCGATTGCCGTGGGAGACAACATCTACGTGTATGGCGGGCTCCTGAACGGCACTCCCTCTGACGATCTCATGATGTTAAGCACAGGTCAGAAGGCGAGCAGGCGTATAAGACATAAGATAAGATAGTCTACACACCATATAAATAAAATGAACTTCAACCGTATTACAGTAGGCCTATATATAATATTATATAACACACACAATGCTCAATGCATGCTCAACCTCTTCCTAAGATAAGAAAGTCTACACACCATATAATTAAAATGAACTTCAACTGTATTACAGTAGGCCTATATATAATATTATATAACACACACACACAGTATCCTGTACAGTGTTTAGAGCTTCATAGAGTCGGGGAATTCTACAGAAGTAGTGTAATTCCTTTCGACACTCTCTGTCTGTCTGACTCAAATTCAAACTGACTATGTTTCAGTTTCGATGAACTGGATCCCTGTGAAGACCACAGGGACTCTGCCATCTGCAAGGTACTGTGTTCTATATCCAGTAACATAACAACTTAACAACCTCTATTGCTGGAGGATGAATGCCCATGGGAGCTAAAAAGGGAACGATGTCACGTGTTGGTCATTTCAAGGTCTTAACTGGTCTATAGAGGTCAGAAGATAGCTACTGAGTGAGCATCCTGTTGAGATTCATCTTTTGATTTGATTCTGTTTGCTGATATTCTGTTCTTCTCACTAGTCCTGTTGTTACAGCATAACGTGTTTGCAGAGGGTTGATGGGAATGTTGGCATCAGCATCAGTACCCATTCACTAACAAGGACCTTGTGTGAAAATATATCTCAGTGACATTTGTCTTCTGTTGAAGCTGCACAGTTTTGGCAGGGTGCAGTAATTGCCAGGCAAAATATGCCAGTCAACTACAAGCATGTTCAACCTCCTCCTAATCCAAATTAACAGAACCCTGCCAAAGGCTGGCTAGGCTCTAGACAAAGCCACACGTTTGCCATCAGTTGAGTGTTTCCTGTCCTCTTGTTTCTATACACTCTGTTTTGCTGTGGTTTCTTCCAATAACGCTGGTCCCTTAGTGCCCTTGGTGCTATGTTTGTTCCTGCAGATAGACACACACACACACACACACACACACACACACACACACACACACACACACACTAATAACCCATGTCTCGGATATTCTGTCCTCATAGATACAACCACACATTTGCTGTAGTCAGTGAGCAAGTGTTCATGTTTGGTGGCTGTGCTGAGGAGGGATGCTACTACAAAGATGTCCATGTTCTAAATACAGGTAAAGCTATCCAGATAGGTAAAATCACACTGATGGAGACAGTAACTGGGTTTCTGTTCATCATTACCTAGAATTCAATGATTTTTAAGTAAACATAGGCCAATATCATTGACCATACACACGACTGGATTATCAGTAGCCTACAACTTCAAACTATTATGACATAATTTGAATGCTTGGCAGACACCTGTGTTGCAATAGAAGGCTATCTTGTAGCCTCTGTTACATCACAAACAAATTACTATGATAATTCCAAACACAAAGTGACATATTGATGCATTATGGTTCCGTTTTGCCCGCGGCCATCAGACTTTATACAACGGGTATTTCCGACCTCGCAATCTGATTCAAGAGCGGCTCATTGTCAGTCGCTTTGAAACTCTAAGCAACGTGATTGTTTTATGAACTACGTACCTTGGCGGAGTTCAGTAAAATAAAAAGTAAAAAAAAGTAAAAGGCAACAAGTTATTTTATATAAGCATTTCAGTCTGCATGAGCTAACATCTGTTCTGAGCTCGGTCGAGAAAATTGCAGACATGGAATAGGCCTAGTTTAATTTCTACATCAGATCAGTTCTGCAATAAAGTTTTCCAAAGTAGTCTACAGTACATAAATGAGGAACTAGTTTCACCCCATTCGAATTGAGGACATAATCAACCAACTGTCATGTCTTACAAAGGTTAAACCTTAAAGGTTGTTGTTAAAGGTTTCAACATCAATCTGGTGTATTCTTAATACTGATTAAACATTGTGACACTCAATCATGAGTTGATCAGTAAAAATTCCATAACACTATCTATCTATGTGTCTATGTAGCCCATCTATCTATCTATCTATCTATCTATCTATCTATCTATCTATCTATCTATCTATCTATCTATCTATCTATCTATCTATCTATCTATCTATCTATCTATATGTCTGTCTGTCTGTCTGTCTGTCTGTCTGTCTGTCTGTCTGTCTGTCTGTCTGTCTGTCTATCTATCTATCTATCTATCTATCTACCTATCTACTGTATTTCTGTCTATCATTATTGACTTCACAGTTGTACTATCAGAATGGCTCTGTGCTATGGCTTCATCCTCAGACAGCCTTGTGTGGCAGAAGTGTGATGTGAAAGGAGAGTCACCCCTGGTCTGTGCAGGACAAACCCTCACAGCACATCATGACAAGGTGCATACCGCTCTGCAAACCTGCTCCTGAGACACGAATACAACAAATAAATAACAAAAGTACAAATATATATATATATATATATATATATATATATATATTTATATATTTATTTATTTATTTATTTATTTATTTATTTATTTATTTATTTATTTATTTATTTATTTATTTATTTATTTATTTATTTATTTATTTATTTATTTATTCAACCATTTTTGTTTGCAGTCTTGCTTGTTTTTTTGTTGTTGTTTTTTTCCATTACTTACAGAATTCCTGTTTATCCAATCAATCTCATTCAATTCAGGACATGTATTTGTTTGGAGGCAAATATACCAATGAGAATGGAACCGTTACTTCAACAAATGAGATACACAAGTTAAGTATTGGTAGGTAAAACTACACAATCACTGTAGCTGTGAGAAAGGAGTTGAACATTTGCTAATACAGTAGGACAAGCGCCCTCAGGTGGTGCATACTGTACGTGTGTGCTGTTCTGTTCTGTAGAGCAACTAGGATTGTTTGTGTGTATTTGCGATAAGACAACACTCCCTGATTTCTTGACCCAGCTGTAAGACTTCTCTGTCCTCTCTTCTACAGCGAAGATGAAGTGGAAAGTTCCTCTGTATGTGGGGATTCCTCCTGCTAGACGCCATGGCCACACAGCCTTCATCCTCCACAGCCACGTGTGTGTGTGTGTGTGTTTGTGTGTGTGTGTGTGTGTGTGGGTCCATGTACAATCTATGTACATGTCTCAAAACGTTTATGTTTACCGATCCATCGATATCTCATATTTGTATTCTTGTCTGTATGCAGATCTATATATTCGGTGGTAAAAATGACGAGCAGGAATTCAATGACCTGAAGGTGATGAAACTGATTAATCCATCTGAGAGACAGCCAGGTAAGACCTGATATCAGAATTGTTAGTATGGTCATTTTATTCCCATTGCATTGAATGCATTAATCTTTTCATGTCTTTGTTCAAGCTGTATACGTGCTGGAATACAATGTCATGTCAGTTTGCCAGTGCTGCAATTATAGGGGTTTCACCTCTTTGTAGTCATGAAGGAAATCCTGTCTGAATTTGGGCTTCAGGGAGTCAGCCATGGGTGAGTTCATTTATTTTAAATGACAGCTGCCTTATTCAACACTGAAGAATAGATTGAGGTCTTGCCTTTTACCTTTACATTTGCCATTATGTGTCACAAACACCTTGTCACAGTTGAAACAAAAAGATTGCTCCTAGTTCAGGATGAGGCGTGCTTTCTAAATCTCACATGCTCTGACTTCATTCAAATTAGGTTTAGTTTTTTCTTCTTTTTTTTTACATGGCCTGTTTTTCATTCTCGTTTCCCTAGATTTACACCGACAAAGGTCCCCAATGTCAAGTATGAGTTGAGTGAGTCTCCACTCCCGGTGAAGATGAACACAGATGTATCTGCAGAGGTAGGTCAAATGTTAAACACTTCAGTTCACATCTATTACTTCCTCCCGTGCCTAACCCCAGACTGGTACGAGTATACGCCTATGTAGTGCTCAGGGCAACATGCTCACTTGCTGGACTATAATAATAATAATCATAATCATAATAATAAATTGAGCACTTAGCACTTAAATTTAGCACTTCACAGATAAAAGACTAAAAAGAAGCAAGAAGGTAAAAGGTTTTGAGATGAAGGATAATGCTCTTAATATCTATCAAATGTTTTATTTTTTACATACTCACTTTTCATTTTTACTTATTTTCTATTCTCTTTTACCATATGTGATCTTTTGTGCTTTATTTTCTTATTTTTATCTACTATTTTAACTGTTTTTAATTATTCTGTAAAGCATTGGGTGCTACATTTGTAGGAACAGTGCTATATAAATAAAGTTGACTTTGACTTTGACCTGAATGTCTGTAAGCATTTTCTGTTTGCTGGACTGATGTTGAATGTGTAGGTGACATCCCAAAGAGACTTCAGTGCTGTCCGAAACGAGGCCATGGATATGATACGCAGGGCCTTCTCCATGCTTGATGAAGAATTCCAAAAACTTGACAGGTACCGACCACGCTTTCTCCTGGCTCACTGCTGATAAGTGGCGATGACTCAAACGTTTCCTGATCTCCTCAGTGTTCGTTGACTGACTGACTGGTTCTTCTAGAGAGAAGTCGGAGCTTACTCAAGGTGAAGCTGCTCTCCAGAGTGAGAGAAAGGCTCAGGAAGCCCACCGTCAACAACAGGAGCAGGTAAAGATGACAGTCTTCATCTATCCATAAAATAGGCATCCATCTACCCATCCATCCATCCATCCATCCATCCATACATACATACATACATACATACATACATACATACATACATACATCCATGTCCCCTTTCAATAGTACCTCTCTTCTATGGGTCAAGTAATGATTTCTTGAATATTATTATTCTCAGAAAGCATTAACACGGCTGCGGGTTTGTTTTGCAGGAATTGGAGGAAATGCTTGAGAGACACAGGGCCCAGAATGAAGCCTGGCTTCGCGCCAGAGCAGAAGAGAATGACAAGGAGAGGAAGGAACTATGTAGACTGAGGGTGTGTTATTACACACACACACACACACACACATAAAACGGACATGAAGCCTTTCTAGACTATTCTAAATTTAGCCTAGCTTCCGAGCAGTGAAGCACAGGTGAAGAGGTCATCAGATTGCGTTGTACCATGAATCATGTCGTTATCATGTATCATGTCGGTGAACTGCATATAGCACTAGGCCTATCCTATGTAGATCATGCAGATGACCAAGGTTAACAGGATATAGCCTACGAGCCTGGCGAAGCAACATGCGAAACGCTTCGCTCCATTACATTTTATCATCAGATCCCTGCCTAAGAGTGCGGTATGTAACTACTCTGATTAACTTTGGCTTTACCTGCACCTTTTATGCTGTGCACAGGCACTCTCTCTATTTTTAGGATATAGCCTACTTTACAATTTTGTTTCAAAACAACAACAACAACATAATAATCATCATCATCTATCCCCAGACCAAACACTGTAATGTTTAAGGCTTCAAAAGGGCTTCAGATGATTTAAGAAAAAGCGGATTAGATGGGAAATCACTAATCCATTTCTTAGTAGGCTATGTGACAGATGTGCAGTGCAACTCTTCCAGTCACCTCAAGGTGCCTTTGAACCGTTTTGTCCGATGTAGAGAGCCAGAAACAGTCATGTTTTATGTAGCCCGCATTCATTCCTCTGCCTGTTTCCATAGGAGGAGGTTGGGTACGAGCAGGAGAGACTGAAAGCGGAACAGAGAAACATCCAGAAACGCAGCGAGCACCTGCTCTCAATCATGCAGCAGTTCAAAGGCATGTAAGGCACCGTATCCATGACAACCTCTGGAGGAAATGGACTTGGTTTGTGGGTGTGGCTTGCCCCCGAAGCATGTAGCTATAGGAATACTTGACTCAGAAACCGTTGGGGGATGGCGATGGCATTAATTTGTTGTGGCTTTCCACTGTTGTGACTGAATAGTTAGCATTGCTTGCATAGCTGAGATTAACTTTTGTTGTTTTTAGCAAGAGGGTCACAATGTCTCTATTATCATAGACCCTGCCAAAAGAACAAACATTAGACAGCGCATAATGTCAACATTGATAATGTTCCTGATGTAGCCTAGCCTATAATCAGAAATTGGAGAGACTTGTCAGAAGAACAATTAGCTTGAGTTGTTGATTTTATTAGATGCATGTAGCTATTAAACATGGTACTATAACTTATGGTTGTCTTTTCAATGTAAAGTTCCTGAATACAAAACACACCAATCCACACACCTTGTTGTTCCTAAACTTGTAGCCAATTTCACATTAATATACTAATTGAATTATACCATTACTAGCCTAGGCTAGTATGCAGAGTACCATCTTCACATGGGCTTTACCAACTTCCCAGGCGCGAAGGCGTTTGTGGTTGTGGGTTCGAGTTTGCGGAATCACTCACTATTTCGCAGGATCGCTGTATCTTGTATGGTTCCAGTATCACTATTTGGCAAAGGGGAGGGGAGGGATTGGCCATAGAATCGGGTTGCAAGCTAGCAAGCGTCAATGGTCTATCAACCGAAGACTGTCTGCCTGAGGGAAACAGCGGAGAGATCGCGAAGCGAAATATTCTTTATATCTTTCTATAATTTTACAATACAACGGGTAAGCTATTTCAGAAACACGCACGAGTTATTCGCAAGCATATAATAGCTAAACACTCCGAAAACGGGTTCCGTCTGTACGCGGCGATGCTCCCGAAAGTAGCCTGGCAGAGCAAAGGAGAAGGTTGGGTTGGTTTGGGCATTTTTGTTTTCATTTGGAAATGTGTTTCTTGTCACCAGACCACAGTACCTCCATTGTTCGGCTGCACCGTTTCGCCTCCTCTGCGGGAATTGTTAGCTAATAATTGTGGAGCAACATGGCTGACATTGCAGATGTTTAGTGTGTCGCTAGCTAATAAGTTGGCGAGCAGACAGACGGTAGTCATTAGTTTCGGCGAGCTCGCAAGCGAGTCACATTTTTGCACTGACAAGCTCTGTCTAGCTAACCAACTTGGAAGTACCTAACCTTGCTAGTACATTAGCTAGAGAATCTGAAACTAGACCAGCAATTTATTTAGCCAGTCACCAAAGGCTGTTTACTAACGTTAGCTAGTTTATCATCTTTCCACAATAGTTAAGCATAATTTATAATCATTAAAGGTAATTTGTTCCTTTGTCTTACTTTGCTAGTTATCAAGGTATTGATTACGTTATTGCTCTCATCAGACTAGCTACGCCTGAACCACTGCCAGTGACCAAACAAGCAGTGATCAAATTTCTCTTGGTCATGTTTACTGTCATTGGTGGTGTGACCCAGCTAGGTCAGAGGTGAGACTGAACATCCAGGGTCAACTTTTGGGGGAGATGGGTCAAGTTTGGTCGAAATCCTCCTAGTTGTTGATAGTGGCTTAAACCATACAGTGAAACGGTGAATAAATAACTATTCTGCCTAGATGATTGCAACTCTGAGGCAAGAGATTTTTTGGTCTGGTGATTTCATCAATATGACCTATGCATTTGGACCCAAGTTAAGAGTGATATATGTTCTCTTAGGTAATCAGTTACACAGGGGAAGCAAAACAATAAGTCATGTCAATCTGTTGCTGCTTGCTAGAGTTAGTCTCATCTGTTATGTAACCCTTCTATAATGTACTGTAAGTCTCATGTTTGAGCTGTTCCCGGACAGTGAACATGGTATTTTAGAGTTTCAGGAGGACAGTTGGCCTAAATCCAGTGATTCAGCGCTACGCCTGGCACAGGCCACTGGTATGAGGTTAGTGTTTAGCCTTGTGTGACTGGGCAGAGTTAGTGCTCTTTAGATTTTTTCGTAAACCATTCCTAGTGCAGGCTAAAGCTACCCCAGGTAGCCATGTAACCTGAGAACGGCGTCTTATTTGCAGATGATTAGGTCCAGATGTGAACTAGCTAGCAAAGATAACACAGGCCTAGATTATTACTGAATTTAGTCTTGAGTAATATAATGTATGCTATTTATAAGTACTGGTTTTGTGATTTGTAGCAGGAAACCAAACATGCCTCTCCTTCACCTTGGGAATATAACTGTCATTGCCTGGGTGTTTTCCAGTAATACACACGACATCAGTGAAAGGTTTTTTTCTCTGTTGCCATGACAGCCTGGAGTTTTTTTCTTTTTCCCACTGGTGTTGTCACACTGGCAAAGTATTGATTCACACTTTTGAGTTTTGCTTGATTGCTTGAACTTCCCTAAAGGTGGTTCAGGCCAGTAATACAGCTCTGGTAGCATTTCTGATACTGTATGCCACCTGTGGCGTGTAATAGATACGAGAAAGACTATAGTCCGATGTTTTCTCATGTTGAAGGTGTGTAATCCTCATGACAATGTGACTCAATATCCCAATCTCTTTGTTTTTTTGTGTGTTTTTTTCAGGATTTTAGGAGTCTGTCCCAAAGCCTTGACCTGATCAGCCCCTGAACAGTGTGTGACTCAAAATCCTTTGACACCTCTGGACTGATGATTGCTATTCTCTAACCTTTACTGGGTACCTTCTACAGTAAATACTTATTTTTATCCACTCACTGCCCCAGTCAGCTCTTTTTTATGTATTGCCACATAGCTTCTCACTTTCTCACTTTCTTACCTTTGCTTTCCATTGACTGACCGGGCCCTGGAAGCCACTGATTGATTTCCTCGCCCTCATCCTCTCTTCCTGGTCTAAAAATAACTATGTTGTAATATGTCTTCATTACAATCATATGTTTGCACTCCAGAACTGCTACCATAGGTGTTTTCACCCTAGTCTGGCAGCTAGGCTGCCCCCCTATATGCAGATGAATGAAGACCACGCCAGGCCAGAGACTCAGAGCTGATGCAGGTGGGTATTTTGGTTCACTGACTGACATACGGTAGCAGCTTCCCTTATTAGTAATCTTATTATGGTCATGTTCAAATTCAGAAAACTTAATTATCCATCAAATTCACTACATTTAGAGTAAAAAAACTTATTTGGTGAAGGCTTAAGGCTTATTTATGCTCCCTTTTCGTATGAAAATCTATCTATCCATCAGTTTCAAACGTTATAACATTCACTGCCCACATACTTCCATGTCCTTTACGTTGGTTAAGTATATGTTGAATACATCCACTAGAGGGCACTGCAGTGTCACACTTGGGAAACAAACATTGCTTTTATTTCACTTATTTTTTGGCTGGACTGGCAACTGTCTGTGACTGACTGTGATGAAGTTCCTCACCAACTTGCACAGCCTGTCCTCAAAAACGTCCGCCATTTAAATCCGCCTCTTTCAAAAGTGAAGCTGCTTCTTCTTCTGTTCATCGTGTCTGGACATGTCTCGCTTAAACTGTAGCTACACTGCCGCCACGACTTCCGGTGGTAGGCCCTGGTACTGCTCCGTTACGCCCCCATCCGTAAGCTCCCAGAAGAATACGGACGAAATGGTTGCAGAGTACGGACAGAAAGCTCCGTCCGCATCCATCTGCGTTCTTTATGTCGAGCATAAATGAGCCTTGAGTAAAATGATATGAAAGGCATCCAACATGGAACAACACAATATAAAACTGATCATACAGTGTCCGATTTAAAGTGCATACTGATTATCATCTCTGATAGAGAATCTCATTGAATGTCATTTTTAGTCCAGGACAGTACAGATAACTATCAGAACATATGTGATGTTTTTTTTTGTCATTTCTTCAAAGGGCACGCTGGTGTTTCTGCAAATATGATGAAGAAAAAGAACTCCCACAAGTAAGCCAACAACCTTCGACTACACATGTGATTTGACCCAGAATCCTCAGGGGCAGAATGTGTCCGGCGGACATGTTTATTTGATGGTGCGCTGAAGCACTTGCATAGAGAAACTGCAGCCCCTCAGCTTGGTAGGATCAGTGAATTATTTAGGGCAGTAGTGCGTCGGTGAATACCTGATACCAAGATACTCACCTTTCAGCAGTCTACTCATGAAGAAGTGTCAGCCGTGCAATTTTTGATACGTGTGTGTGTTTGCGTGCGTGTGAATTTGTGTGCGTGTGTGCATTTGTGTGTGCGTTTGCGTATGTGTGCACGTTTATGTGCATGTGTACGTGTGTGTGTTTGCGTGTGTGTGTGTCCGCGTGCATTTGTGTGTGTGTGTATAGGAAACACAAGACCATGAGTCCCACCTCCAAGGCGGCCCCCCAGCCCAGGAGGAACATGGTGGGCTGTCGTATCCAGCACATCTGGAAGGAGGGCAGCAGCAGCGCGCTCCCGTCGGTGTGGAAGGGCAGCGTGCTGGACCAGGTCCCGGTCAACCCCTCCCTCTACCTGATTAAGTACGACGGATTCGACTGCGTCTACGGCCTGGAGCTGCACAAGGACGAGCGGGTTCAGAACCTCGAGGTGCTACCCGACCGCCTCGGTGAGATCGCGGCCTTTTTAACTCGGACGGGCTTCGGAGGTTTAGCGGATAAACGCGACGGATAGCATCCGCGGCCGTGACCTTATTTCGTTCTCTCTCTTTCTTCTTTTCTTTTTTTTTTTTTTTTTTTTTTTGCTTCTAGCCAATTCGCGCACCATCGATGGCAACCTGGCCGACACCATGATAGGGAAGGCGGTGGAGCACATGTTTGAGACGGAGGATGGGTCCAAGGACGAATGGAGGGGTATGGTTCTGGCCCAAGCCCCCATCATGACCACCTGGTTCTACATCACCTACGAGAAGGACCCCGTGCTATACATGTATCAGCTGCTGGACGACTACAAAGAAGGGGACCTGAGGATCATGCCTGACTCCAGTGAGTACTCTTGTGCTTCCTGTCTCCCAGCACCCCCAACCGAATTCCCATGTGCCCCCCCACCCCCCACACATCCCCTCACCAAGAGTCATTCCTCCCTCAGCCCTTAAAGGTGCAGTAGGCAGTTTGTGATTTCCTGTTAGACTTAAGAAAAATTTTGAACGATTTTGAAAAACGCAATTGACAAAATCGTCGCCACTCCCTTCAGGCCTCCTAAAGCCACTCCTCCAAACTCCTGACACTCGCTAGGCGGGTAGGTAGGTTGACAGGCAGATAAGCCATCCAATCATTTCAAGTGGGCAACTCGAAATGATTGGACGCACTTATTACAATCCTTTCCACAGATTACAGATCTATTTCATTTTAGTGTCAGAGCACTTTATTTATTGATTGCTGTCGGGATGTAATGAGAATTGCACAAAATATAACAAAAAGTGCTTCTGAGCCAGACAGCCTGGAAAATGGACTTGAGGTCTATTGTGTGCGGCGGACGCCCGACATCAGGCGACAGGCTTCTGCTGTGTGCTGGGATTCAACTACGCCATTCTATTTTTCTATTTTTTTCCACTGTCGCAGAACGCTGGTTGTGTGCTTTGGGCCTTAAAGGAAAATGCTCGTTTTTGACAACCTGGACCTTATTTACGACATATTATAAGAAGTTTGACTCACCGAGATCACTTTGGTGTTGTTCGGAGGCCTGTAGAAGAAATTTAAAATCCAGCGCGAGCCAGTATATCCATGTAATCGCGTCGGACGGGGCACTGAGAATGCAGTTTCTCAAAATCCATTTTCGGCCGCTAAACGGTTGTTTTCATCAATCAGATTGGAAGAATCTACAGTTGAGATTCCTCAACGCTAGGCATTGTAGTGGTTTTCAAATACGTGGTCTGTAGCCTCTGTAATATGATCTTTACACGCCTCTCCCCCACTTGCCCCAGCACGCATGCGCACAGGCCAGCGCGCAGACTGGCTATTCTCCGGCTCACATTCTCTGCGCTACGATCGTAGTTGGTGCCGAGAATATTGTCGTCGTCATTCGTCAGCAACAATCCGATCGTAGCGCAGAGAATGTGAGCCGGAGAATAGCCAGTCTGCGCGCTGGCCTGTGCGCATGCGTGCTGGAGCAAGTGGGGGAGAGGCGTGTAAAGATCATATTACAGAGGCTACAGACCACGTATTTGAAAACCACTACAATGCCTAGCGTTGAGGAATCTCAACTGTAGATTCTTCCAATCTGATTGATGAAAACAACCGTTTAGCGGCCGAAAATGGATTTTGAGAAACTGCATTCTCAGTGCCCCGTCCGACGCGATTACATGGATATACTGGCTCGCGCTGGATTTTAAATTTCTTCTACAGGCCTCCGAATTACACCAAAGTGATCTCGGTGAGTCAAACTTCTTATAATATGTCGTAAATAAGGTCCAGGTTGTCAAAAACGAGCATTTTCCTTTAAGCTCACAGTGAGCATCCAACTGGCGCGCATCGATCCATTTTTTTTCTCTCTCTCTCTTGTACTTTGTAGATCAATTAATCTGACTTAACTTGTTGGAAGGAAAGTTTAGTGGTTTCTGTGGTGAAAATCAATCACTAGTTATTACTGCTCCGATAATATATCAGCCAGACCGAAGCCCAAAACAAAGGAAGCGTCCCACTCATTATTATATAGCCTTGGAAGAAAGGAGGATGTTATTGATCAGTAGAATTGATTTTTGTCCCCCCCCCCCCCTGTCCCCTCGTCCCCCAGATGACGCGCCCCCTGCGGAGCGTGAGCCGGGGGAGGTGGTGGACAGCCTGGTGGGGAAGCAGGTGGAGTACGCCAAGGACGACGGCTCCAAACGAACTGGCATGGTCATCCACCAAGTGGAGGCCAAGCCCTCGGTCTACTTCATCAAGTTTGACGACGACTTTCACATCTACGTCTACGACCTGGTGAAGACCTCGTAAGGCCAGGGGACAGACAGTGGACAC
This sequence comes from Borostomias antarcticus, assembly GCF_949987555.1. Taxonomy (NCBI): domain Eukaryota; kingdom Metazoa; phylum Chordata; class Actinopteri; order Stomiiformes; family Stomiidae; genus Borostomias; species Borostomias antarcticus. The sequence continues at coordinate 22,076,084 of NC_140241.1, read as the reverse complement.
GGGGGTCTGGGGAGTAGGAGGAGAGCGGACGGTTGGGGTGGGGTGGGGGGGGGGGGGGGGGGTTAGGGGTCGTGGTCCACCATGCAAAGATGATCATCACCCACTTCATGGAATTTAGTCCTAATGCCAAAATGATTCGGGATCATTTCATGCAACACCCTTGAAATGCGATGGATGGCTGGATATTATTTCACTGAAGCCTCTGGATTGCTACTACTGAGTGAGTGAGTGGCATGATGCAACGGAGCTATTGGCCATGGTAACTTTTGGCAAACAGGACAATGTTTTTTCAACTTGCAGCCCCTGTTAACATGAATGGTTTTAAGGATGTACACTGCACTTATACCTCTGTTTGGGGATCAGTCAACAATATGAAGCATAGTATTTGCACACTGCATAATGTGCGGTTCTTGATTGAATTGGCATCAGATTGGACTTTTGATGACCAAAACGGTTATAGTGACACACATGTGATCTTGACAGCTTTAACATGCAGCTCTGATATAGAATCACTCCAACCTCAGAGAATCAAACCTCCGCTGTATCTTGCTGTCGTTAGTGTGACATGTTGAGCGACACACCCAACATGAATGCAGTGAGCAAATAATTTTGCGGAGGTATTGAGGGAAAAATTATCATTGAATAGAAATGTTTTACAATACTTTATTTACATTTTCAAATATATTGTATGTTTATTCATATAACTGATAGCGAAATGATTATGCAAATATTCACAGTTCTATTCTAAGCACTAATTTAAGCACTTGTTTATTTTTCTTTGATGAGAGCGATAAAATCAAGTCAAAATCAAGTAGAACATTATTTGTCCCCAGAGGAACAGTTAGTTTTACAGCAATATAAAACATAAACATCACAAACAATACATACAATATTAAAAAACAGAACTAAAAACATTATTTACCAAGCGTGTTTGGATAGACGAGGATGGGTTGGGTGACCGGCCAGACGAGATGGATTGGGCTCTCCTGAACAACTGTTTTATTATAAATCAGTCGTTTCTGTTGAGTGTGATACTGCTACAGAACTTGATCACCTTGTTTAATCCATTAAGAGAAGCATACCAACAGATAAAAGAGAAGATAAAAACAGACTAACAAAAGATCTGTAAAACAAAGTTAAAAACAGACTAACAAAAGATCTGTAAAACAAAGTCATCGGAGACCTTCGCCAACTTCCACACAAAAAAGACACGGCTGGATTTTTTCCCCCCAGCATATTGATGTTATAAATCAAAGCTCAGCTTATTATCAATTATAGTGCCCAAGTACTGGTATGACTCAACGATTTCTCTATCCTGACCATTCATTTTAGTGTTGACAGTATTGGGGCAATGACATCTAAAATCAATACACATATTCTTGGTCTTTTTCACATTCAATTCCAAAAAGGCTTCTTGACACCATTTTGAAAAATGATCTATAACAAGTCCGTGGGACATTTCATCCTTCAGCAGGCTTACTACAGTATAACTGAATCATCTGCAAACTTTCCAATATGACAGTTTTCAATCTCACTGCAGCAGTCGTTAGTATACAGGAGAGGAGAGGAGAGCCAGTTGAAGTTTGTCCAGAGAAATGTCCATTCACTCTCACTCTCTGATATCTGCTGGTGAGGAAGTCCAAGATCCAGCCAACAATGTCAGTGTCCAACCCCAAACGCTCAGCAAACCTCCGCACCAGCAGGGGGGGCTGTATAGTATTAAACAACGATGAAAAGTCCATAAACAAACAATCAGTCATGGGGCTTAAGACCTTCTTAAGTGCTTGTAAATGAACCCCCTGTTGGTTCGATATGTGATCTGTAGCAGGTCGAGCTGATATCAATCATTTATACTATATCCTCTCTCAACTATCACTTTCTAGAATAGAGAACCAGTTATACAACTGATATGATCTCCTGAGACTGAGTTTGGCCAATAGGCCTTGCCAAACCCTTCAACCTTATTAGTCATCCACTCCTAACAACAGCAGTAATTGTGCTTATAGGGGAACTACCCAGACCTATTCTCATTGCTCTTCCTTCAATGTTTACAACTGTTTTTTGTTCAGAACAACAAACATTTTATTGGCCTTTTTTTTTTTTCTTTTTTTTTTTTTATGTTACCCCATTGTTAAATCAATGTTAAATGTCATTTTCATATCTTTTTTTTTTTTAATTTGCCATGATTTGCCTTTCTAAATACTAAAGGTAGTATTTAGTGTCTTGAATACCAGTTCTACATAAGTGTTTTGGAACAGTCAGCTGTACTGTAGTCTTTATTCATGTATTGACTTGTTGTTCAGAGATCTGTCATGGAAAGATGTCTCATTAGACAGCAACATCTGTGTTTCTAAAATAGACAGTTTGTTGGTGTGAACTCCAAGTTGTTGAGCACATTTAAGCTCTGAAAGCATTTGCACTCATGTCTTTTGTATTTCCATTTTGGTAAGAAATGTGCTTGTAATGAGTAAAACTCTGCTTCACACTATTGTTTCACAAGTTGTCCTGCTAATTGGTAGCTTTGTGACTAATATGAGATATTCACAATTGTGAACGCAAAACAGAAGTGCATGAAATAAGTTAACTTGACCTGTGTTTTTTCTTGCCTATTCAATTCAAATACATTGTTATATTTAAACATGAATGCACCTCTGACATTCCCTCGTGTTCATAAAGCTAGCTAGCTAGATTCACAACGTTTAAAACCGAGGCCCCTATAGGCTTTTTCAGTTACACAAGAGGGCAAAGTCTAACAAGCCCATATGTTGTTCATAACTGCCAAGTTAAGGTATTTAATCTGACTCCAGCCAGCCCCTCCGACAGTTCAGTCAGTCCAACTGATCTCCCAGCATGCCTTGGGTCTTCCTCCTCCCTTGTTCATGTCCAAATGCCCAGAGGAAGTGTCTGTAGAGATTACACCCATACTGTCTTCACCCTGTCCTGTAGCACACTGACAGACTGGATATTTCAGCTGTTGGGAGAGAGATAGGAGTGAGTATTCAGCACGATGCGGATGCTTTAGAAATGTAACATGTTTTTATATTTCTGTGTGTCACTATCATCTGTTTTTGATTTTTTTTTTTTTCATGGTCTCTCCCAGCATTGATTATGTATTCCTCTGGGCCTCAAAAGAGCCATCCCAGCCCTTGTGTGTGTGTGCGTGTGTGCGCGTGCGTGCGTGTGTATAAAGTCCTTGCTGCTTACGGACTTTATACAGTATAAGTAAGGACAGTATAAGTCCTTATTTGAGAAGACATGCATAAAAAGGTGCATGTCATATTCCAAACAGAAAACATTATGCTTACAAGATGTGACCTTTAGGAATGATGCAGTCGGACCTGTGTTGGCGTCACTGTGGGACATTTGGTGAAAGGAAATTAGATGTATCCATGATGCATTCAGCATGAGTAGCATATGGACAGGTGTTAGTGTGAGGTGCATGTTTATGTATTCTTTCTTTAGTCATTTTCTGCTAGTTTTGTTGCTTATTGGGAAGTTAATTTACATTTGTGTGCATTTCCAGAAAAAAAAACAGATTGGTTATATATCTATCTAATTTATACACTGCTCTGTTTTAGAATCAAACATCTACTTGTGTTTTAGGTAGCCTATGTGCCAAATGAAAGGTAGGGGTCAGTGTTTTACAGCTTTTGAGGGATAATATTGTCCTTAGAAATATGTATGTTTTCTCGTGCCACGATTGAAAACTGAACTCAAAGAAAATGTCTTTAAAAGATTGGTGGTGATAGGGAAATGTCATATATAATGTGTGTGTGTATGTGTGTGTGTGTGTGTGTGTGTGTGCGCTGTTGTGTACAGTACATATGTACCAATACGTGTGTGGATGGGCAAACATCAGAATATGGTATACTGTACATTGACATCCGAGGAGGAAGAGTGTTTTGTTTGTCATTTCTAACATTAAACTAATTTCCTTACATTAAAGGGAGTTCAATTACTTATATTTGGTCCATTTTAGATGATGTTGCTCCTCCATAAATTTATAAAATACAGTGCAATTTGATGTTTGGAGATACATGTATTGTACAGTTATTTCTGTTTGGCGTCTAATTAAATAGCTACGCTTCTATTTAATTGGGTCTATTATTTTTAACAATGTACTGTAGATAGTTTGTTCCATTTTCATAAACTATACATGTTAAAATGTTACCTAATTATATAAGTTAAAAAATATATATTATAATGTATCCTTGTAACATTTGACAGAATAAAAAACAACAACAAAAAGTGACATTTTGTGGTGTGTGTGTCACAGGATCGCAGGCTGTCACATATAACTCTCCTTTTACTTCCTTTGATGATACAAACAACATTCTCCAGTGCTCAGGGAGATGATGGGGCGGCTGTATAGCTATGGGGTAGTGCGGGTCGTCCAATGATCGTAGGGTCGGTGGTTCGAATCCCGGCTCCTCCTGACTGCATGTCGAAGTGTCCTTGGGCAAGACACTGAACCCCAAATTGCTCCCAATGAGCAGGCTAGCGCCTTGCATGGAAGCTGCCACCATTGGTGTGTGAATGGATGAATGAGAGGCATTCATTGTAAAGCGCTTTGGATAAAAGCGCTATACAGTATAAGTGCAGTCCATTTACCATTTACCATGATGACTATATGTAGACCACATTCTCCAGTGCTCAGGGAGATGACTATATGTAGACCACATCCTACAGTGCTCAGGGAGATGATGACTATATGTAGACCACATTCTCCAGTGCTCAGGGAGATGATGACTATATGTAGACCACATTCTCCAGTGCTCAGGGAGATGACTATATGTAGACCACATCCTACAGTGCTCAGGGAGATGATGACTATATGTAGACCACATTCTCCAGTGCTCAGGGAGATGACTATATGTAGACCACATTCTCCAGTGCTCAGGGATACAATACACTTTTATTGTCCCCGTGGGGAAATTTGTCTTGGGCTCAGTGGTGCTGCACACATTCAGTTAACAATAAACAACTAAGGTCAACAACAGAACACAGTAATCATAACAGACAGAACAGACAGACGATAGCAACAATAAATACAACAGTGGTCAACAACAATCAACAGTAAATACAACAATAAATACAACAGTAACAACTAGTCACAACAGTCGACTATGAGAAACAATAAATGTAAAAAATACAGTATAAGTATATAAATAAGTATTACTGCACGAGGTATGAGGTATATTGGGATTACAGATGGTTCTTATTGAGGAGGCTGATGGAGAAAGGCACAAATTAATTTTTAAAACGGTGTAGTCTGCAGATCGGGATGGGATGGGTGATTTCAAATTATGTGTGCTCCTTTTATAACTGATTGTTCATACATTTTTTGGAGGGGCCGATATTCTTCTCTCCCTATGATTTTCATGGCAGACTTAAAACCAGTTGAGCCAGTTTAGATTTAGATTGAACTGATAAATTCCCAAACCATAGGGTTAGAGCAGACCTGTTTAATGTGGGTATTGTGGATTACCACAGGACCGTGATCACCAATTGCTTTTGGGTCGAACACTATCTCTTCAGTTTTTGTCTCATTCAAAATGAGGTGGTTAGCATCACACCACTGTACAAAGTTATTGATTTCAGCTTGGTAGTGAGAAGGATCTGATTTTACATGCATCAGGCTAAGGATAGCAAGTGGATGTGTAATGATTCTGGGCCATATATGGGCCGTAACTAAGCCACAAGGGCCAGATCTGGCCTGTATATGGCCCAGATCCGCTTGCTATCTGGGATAGCTGTATCATCTGAAAATTTGAACATGTAATTGTTAGGGTGGATGCTGACACACTCATTGGTGTATAGTGTGAAGAGCACTGGGTAGCTCACACAGCCCTGAGGGGCACCTGTGCTGATTTGTTTGGGCTCAGAGAGGGTGTTGTTGACCTTCACAATTTGAATATGTTCAGTTAAAAAGGAGTGGTACCATTTAATTAAGAAGGGATTTACACTCAACTGTTTCATTTTTTGAAGCAGGAGGTAGGGCTGTAGTGTATTAAAAGCTGAACTAAAATCCATAAAGAGCAGGCGTGCATATGCTTTGTTATTTTCCAAATGCTTGAGAATTAAGTGAGTGACGCTACTTACAGCATCATCAGTGCTTTTGTTGTGTCTATATGCAAATTGGAAGGGGTCTAGGAGTGGGTTTAATTCAGTTTTAAGGAGGGAGACCAGATATTTTTCCAGACATTTCACCACAATTGAAGTTAAAGCTATTGGTCTCAAGTCTTTGTTCTCAGATGGACTAGCTTTTTTGGGAACTGGAGTGATGACACTTTTTTTTCCAAAGGGAGGGGATGGTGTGTGTGTCCAAAGACTGCTGGAAGATTGGGCACCACACAGGGGTCAGTTCTTCAGCGTAGTTCTTCAGCACATAGGCAGAAATTCCATCAGGACCTGTGGACTTTTTTGTGCACACCTGTCGAAACAGTGATTTGACCTTGTGTTGGTCCACTGTTAGTTTGAGGGACGGGTTACATGAGATGGATTCTAGCACAGTGTCACAGGCTGAGTAAAGGTCTTGGGTCTCAAATCTGAGGAAAAAGTAATTCAGTTCATTGGCTTTTTGAAGGTCATCTGTGGTGGTAAATGGCCTTTTGGTCGAGTCCATATTAACCATTGCCTTCATGGAATCTTACTGGACTTGTAGGTGAAAATAAGGTGAACCGTATTATGGTCTGAGTTGGCCAGTGGTGGTTTGGATATAGCAGTGTATGACCATATGTAGACCACATTCTCCAGTGCTCAGGGAGATGATGACTATATGTAGACCACATTCTCCAGTGCTCAGGGTGATGATGACTATATGTAGACCACATTCTCCAATGCTCAGGGAGATGATGACTATATGTAGACCACATTCTCCAGTGCTCAGGGAGATGACTATATGTAGACCACATTCTCCAGTGCTCAGGGTGATGATGACTATATGTAGACCACATTCTCCAGTGCTCAGGGAGATGACTATATGTAGACCACATTCTCCAGTGCTCAGGGAGATGGTGACTATATGTAGACCACATTCTCCAGTGCTCAGGGAGATGACTATATGTAAACCACATTCTCCAGTGCTCAGGGAGATGATGACTATATGTAGACCACATTCTCCAGTGCTCAGGGTGATGATGACTATATGTAGACCACATTCTCCAGTGCTCAGGGTGATGACTATATGTAGACCACATTCTCCAGTGCTCAGGGAGATTACTATATTTACATCCTTTTCCCTGGACTGTGCACTACACTGATTTCAATGTGATTGGTGTATGTACGTAGCCTCGTGAGACCATCCTGACTTTGCATGCTCACGTTTGCAGTGTCAGGTTAGTATGCATGTATTGATTACACACTCCAAGTGAAAGAGTGTGCACACTGTGGCAGAAGGCCGGTGTTCTTGGTCATCCACTCAGTGCTGGTACTCCCCCTTGTGTCAAATCAATACCTTAGCTATGTACTAAAGACAATCACAAGTGCTGTACAGAAACCTTACTCTTTAATGATATTGCCATAGAAATACATAACTTACACATCCAGCTTCCAACATGGGGGTCAGATTTCATTAAATCATACCAATTAATGATGTAACAATGATTATTATCAATGATATGATCAATGACGCACTCAATAAAATAAATAACAGAACATTCCAAAGGAGCATGAAACGTAAACTGACTTTTTCTTCGTGTCTATTTTGATTTTAAAGCTTAAAAGTGACAAGTTGGTAATTTAGACACTTTCTGTGAACAGGCAATGGTAGGCTATGTATGGACATGTAATATAATTATTAGAACAAAGTGTGTGACTGCTTCTTTAATGCTTCTTTTCTTTTTTGCTTGAGGTCTTTTGTAATTATTACAATACAGTAGTTGTTTGCTTTAAGTTGCCCGTCCTGCAACATACCTTGCAGACTGAGGGCATGTTTGAGGACAAACAACCCTAAACGTTTTTTTTTTGTTTTTTTTCATAACGTTTTTTTTTTTTTCTTGTAGCAACAGTTCTACATGACCTATACTCACATTTCTAGAACTTCAGAAATGTGAGTATTTAGTTTTTGGTGTCAAATTAACCGTTACTAATGAAAGGGAGGAAACCCTTGTGTAGACACAATGTGGACACAGGTGTTGGATTATGTAAGCTACTTCCAACATTTCCTGACAAATTTAATAGGGGGAGCCATAAAGGCTAAACAAAAAATAAACAAAAACTAACAAGAATGGCAAATTTAAGAGATAAAATGAGTTGGTATAACAGCCTAAACAACACAATGTAAACCTTGATGATGGGAAGAGTTCCTCCAGGCAGGTTTTGGTGTCATCATCCCCATTTCAAAAGACCTCGCATACAGTATCTATATCAGTGGTACAGATGTCATATAAGGCTTATACAAAGATCTTTAAGTTGTACCTTTCACCCTTAATGTCCAATATAATATGTATGAAAATAATTCTTGATATAAACAGGCATTTGTCAATTATCTGTACACATATTTGCAGACTAGAAGTGTTGATATATACAGAGTGTGCACATTAGATCTGTACATAATGGCATGGGTGCATGCAGTCAATCATCAATAAACGTTAGCCGGCCTGGTCCTTCATTCCTCATCCATCGTCTGTACCTCTTCATCCTGGGATCCAGGGCCATCTTCATCTTCATTTCCTCTTCCTGCTCCGCTTTGTACACCTGGAATCAGTAGATAAAACAGACAGAAATCAAGGTGATGGTTCAGGTAACAATACTGTATTTAATATAAATATATGTGCTACAGAACAGTGAAAACAGAATCTCTCCAGAGGCTTCTTCTGGGCTTTTGGACACAAAATGCAGTAGTTCGTATTTAAACCTGCATGGAAGGAGACATCGACAGCTCAATGTACCATATGGTACAAACCAAGATGGCTACTTCCACAAACCTCATAGTACTCCTTGATCCAGAGCTGTCTCTTCAGGAAGGTCTCTCTCAACCCATCCTCCAGACTGTCGAACTGACACTGGGACATCTTCATGTACTTGCGGATGATGTAGAGCTTCTCCTCATCCCCGTACTCCTCCCTGCAGATGGTGAACTTGTAGATCCACGAGCAGTACCAGATCACATAGACGCACAGGTAGTAGGGGAACAGGATGATCTTGCACAGGAGGATGTCGGAGATGTTGGGCTTCTGGTAGCCTCCCTTGATGTCGATCTTGTTCTTGATGATGTCACGGATGATCTCTTCCTCCTGCTCACGGATCTCCTCCTTGGACCGGCGGTTCTTGCCCTTTTCTTTGGTCCTGTTCAAGAGACCCTGTTGCTTGGCCAGCTCTGTGGCCTGGATGCGGTATTTGGGTACAGTCGATAGGTAATTGATAGCTTCATTGTAACTGCTATGCCAACTGTAATACTGCAAGGGGGAAAATAAGGTCACGTTTGTTAATTAAGCAGGCAAGTTATGCAGTTATCTGAACAGTTCACCTTTATGAACGCCCAAGCGTACTGGCGAGAGGACGAGATCTTACCTGGAAGACTGAGATGGCGCACACAGTCACCAGAATGACTATCCGCACGTCCACTTTAGGTGCCAACCTTCTCCTGTAGTAGGCATAATAATGGCTGTAGTATTCCTCGGGGTGGTCAAGCATGTAGTCATAATCTTTCCGGGATTCCTCATCCTAAAAAAAGAGAAACAGCGTGAATAGCATAGGCTAGCGTAGACAATCGCGTGTAGTCTAACATCGTTTGCTACTACCTAGTAGAGTAGCCTATAACAGCCTGTTCTCCAACAGCTGCGTTATTTTTCTGGCTGGCCACATCACGTTGATATCAAATGCATCATCATAATGTGTTAGCCGGTGTTGAGTCCAAGACAAGAGCCTGAGCGTAACACTCGGGCTACCCAGCGAACGTTAACTAGTTAGTAGATTCTATTCAACCCATGGTTTGAAAAAAGTGCCACATTGGCAAAGCCAGTTGACGTCAGATCAGATGGATCAAGCTTGCACCAGCAAACCGGCATTGCATTACTCTGCGTAATCATTATTTCCATTACCTTTAGCGTCTCGTATGCAGTCGCAATTAGTAGAAATTTCTCATGTGCAGTTTCTTTAGTCTCGCCGGCAAGACTTGGGTCCCCAACTCGAAATCTGTCGGGGTGATACTTTCTGGCCAACTGTCTGTACGCACGAGCTATGTCCGACTTGGTCGCTTCCCTGCTAACGCTAAGCACGTCGTAGCACATCTCAGTGCCACAATAAAGTCCCTCTATTAGTGCCGAGACAGAGGGAATGTAAAATCCACTTATCAAAAGAATGCATAGCCATGGACCAAAATATCGCCCATGCTCCTCGGGCGCAGCCATCTCAGTCAGGTTTGCCTCATCAAGAGATTTCGACTTCCGGCTACACGAAATGATGACGAGTCATTGGGTGTGACGTATGCACTCTACGTTCAGGCATCATACATCTACAGCAAAAATCGGTTTGTTCAGGGGTAGATCTGCTGAATTAATACTGTATGAGGTTGTATATATGGTAAATAATAATCCTGTTTTTGCAACCAAAAACAAACAGCCATTAAGTGTTTTTGTTTTATTTATTTTTTGTACAAAACAGACCTATAGAGACCTCTCCCTTGACCAACATCTCTAAATTGCAGGTTTTCAAAACACAAAGCAACACAGCACTGATTCGAGTCTTGGTTTGAATAACTTCAGAAGGAAAGTTTCAGACATGACAATATTGCTTTAGCTTCTGCACAAACACTGTGGGGGGGGGGGAACATGGCATGAAACGAAAAGACCAACAAAAAGGTAGTCTACACACAACACTGCCATAATCCATACAGTTCAATACCCCTTAAAGAAACTAGCCTAGATCTTCATTTTAACCATGTACAATTATGAACAACACAAAGATATTGTGGTAAGTGCAGGGTCACACAATCTCTGATTCGAAACATAAGACTGTCAGGACTGTCAACATTTTAAAAAGACTGTCAACATTTTGAAGTCAGGAATCAAGCTTATGCGTCATGAGCCCTACCCCAGTGTATTGAGTTGAACACCAAACCACTTCTCAAAAACAGGTGAAAAACTAAAAACAGGCATTTTTGGTTGTTGCCCGCCCGTATAGTTACATTGCATGCATGACACACATCAGCCTATGACAACATAATAGAAAAGTACAATTAGGCTACACATGGTGAAGATACAATTCAGCTCAAAAATAAAAAATAAAAAAGACAACATAAAACAGTAAAAGGGGTCTTCACAGGAGCCTCTTGATTGTTAAACTATCTCCTATAGCGCCCCCTCTCTTTCTCCCTCTCCCGGTCCCGGAGCCGGTCTCTCTCCCGGTCTCGCTCGCGGCCGCGATCCCTGTCCCGGTCCCCCCGGCGTGCGTCCCGAGGCCGGTCGCGCTCCCTCTGCCTGTCGCGCTCGCGGGGGCGGCTTCGCCGGCCGCTCACCACCGCTTGCGTGCGCCGCAGGAAGTCGTCCACCCGCATGTCGTAGTCGTGCTGCAACAAAATGGCGTCCGTCAAGACTCTTAAACCGATCCCGACTAATCGCTCGCGTTTAGAGAACAGCCCGGTTTAAGAGCGCAGATGATGGTGATGTCACTCAGGTGCAGTAAGGAATGGGAACGGTGTGAAGTCGGGTCTGTGTGGCGGCGGAGCCTTACCAGGCTTGATGAAAAGGAGCGCACTACCCTCTTCTCTCTGAACCGGGCGTCGTGGGGGACCGGGTGGTGCCCGGAGTAGGGGGGGTGGGCCTGGGGTGGGGGTGGGTGGTGCTGGTAGTACGGGTGGTGTGGTGGCTGCTCCATTCCTGGGTATGGGGCCTGCAGTAGAGGTCAAGCACACAGGTTTACTGTCAGGTTACAGGTATAATGAAATGTGTAAATGAAAGCTTCTCCCACAAAATAATACAAGCAAGACAAGTAATAAGAAAATAGCAACACATTATTCTGTTGGCTAGTATTAATTGTGAACAAATACTGCTCCATACTACTTTGTATATATAACATTATCCCATAAAATGTCACTTACCATCCCCTGCCATGGAGGGGGTGGTCCAATGTTGTGATGGAATTCCCTCATGTAATCATTGTAGGACTGTAAGGAAACCATGCATGTTAATACATTAGTCAATGGAAGGATTATGACTACAGCAGACTGGCGTATCATAGCTTGACCCAGTCCTGTCGTATAATAATTTATCTATATGGGTACCAATTCATGAACTCACCCCGTTGAGAAAGACATCCCTTCGTACTCCAGAGAACCGCCTGTCAGAATTCAGTCAATGTTTATTTTTTTATTATTTCACCTCAAGTAGTGTTAATCTAATTTCCTAAAGACTCACCTGTCCACAGGTGGGTTCCGTGGGTCCGGAATGAAGCCTGCATCGATAGAAGAAGCAGATTGACTCTGAATAGTACAATCACACTAAATCACATTCACAGGATCAGCATGGACTGCATAATTATCATGTCCCTTAATAATTATGAGGTTTCCCTTGAAAATGAATAGCTACTCATAAGTCCATGAGAAATTTGAGTCTTGAACATTCACGGTAAAATGCATTCAAACAAATATGACGTTATTCACAAAACAGCTAGATTCATACACTATGAATCTCAATCATAAAGTGCAATTCAGACACTACATAATAGGCTACATGGGCTCAACATCTTACTTCGGATTGTGTGTGTACAGAGCACAATGTTGATGACTGACAAACAAATGAATTCATTAACATACAAACAGCCGAACAAGTTTAAGCAGTCTTAAGAGTGGAAGATTGTTTTGAAACTTCCTTCTCAGTTCTAAAGATCTGACAAGAACCTTCCAGTCTCCAGTTCTAGTCACATTCTAGAACAGTCACATTCTAAAACTGCTCAAACCTTCTTGGCTGTTGTATGAGAACCCAGCTTTAACTCTGCATGTTCCCACGATTTATGTTCCGTTGCAAATGTTACCATCATATAGTAATAGTGACCTGGTCTTTGAGGAAACTCTTGAGGATAGTCAATCCGTGGCCGTTTCCTGTTGTGTATGTCATATTCCTCTGGCCGACGCCTACATGGATTAAGGTAGAAATTGAGACAGACACGACTCACCAGTAATAAAACAGAATATACCCACATGAAAACACATACCGACCATCCTACATAAAGACCATCCTACATAAACACACATTTCTCTGGGTTTAAATTAATCAAACAGATTCAACATCAGGGTTCATATCACTCATCGTGCAATAGTCTAGCAGTACTGTAACTGTCAAATTCATTTCATGTATGCCCAACATACTGGATGCATTTCATTGCCTGCCTTCATGAGAGGTACCCCAGTACGAAAAAGGTAAACCAGTACACATTCAAAATTGAAATTTTACAGATTCTACACAATTTCACAAGTGCTTGTTCAGATCCCATGGTACCAAAGGAAAGCCAATTCGACAGTTTGAAGAGGATGTTTGGGGTATTGTAAATGCATCCTTGTTTAACTGGTTTAAGATGGGCGCTTGGGAGTCAGTTGCTCCATATTTAAATTTGGGTAAATAGCCTACAGTTGTGGATATATATTCCCATGCTACTAGAAAGAGAGGAAGTACACATGAATAGCTAATATATCTTAATGTTTACTGGATGGATATTTCCACAAAAGAAACCTTCAATTGTGATTTTAAAATCAACCAGATTGTCAACCCAGATGAAAAACAGTGTCTACAGGAAATGAGAAAAAGCCGGTTAAAATGGCAACATACCGCTTTCTTGTAGTTTTGTGACTGTTAACGTTGGCAAATATTAAGATGGCAAAAGTTCATATACAGTCCATCTTATGGTTTAGGGTCTACAGCCACAAACATATTACCAAGGGCAGGCCTGGAAGGCCAGAGAAGAGGGGCTGATAGGGGTGATGCAGTCCATTGCAATCAAACAAGAAGAACAGGCGCTTCAGCCATTTTTATGAACCAATAGGTCATCCCTCTTTGTCTTACAGCTTCCCTTGGTTCTCAGTCCATTGAGGCCTTAAAAAGAGTGGGGTATCTGCACGGTCTCCTCCTACCTCACTTCAGTCCTTTAGGGTAAGGATATGGAAACCATTCCTTGGGGCTCCCCTACCTACTACCAGATGCAATTCCAGATGGGGGGGTAAAACTTTAACCACGGCCCTCTCACGCCCCACAACATCCTCAGTCCTTGGGGCGTTGTGGGCAGTGACTGTAAACCAACATATCTCGCCATATGATCTCTTGAGGAGCGCGAGGGGGGGAGGGGGGGGGGATTGGTGGTGTAATGGAATACAGGATATTTCAGTTCAATAGATCTCCTTTTGCTGGGTACTCAGGGTGCATTTACGTTACCGGGTACATTAAAGAGAAACATCTGCTCGAAGGGTTTATCGCCACCACCCCCCTGCCCCGCCCTCCCCCCCAAAACACCCTTCTGCCTCCTCTCCTCACCCAAGCGGTAAACGACAGAGTTCACACAACGCGATGCTCAATTTAGTCCAAAAGCACCGCAGCCGGAGGTAGGACACCGTGTGACAAGCCACCGCCCCCATGACTGCTGCGTTGCCCAGCGCTCTCACAACGGCCAACGGATCTTTTCCCCAACCGGCCAACCACTCTCCAGCGGCCTGGCTTCGTAGGCGGACGCTTGCTCCCTTTTCTCCCCCTCTCTCTTTCTGTGCGGCTATGCGCTGTACACATTACAGCAGGTATACGTCTATGTGGATTCAACAGAATACCCGGCTTTGAGGCCAGGAGGGTGGGCTGCATGGAAAAAGTCCGGTAAAATGCTCTTCTTGAAAGCATTTGTGATTTTAAATCGAGCATTCTGCCCCCTCAAATCGATGTGCCATCTTCTGCTTAACAATTATGGCTCCTTTTAAAAAAGTCCCACATATGATAAGGTTTATCCCCAGGAAACTCCTGAAAGAAAAGGCTTTGGGAACAAATTTAAAAACAGCTCATCTAATGAAATTAATTCAAGCAGCTAAGGACAACTTCCTGAACTACAATTTAAGTGCTTTTAGCATCGTTTCAAATTGCATTCAATACTTTCTGGGCTATTACCATTTCAACTTACACCTACTTCTTTCATACTGGAACTAGTTTCTTTGTTGTTGTTGTTGTTTTCTTAAAGTAAACAATTAACACACCACCAACAAAGGCAAATAGAAAACAGCCTAGCGCTTGGTTTGGCCCGATAATCCTCAGCCAATCGGATGGCTGCGCTTGGGTCCATGCAGCTATGAGGAATTTCGGCTCCCCCTCTTCGGATGTGATGAGAGCACTTGGGGGAGGAGTGTGGGTGAGAGGAGTGGGGGGAGGAGGAGGGGCTGCGGAGGATCAGATAAGGGCCCAACAGATCCATCACGTCACGCCCAGGCATGAGCGCACTAGCAGTCCAAAGAACATTTCTAACCTTCCCAGGTCGCGCGCTGGCTCTCGGTGTGGCGGGCGGCCTCGAGAGCGGGTCTCGGAGGGCATCCTCCTCTTGTGACGCATTTTATGAATAACCTGATACAAGTCAATGCTCTCGTCCGGAGGGAAAAGCAGGCAGAGCTGCATCCCGCATTCTGTCTCGATCTCCTGCAGGCCCCGACCCCCCCCCGGCCCCGCCCCCAGGAAGGAATGGAGGGAGAAATAAGAGAGGGAGTGTTTTAGTACATGGGTCAAACAGGTGACACGTGCAGGATCAATGGTATGAATAATTATCGGGGATGTTCACCTGTCCGTCCCGGCCGATCTTCACGGGTTTGTGCTCGTTCCACGGGTTGGCGAGGTGAGCGGCTTTCGTGAACGGCAACTCGCGTCTGAAAACAGCCGGGAAACTTTCAGTTTCAGTGTCACATTCCCGTGTCGCATCACAGTAAGAGGAGAGCGAATGTTTTATTTTGAGTGAGCTGCACCTTTAAAAGGTACAGTCAAAATATTAATAAGCTTCACCTGCAAATCCAGTCGATTTTGAAAACACCACCGAGCATCTTGGCATTCATTCCTGCAGGAAGAACCCAGTGGATGGGAGAACCGCCGTGGTGAGACTCGGAGGACAGCCGGGCAAACCCTGCACACGAGTCAAGGACATAATATGTTATTATTATGAGACATCTTCTATGGAGCACGAAGAAGAATACGGAGGAAAAAAACTGCTTTGTGACAGCACTTCATAGCGGTTTGAGGTTCACCTTGAAACTTTCCACTTTCCCGCACGGAGAAGACGAGGATGACGCTTCTGGCCGAGCGGAAGGCAGCGTTGAGCTTCTTTTCGTTCACAGGCAGCGTGGACCACACACCCTGGGAGACGAGACGCGCCGTGATAAAGGTCAAGGTCAAGGTCAACTTTATTTATATAGCACATTTCAAATCAACCGAAGTTGCACCAAAGTGCTTTACAGTATAATGAAAATAAACAGACAATACATACAAACAATACTGAATATAAAAGTGCACCATTTAAAAACAACACAGTCATACCAGGGCCAGGGATGTATGGCTTAACTAGCCTTAGAAAGCCAGTGAAAACAGGTGAGTCTTTAGCTGTGATTTAAAAATATCTAAGGTCTGGGCAGACCGAATTTGTGGCGGCAGGCTGTTAAAGATAAAGCAACACTGTCGTGGTTTGCACTAGGGATGAGTTAGAATATTTTAATTTTCGAATAGTCGTGGCAGGCTCCAAATTCGATATTCATGTCAGAGTCGCAAAAAAAATAAAATAATGTTTGAATGGTTTAGTAACAACCAGAAAACTGGGAAATACCTGTACTATCAGATTCTTTGTTTAAACCAGTATGACTATTACTTGTATAAAAATTTGACTATCAAATAACATTACAAATCATTCATTTGATCTGGCCCTGAGACACAGTGTATCTAGGCTGATCATGCACTGAGAGAGAGGTAGGCCTATCAAAATACCAGTAGCCTAGAAGACAAAAATGACAAAAAGACAACCATGTTTATATAATACCAATACAATGGCTTTCAAATATTCGGTCATAAGAACAGTAGAATATTCAAAAATGATTTGTCAGTCATGCACATCCCTAGTTTGCACAAGGTCCACTGGATTTGTGATAACTTTAGTAGGAGCAGTACTGGGATGTTTTTTTCTCAGATTTAGGTGAGATAAACCATGATGGTGATTTTTATTTTTTAATTTAATCTCTTTTTCAAGGGAGCCCTGCATACACAATATATACATAAATACAAAACACATAAATACAAAACACAAATACACATTAAATTACAACAGACTTAAATAAAGCAGTCATCAGAGACAGTGAGTGTGACTGAGGGAGCATACCTTAGCCTTGGCCAGGGAGACATTCTCATGGTTGTTGCTCTTTATTAAGAAAAACCTGGCATCTCTGAGAACATACTTCAGTTTGCTGGTCAAATCTGAAAAAGACAAGGTAAAAAAAAGTTAAGTAAAAAAAGTGCCCAAAGGTGGTGCATTTAACTTTTTTTGGGGGGGGGGAGGGGGGTTGTACTTACTCTCCATACCCTTGCGTACGGCACGCACAGACGAGGAGAGCTTCTCATGCTTCTTCTCGGAACCTGCCATGCAAAAACACCACAACTGAGTTAAAAAGAGTGAACGATCAATCATTGTGAAAGTTACAGCCAATGCGAGGGACTGTTATAGTGGAGGAAGAACAGGGATCGATCCAGTAAGCCTTGCACAGAACATTTGACATTATTATGACAGGCAGCAAACAAGTGAACATAGCCTATACCAAAATTTACTGACTTAGGAGGCAGTGATAGAAGTCCAATGTTTCGAATCAAAAAATAAACCAAAGTGCCTTGAATCTGATAAGTAGTTTGTCTTGAGCAATGAAAGTTACAAAGGCAACAACATTCTCTGCTTTGTATTAGGGCTAGGCGATATAACTTTGCACCGGTAATCGGCACAGCTAAACAAAAATAGTTTGTTAAGTTACAAAGGACATTTAATTCTAAACGAAGAAACATTCAAAAGCCGGAAAATAGTAAATGTGTCCAGCCTTTCCCCTGAATCATACAATTGCAATCTGACCGGCTTTGTCAGTAACTGATGCAAAACACCAAGGAAACTTGATAGGAATAAGAACACTGAAGTAGGCAAATAACTGATTTAAAATATCAGTCATGCTGTAGACAAAATGTCTTCCTCTTTTTTGAAGAAACTGTAGGCAAAGGTGGGTTAGTTACATCGTTTTTAAAAGCAATGAACAAAAAAAAGGCTAGAGATGTGAAATATGTTTTATTATAACATGAACCACTAATCCCTCAAAAGTAGCAACTGTCGAAACAGCTTGGGGTTACTTAATATCTGCAAATTATTCTGAAGCGGAGCTCCCACTTCTATGAAATACAACTGGAGATGTTCCTCTAGTGTTCTTCTGCTCTTTGCTTTCCTCATCTGAGCAGTAAATTGCCCTCATGTTAGTTTTAAATTTGAAATTACACGATTCAACCTGACTTAACCACAATCTCCTCCGTAGGGCTGGGCAGTCTTGATGGTGGCATACTGCTGTAAATCTGAGGCTCGGTACAGCTTTTGGATTTACCGTCAAACTGTGGTTCTAACACTGCGTGTGCAGTGTAAAAACACTAAGCGTATTATTATCAATACTTAGTGACGACAGATGCTGCAATTAGAAACTGAAAGTGTCCGTCCCGCTCTCCCTGTGTGTGCAGATCAAATCAAACTTTATTTGTATAGCGCAGAGTGACAGACATGCTCCAACAGCAGCGGAGTCAGATCACTCAACGAGTGATCATCCATCAGTCAGCCTAATTTCACTTTCCATCACAAACATTGCAAACTACTTTAAACTTCACAGAAGCGACTGTAACTAGGCCTACAAATGCTCTCGTTGCCATGTTTGTTTATATAAACAATTTTTAAATGTTCTTAAAAAAAGACTTTTATGCACATGCCAGGACGGAGCAGAGGCTTGTAAATGTAGCCGACGGGAAGACCGATGTTGTGATAAGTTTATTACCAGTGGGGAAAAATCCTGACCTACAGTTGTTTATACTATGCAAGATCGTGTTTTTCTTTATACAACCTTCAATAAATGTTCTTAATATGATTTCAGTTCAATCTTGTTTCATAGCCTACAGAATAATGTAGGCTATAGATAAGAGTATGGAAAAAAGGGAAAAAAATATACAATATTGTGATATCATACCATTACCGCACCCTATTAAAATAATACTTTGATACTGATTTTAGGTCACACCACCCAGCCCCACTCCTACAGGGCACATCCTGTTAGCAACTTGCATTGCGCAATACTTTGACTCAGGCATATATATTTTAGAATGATCCAACTAAATTAAAGAATGAAGTAGATGTGAATGGGGCAGTAGTGAGAGGTTGAATGGGGCAGTAGTGAGAGGTTGAATGGGGCAGTAGTGAGAGGTTGAATGGGGCAGTAGTGAGAGGTTGAATGGGGCAGTAGTGAGAAGTTGAATGGTGCAGTAGTGAGAGGTTGAATGGGGCAGTAGTGAGAGGTTGAATGGGGCAGTAGTGAGAGGTTGAATGGTGCAGTAGTGAGAAGTTGAATGGGGCAGTAGTGAGAGGTTGAATGGGGCAGTAGTGAGAGGTTGAATGGGGCAGTAGTGAGAGGTTGAATGGGGCAGTAGTGAGAGGTTGAATGGGGCAGTAGTGAGAGGTTGAATGGGGCAGTAGTGAGAGGTTGAATGGTGCAGTAGTGAGAGGTTGAATGGGGCAGTAGTGAGAGGTTGAATGGGGCAGTAGTGAGAGGTTGAATGGGGCAGTAGTGGTGCAGGTTCAGCTGTGATTTACCTGAGGCCTCAGACCCGGAGCCGGAGCGAACAGACTCGCCTTCGGAGAAGCTGACCGAGTTCGACCGGGAGTCGCTGGCTTCACTCCGGGTGTCATAGTCATTGGTCTCGTTTCCTGCCCGCTGGTCTCCTTCCTCAGGCTCGTAGTCTTCTTCCTCCTCTCCTTCCTCCTCCTCATCTTCCTCCACCTCCTCCTCTTCCTCGTCGTCATCGGGGCCCTTCTCCCCTTCTTCCTCCTCCTCTTCCTCCATCACCTCCTCTTCCTCCATGTTGGATTCGTGGCCTCCGGAGGAACCCGCGCTGCTTTCCTGGTCGGAGGCATACTCGTCTGAGTTGGCGTCTTCCTTGGAGGCGGGGCTTGTTCTGCCAACGCTGCCCTCGCTGGTGCGCCTCAGCTTCTGAACGACCAGTAAGCAAGCGACGACAGACAAAGTCCTCGTTAACATGTCAGCTCTAACGTGGAGCGTACAGGAAGGAAGCAGTACGACTATAGCGACCAAGATGAATGCTTTAATTGAGAAACACGCTATTGTTATGCTCCTCCTACCTCCGACAACTCCGGCATCAGCGGTTTGATCCTCCGATCCGCCTCCCTCCTGCGGCTCCCAGGCTTGTCGTTGTGTGCTTTGCCAGGGTCACCTCTCGACATGCTGGCTCTCACGGGATGGCTCTTCCTCTCCTCGTAATAGTCACCACTCTTGTATTCGGCGGGGTGTCGCCCTCTTGTGCTGAGTGGCTTTTTGCCGACAGCCCCAGATGACGACGGGGTAGATCTTTTAGGCGCCTGTCTAGTCGCGTGCCCCGAGGGTCTTAGACGCTTCAGCTCTTGGTTATCAACGCGATCGTTCTTCCTTTTGGATCCTGGGAAAGAAAAAGACACCCATGTTTAGTTTTCAATGTATGATTGCAGCTGGCATTCCTTTTTACTTCAGCATACCTTTTTTCTCGTTCACATCGTGTTCACTCTCAGGATTGTACAGCTCGTCGTCTTGGTCTGGGGCTTCTGTGAGTATGTCCTCAAGAACATTCAACTCTCCTTCTAAGGTAGAAATGGAGCAAAGGTCATACACAGACGTGTTATCACATCACATCAGCAAGTGAAGAATGGTCAATCTAAACCTGGGCAAGCTAGCTAACAAACGTTACATACTACATAATATTATTAGCTAGCTAACTAACGTTACATACTACGTAATATTATTGTTTAGCATTATAACTAATTGTCAGCTAATGTTAACTAGTGAGCTATTTGATTGATCAGTGAATCATGTCATAGGTGATCATAACTAAAGCTAGCTTTTAGCTAACGCTGGCTTGTTAAATGCTGCTAAGTAAACTTGTCCAAGTTAAGTTAGTATAGCTAAATTAAGCTATCTATACCAGATATTTCACATAGCTAACGCTTGCTAGACTTGCTAGCTAACGTTATTATAGCTCACGTTGGCTTTGTCTTTTATTCTGCTAACGTTAGCTAGCTTTTCTTAGTTGTCGTAGTTGGGTTCGGTTGGGTTTTAGCTGCATTGATTCATGGCGAGTTGAATCATATAGCGAGCTAGTATCGCTAGGTTGCTATTTAGGTAGTTGGTTAAGCCAACAATGTGAGCTGATCACAACACCCGACTCAACAAAGGACTAGAGCCACGAGATACTGAATTGTTAGCATGGATGCTAGCTTGGTAGGCCCAGTGTATTTGCTAGCCACATTGCACTGGCACTGCGGAAGGTAGCTAACTAACGTTAGCTAAACAACATGCAATTTACCTTTCTCGTCTCGTCTGTCAACAGCCATCTTTCGCCCCTTGCGCTCTTTTGTGTGAATTTTGAGAGGACTCGTTTTGCCTCCTCTCAAAGTTGCCTTTTCTCAATCCTATTAAACAAAATACGGTCTCAGTACTTACTGAAAAACATTTCTATTGTTATAGCTAAGTTAGCTAGCTCTCTGCAGCTGAAATGGCGGATAGTCTCTATTGCGACTGCGAAGCTGCTACTACGATCCAGGCCAGTAGCCTACCCACAGTGCAGCTGGCAACAAACGTTACGTCACAAACCACACAAAAAAACATTGCCGAGCAGGCTGATGTCGGCACATTGGCACACACCCATTAGGCTACAAACATAGTCCCACAAATACACAAAATCCATCGTCCACCTCTTTGAAAGACAGCCCTCTACAAAGATTATAGGCTAAGGCTACCACTAGCCAATCACTTTGAATAATTGCAATTACTGTATGCAAGTACAAAATAGCCTATTCATTGTCAAATGAAAATGTTCTATCTCAATTCTTTGCTTTATTACCTATGCTAGAAGCTCCAAAAATCATTTCAAGTATCAAATATCTTTGTCATTTGTAAAAGATACAAATACCATGTACAGAATGTACAATGAAATGCTGTAGCTAGGTGGGGCGGCTGTAGCTCAGGAGGTAGAGCAGGTCGTCCAATGATCGTAGGGTTGGTTGGTGGTTTGAACCCCGGCTCCTTGAAGATACTGAACCCCAAATTCTAATTGCATGGCAGCTGCCGCCATTGGTGTGAGTGAATGAGAGGCCTCTAAAGATCTTTGGATAAAATCTACAGTATAAATGCAGTCCATTTATCAAATGCGTACTGGTGGAATCTGTCTCTCATTTATCTCCTCCAGGGGCAGTGGCACCCGGAACCAAGTGCTCAGTCCAGTCCTGGTCAGAAGACTGATGAGCATCTGTTGTTCTGCATGTGTTTTGTATTCGTTTTTTGGGGAGGAAAACCTTGCTAACACGGGGAGAACATGTAAACTCCACACAGAAACTCCACACATCTTTTTGTTGAGGCGACAGTAGGCCTACTTGGGTTCTTTGGGTGGAAACCCTTACAAACACAAACTCCACACAGAAAGGCCCAGGAGAAAAAAGCCACATGTGAGTGATTTTGGGGTTCAGTGTCTTGTCTATGTATGTATGTATGTATGTATGTATGTTTGTATGTATGTATGTATGTATGTATGTATGTATGTATGTATGTATGTATGTATGTATGTATGTATGTATGTATGTATGTATGTACAGTAGGCGTAGAGCGACTGGTGCATCACATCCTATACAAAAATTAATTACTATAGGAATTGAAGTGTCCTACTCCTATTGTAATCAGGACTGTCTGTATATAATGCAGTAACGTACCGTGGGGTCTTGCACAGGGTCTTCTCCGACATTGTTATTACTCCCAATGCCCCCCAACCCCCCCGCCCGCACACCCCGTATACACACGCAGATAGGGAGAGAAACTACGCACGTAGGGGTCAGTGGATTCTGGTGGGTCCTAGAACCGGGTAAGCCAGGACCAACATTGATCTACACATCTACAACGGTCGCTTCAATACAAGTCAATGGATTTCATAAAATGATCAATAAAACCCTACAGGATTCATATTTTGCGGCGAATTTGATGTCAGAACACCAACGGACACCAATTACCCCCTCAGTGAGCTTCTTGTCTTTGAAATCGAGAGTTTAACATGTTTTTGAATGATTTTTCAAGGTGCCCACCCACATCCATTGTATGACCAAAACGGTGGTAGAGCAATTATCAGACTTTCTCAAAAGTGCTAGTTTTGTCAACGTTTTTATCTGAACCATTGTATATGATCATAAGTAACCTTAAAACAGGGCTAAACATGTATTTTCCCTTTACTACTCCTTTAAGTTTCAAGACTTACAGTAGTAATTGTGTTCTCCCCTCCCCAGGTTAAAAACAGAGCAAACCAGGGACTGCGACCAGACAGAGGGAAAAGACAGAAGACTGCTAACAGAAACCTCTGAAACTTTTTTAATTTAGTAAATGATGTACATTTGTAAATTATGTACATAGTTTAATAAAAGTGTCAACATGTATCTGTTATTGATGTTTGATTGTACCCTAGGCCTACTGAATGGGCTCTGATAGCCCAGGGAGAAAGAGAGGGAGAGAGAGACCTCTGATAGCCCAGGGAGAAAGAGAGAGGGAGAGAGAGACCTTGCCACTTTCTTATCTCTCAATCACCGTCTGTTAATTTTTGTCCACTTACACATTCAACAACTGCACATACTGATGAAAGCTATTCATGGGCAGAGGTCTGTGCTCTCCAAGCACCCTTTCTAGTATTCAATTTTCCCCGCAAACAATTACAGGGTCATTTTTTTCATAGGGTGCCATTTGGACTTCATAACTTGGGATAAAAAAAATGTTGAATTACCTACATTTTCATGTTCTATTCTATAAAGGACATATCTAACTTACTGAAAAACATACTGGTCAAGCTAAGGCGCCAACATTATATTATATTTAGATATATTAACAACATGTGACACCCGAAATATGTCCACCCTGTTAAGGACATAGGCATAACTGTTTAAATATGTTTTCAATGCATGATTGCTATTAAATTGTGATTTTTATATGAATTGTATGTCCCTCACTCTAATCATATTGTGTTTTACAACCAAAATATTTTTAAACAGCATATATTGAGAAACCAGGCCAGGTCCAGCCTGGCTTATGTGTGTTGGCTGACTTGTTTCTGTGCGGGACTGGTAGGACGGTAATGTCTGATAAATAAAGATGGGTCTTGTCACCTGGACACATCAGTTCCAATGCTTCCAATGCTAATCCAGCACAATAAGAGCTGGATGGCCAGTTAGCTCATGGGCTCACAACAACTAGCAGCAGCTTCCATAACATTAATGGTAGCGGTCAGTGGCTAACGCAGTTACACTGATGATAACATAAAGTCATCCCCACCAGGAACCCCGGTCTCCTGGGTGGGAGTCCAATGCTCTCACCACTACTCTACTTGTGCAGTGGAGATCGGCGGGTGGGTTTTGGTGTCCTTCTTCCAGTCCCTAGTGTGGGTTGGGGTTAGAATATGGGTTTGGGTTGGGACAGGATCTGATCTATAAGGCAAGGGGTAAAGGTTGGAGTGAAAGGATGAACCTGTGGAGGTTTGGGGTATAGTCCCATAAAGTCATCCCCACCGGGTCTTCAACCCCAGTCTCCAGGGTGGGAGTCCAATGCTCTCACCACTACTCTACTTGTGCAGTGTAGATCGGCGGGTTGATTTTGGTGTCCTTCTTGATTTTGGTGTGCTGGGACTACTGCCTCTTGTGGTGCCAACAGAGAAATGCAGGCCGACATTGTCTGCAGTAACGGAGGGAGGGAGGGAGGGAGTGATAACCGGACAAACGCTATACTAGGTGCGCTGGCTTACAGCCACGCACAAAAAAGCATCAATACATTAAGCTCATTTCTCCATCACCACCTAAAGCTGTGCCAGTCAACAGTCAGTCTAATCACTGAAAATAAACCACATAGGCGTAGAGCGACTGGTGCATCACATCCTATACAAAAATTAATTACTATAGGATTTGAAGTGTCCTACTTCTATTGTAATGAGGACTGTCTGTCTATAATGCAGTAGCGTACCGTGGGGTCTTGCACAGGGTCTTCTCCGACATTGTTATTACTCCCAATGCCACCCAACCACCCCCCCCCCCCCCCCCCCCGCCTGCACACCCCGTACACACACGCAGATAGGGAGAGAAACTATGCACGTAGGTGTCAGTGGAGTCTGGTGGGTCCTAGAACCGGGTAAGCCAGGACCAACGAAGCACGCACTCACGCGCAGCGCGCGCACATTTTTTTGGGGGGTGCGCTGTCAAAGCATGCCCTGATGGGTTTCACAATACCAGAAGGGCGCTGAGCATTGGCATTTATATGTAAAAACATACAGGAAAACTATAGTAGCCTAAGCTACTGATGTTTTTTGAAACACATCAACAAAGGCCAATAATTTGAGAGCGAGCGAATAAGAGGGCAATATTTAGGCCGAAACAACCAAGCTTTTAGGGACACACTAAATAAACTACAGAGCCATTATGACAACAATGGCCAAGCACCACGAAGAGAATGACAGGACGATAAAATACACCCCCTTAGGACACAGCACTCAATAGCCTACTCCCCTACTTCACTAATCAGTGTTTAGGCTACTAGCCTACTAGGCTACTAGGCGTATTAGCCCACTGCTCCAGGTCTTGATTTGGTTTGGTCTTGACTTCCGTAAGCTAGAAACATTTTATCTGGCCTACAATGTTAAGTGAATAACGAGCTAGTAAGACCGGTGTCAACGGACCGTAACGTGGACCGTATTTTCATGAAGACTACAGTAGTGGACGACGGAGCACTACCAAAATGCTAAACACGGATGAAAATGAAGCGATATGGCAGAATACAAGACGCATTTAAGTCAAAAACAGTCTGAAAGTCGATTTCAGGCTTCCCCTTTTGGTGTCAGAACGATGGCTTTGGATTTGTATGGGTAAGCCAGGATTACCCTGGCTGATAGGAGCAATCGCCACCGGTAGGGGTACCAATAATTTGCAACACTTGGGACAATTGAATTGTTCCTATCAAAACGTAAACAACTATAATTCCGCACCAAAACGAAGTCCATTAGGCTACGACAACTCGTGCTCAAACACCACAACGCCTTTTATCAAACTGAAATAGCCCTGCCAGTGCTAACCATCTCTGGGCTACTGTATTTAACATAATAACATCGCATTCATGAGCCATCGTTCTGACACCATAAGGGGAAGCTTGTCAACGACATGCGACAACAGGTCCTTATCTCTCACATAGCAGCAAATTCACACACATTGCCAACATGATCAATCTGAAATGCATACGGTTGCCTGTCCACCGACAAGCTGTATTTTAGGGCGCTATAGGGACAAGAAAATAACTTACCTGATATAAAATGGGCACCGCAAACGTGGGCATTTCTGATTATGTCCTCAGTCCAGTCCGTAGGCTATGCTTAGCCACAGGCGACTCCATTTCTGAAAAGGCCGGTTTCCTCTTGAAACGAATAAAGTTTGTCACTAGAGTGCCGATTTGTAGCCTACACCCGTAGACGCAACAGCCAGACATATTGATGGTATATAAAATACTAGTCTTTGCACTAAAATACGGCTCGCTCTGAACTCGTCTGTCTCCACCTGCTTCTGTTTCAAGAATGCCCGCGCATACATAGCTGGGTCTATAATGAACAAATATATGACCCACGCTCTATTTTAACAAATGCTGGGTTTTGAAGCCTCGGGGCTACCAATAAATAACTTATTTAGACGCGTTCTGTCCGAGTGAAATTATTTTTCCGAGGTAGTCTTCTTCTGTGGTGGTGGCGGTGCTTTGAAGCTTCAACCCAGCATTTGTTAAAAAAGACCCTTTTGCTTAGGTAAGTGAAGTTTCATGTTTATCTGACACTTGTAGGCTAAATATGAGCGCCTCTCCAACTAGGCCGACACCGATTTATTTTGACGGAAAAGTGAATGGACCAGCAAAGGACTGTTGTCTGGTATGAGCGAGCGGAATGCGACAACGGGACTGAGAAGGGCTACATTTCAACCAGACATTCCATTGAAACCAGGTAGTCAAAATAACTTACCTGATATAAAATGGGCACCGCAAACGCAGGCATTTCTGATGATTTCCTCAGTCCAGTCCGTATGCTTAATAATGTCGATTTCGTCTGTTCCTCTGCTACTGTTTCAAGAATGCGCGCGCATACTTGTGCTGACAAGGCTGTAAAAGCGTCTATAATTAACAAATATGACCCACGCTCGTTACATAACTTCTATAACATCCAGTGACAAAATATGTCATGGTACCTTGGTATGTCCACACCAAGGATTGAACTCACAAGCTTCGCGGTGATAGGCAGCGCACATGGAGGTATAATATAAACAGCGCACTATCCAATCGACCACCACTGACCTGGGAAATCTGTGGACTCTTTTTGTTTTGATGTTCTGGGACCACTGCCTCTTGTGGTAGCAACAATAGAACTGCAGGTCAACAACAACAAGAAAGAGGAAGAGAGCGACAAATAGGATTCCCTCTTCTTGGTGGTTGGCTTACAGCCAACACACAAAAATAGCCCATGGGCCCTGGATGGTATCTCGTGATACGGACATGATTGCAGTATCAAACTGTATGTTGTTACCTCCGCCTTGAGAGAACGTGCTAAAAAGTAAAAATTTCACTGTGGAGTTAGAATACTACTTCCCACCGACCACCACTGCTCACAGATGTAAAGTATGTTGACACAAATAATAGGAACATATATCTGTATCTACATGATATGTATCAACTTATTATTATTGGTCTAGAAGAGATCAGACCTGAGAGTAACAGACTCTAGCTCCTTCGGTAGGGTGTGTGTGCCTTCAAACCATAAGTTTGAGTTCAAGCCCAGGGAAGGGCAACATGTAAATAATGTAGTTTTCTTGTATATTATAGTGATTGCGTTTTGTTTTAGTTTTTTGTAAATTATGTACATAGTGTAAATCATGTATATAGTTTAATAAAAGTGCTGCTCCTATTGGCATCACTGCAATGCTTGGCATGAGAAGTCATGTAATCTTCCCAGTGTGACGTATGCCACATACATTTCAATTTCTTTATTGGATTTTCAATCAAAGATACAAATCAATATCAAAATCCAACAGTAGCAAGAGTCACACAACGCAGTGCAAGATCACATTCACATAATGTAGTCCCAGCAGGGAGATCAAAGCTATTTATGGATATAGGTAACAGCGTCTTTTCCATATGAAATGACTGCCAATGATGGCAGACACAGAACACACACACACACACACACACACACACACACACAAACATGCACAATTAATAAAAAATGTACAGATAATTAGGATGAGCATCCCATACAGTAGATGGAACACTCAACAACTAATTAGAATGCTGGGCTGTCATGATCCAAATTCTTCTATGACATCTAGGCCAATTCTTCTATGACATCATAACAAAGACAGCTATACAGTAACATCACCCTGGAGTGCATTCACTATTGAATTTCCTGTGAACATTTCTGACTTTTCTGATGGCTTTTCAGCATTTAAAGCTTGTTATTGGAGTTGCTCTCTTAGTGGCGGTGATCAAGATTGATCCTTCAGACATCAATGCCT
The DNA here is from genome assembly GCF_949987555.1 of Borostomias antarcticus. Classification (NCBI taxonomy): domain Eukaryota; kingdom Metazoa; phylum Chordata; class Actinopteri; order Stomiiformes; family Stomiidae; genus Borostomias; species Borostomias antarcticus. The sequence goes on along the minus strand of NC_140241.1, from coordinate 22,047,272 downwards.
TCAGAGATACCCTGATGTCTTCCATACTGCCTAAACAGTGGGCTGCCTCTCCACCTGGACCGCGTCACCCACGACTTCCACTTGACTTTGACCTCGCCTCCTTCACTGGTCTTCAAACTGTGACAGAGACAACCGACGCCCACCAGATGGAGACCAGCAGGTTCTGGGTCTGGGACTATATGGAGACCAGCAGGTTCTGGGTCTGGGACCATATGGAGATCTGCAGATTCTGGGTCTGGGACCTGTTAGTTAAGACCTTAGCGAAAAAGACATCCAACGCCCACCAGAGGACCAGAGTATCCCTGGTCACTCCCATGATCAAAAGACCGACCAGGATCAGGTCTCTGGACAGTGGCACACAGTCCTGGGACCTCTCGGCTAAAATACTCCTTGCTGTGGGAGTTATGGCCCTAGGAGCCACAATCTTCTGCCTTCTAGGAAGAATTCATTAGAGGCAGTCCTAAAGGTAGACTGGGGCACCATGGAAGGGACTGAGGATACAAGGGGTGCAGACTAGCGTTCGTTGGCGTTCTGACATATAATTTGCCACAAAGTAAGATTCTAGTTCATCTGGAAAGGCTTTTTTAAATATTTAGCGCAGAACTATTTAGTCGCAGCACATACGTGTGTAGACTTCCGCAAACTAGGTAGCCTAGCAACATAAACAATAACAAAAGCTACCGTAAGTAGTTCCGCTTCCTGAATCCCCTCTGTGGATTGATCTACACATCTACAACGGTCGCTTCAATACAAGTCAATGGATTTCATAAAATGATCAATAAAACCCTACAGGATTAATACTTTGCGGCGAATTTGATGTCAGAACACCAACGGACACCAATTACCCCCTCAGTGAGCTTCTTGTCTTTGAAATCGAGAGTTTAACATGTTTTTGAATGATTTTTCAAGGTGCCCACCCACATCCATTGTATGACCAAAACGGTGGTAGTGCAATTATCAGACTTTCTCAAAAGTGCTAGTTTTGTCAACGTTTTGATCTGAACCATTGTATATGATCATAAGTAACCTTAAAACAGGGCTAAACATGCATTTTCCCTTTACTACTCTTTTAAGTTTCAAGACTTACTGTTACGGCTCGCATGCCCTCGCCTCCACAACCGTCTCCCTCTCTCCCCTCTGGGCCCGCTGCGCGCTCGGGGCGTCCTACGCGCTCTACCGCACGTCGCATCAGCCCGGGCATACAACGCTCTGGCTCTCCGGAGTTTCCCCCCACTGCCGGGCGTTCCCCGTCTCCGGCCAGCTCCGCGGACTCGGCAGTCTCCTCCCTCTCCGGTGACGAAGAATCGGATCCCGACATGCCCAGCACATCGGCCCGTGCGCAAAGACAAGAACGGCGCGCTCGTCTCCGACGATGACGCTGGCGCGGCTCTACTCACCGGTTCCCAATTATCATCACCACACCTGTCCCTCGTTCTGCAATCACCTTCAACCTCTACAAGAACCTGGTCTACACTCCACTCATCGCCAGATCTTACCATAATACTCTTGTGGTAAAGTATAGCCTAGCCTACAATCTCCTTACCCGTATTTTGTAGTGTTTTTCCCGTTCCCCGTTTTCGATTACTCTCACTCACCCTGCCTCCCCTCCTCATCTCTCCAGTTCCTGCCTGACCATCGCCTGTACGACAACCCCGCTCCTGCCTGAACATCGCCTGTACGACCCCGCTCCTGCCTGACCATCGCCTGTACGACAACCCCGCTCCTGCCTGAACATCGCCTGTACGACAACCCCCGCTCCTGCCTGACCATCGCCTGTACGACAACCCCGCTCCTGCCTGACCATCGCCTGTACGACAACCCCGCTCCTGCCTGACCATCGCCTGTACGACTACCACGCTCCTGCCTGACCATCGGCTGTACGACTACCACATCCCCCTTTTTGATCTTATTAAATCGCCCCTCCGGGCTTTACCGTTCCTTGCCTCCTCCTTTCCTGTTGCGCCTGGGTCCCAAACCAAAACCCTTACAGTAAGATCTGGCCAGTTTTGACCCAGCCAACATGGAGGAGAGAACTGCACCTTCCGGACCACTCCAAGCCCAGGGTAGGCTCCTGGCAGAACACTCCCGCATGCTCTCGCAGGCTTCCGACGTGGTCACAACCATGCGCCAGGAGCTCCAGGGAGTCTCCACCCTCCAGCAGTCCCAGGCCGAGTACCTCCGGCAGGTCTCCACCCTCCAACAGACCCAAGCTGAGCAACTGCAGCTGGTCTCCGCCCAACAGCAAGCCCAGGGCGAGCAACTGACGGGACTCGCTACTCTGGTCAGCACCCTGTCCGACCAGGTCACCGCGCTCATTGCCCGCCTGGCTCCGTTCCTGGACCCCGCTCCTCCCCCGCAAGACCCTGCACCACCCGCGGTCCCCGCTCCTGCCGCTCCACCAAACCGGGAGCCTCATCTCGCCTCCCCGGCCCTCTACGACGGGACATTCACCCTCTGCCGGGAGTTCATCATGCAGTGTGAGTACGTGTTTGATCTCCAGCCTAGCATGTACTCCACTGCGTCGGCTCGGATCGCCTACATCGCCAACCTAACCACGGGACGGGCTCGCCGTTGGGTCATGGCGGGTCGCGAGGGCGCAGCTGCCTACATGCAGGACTACACTGCCTTCGTGGCTGAATTCAGGACCGTGTTTGACCACGACGTCCATGGACAGGACGCGGACGCTGCTCTCTCCGCCCTTACCCAGGGTCCCAGTTCCGTAGCGGACTACGCCACGGAGTTCCGCATCCTCGCTGCCCGTTGCCCCTGGAACGAGTCTGCCCTGTACAGCGCTTTCCGACGGGGCCTAGGGGAGGCCATGAAGGACAGTCTGGCTGGAAGAGACAGACCCGCGACCCTGAACCAACTCGTCTCCCTCTCCATAGCCATTGACGAGCGCCACCGGGAACGCAGGCGCGAGCGGGCGCACCAACACCACAGCGCACCCAGACCATCTCCGCCCCCCTCTACCGGTCTCTCTCGGCCTGTTCCGGCCTTCCTCGCCCCCCCAAACACCGCTGGGGAGGAACCCATGCAACTGGGCCGGGCCCGACTGACCCTTGCGGAGCGCGAGCACCGGAGACAGAATGTGCTGTGCATGTACTGCGCCAGCCCAGCGCACGCCGTCGGCTCCTGCCCCTCTGCACCTCTCAGGGCAGCAAAAGAGTAGGCTCACTTGCTAGGGGATACCGAGTGAGCCGGCTCATCCATCCCCAATCCCGGACCCGTGCCGCCAGGTTCACTGTTACCCTCGCCTGGCAGGGGCACACGCTCTCCGTCCCTGCTCTCATCGACTCCGGTGCTGACGAGAGCTTCGTGGACGTCCAGTTCGCCCACAAAGCGGCGCTCCCTATCTCCCCTCTGGAGAGGCCCCTCTCGGCTTTCGCCCTGGATGGCCATCCCATGGGTCCCATCACGCACCGGACCCTGCCCCTCACTCTCACAGTCTCGGGTAACCACGTGGAGAACGTCCGCCCCTTCGTCATCCACTCTCCCGACGCTCCGTTCATCTTAGGGAGGCCCTGGCTGGAACTCCATACCCCTCATGTCTGCTGGAGCTCGGGGCGCATCCTCAGCTGGAGCACCACCTGCCACGCCCGCTGCCTCCGAGCTGCTCAGACCTCCACTCGGGTTGACCGGCCCCGTCCCGCTCCTCCTGACCTCTCCACGGTCCCTTTGATGTACCACGACCTCGGGGAGGCCTTCAGTAAGGAGCGCGCCCGCACACTTCCCCCTCATCGACCCTACGACTGCGCCATCGAGCTCCACCCTGGCGCCCCTCTCCCAGCCAGTCGTCTCTACAGCCTCTCCCTCCCGGAGAAAGCTGCCATGGACACCTACATCTCCGAGTGCTTGGCCGAGGGCCTCATCCGACCATCTCGTTCCCAGGTGGCAGCGGGGTTCTTCTTTGTAAAGAAGAAGGGAGGAGACCTGAGGCCGTGCATCGACTACAGGCTGCTCAACAACATCACGGTGAAGAATAAATACCCACTCCCCCTCATGAGCTCCAATTTTGAACCCCTCACCGGTGCCACCATCTTCACCAAGTTGGACCTCAGAAACGCTTATCACCTGGTGCGTATCCGTGAGGGGGACGAATGGAAGACCGCCTTCAAGACCTCCCGTGGCCACTACGAATACCTCGTCATGCCCTTCGGCCTCACCAACGCCCCCGCTGTCTTCCAGGCCCTGATGAACGACGTGCTCAGGGACATGCTGGACGTATTTGTGGTTCTCTACCTGGACGACATCCTTGTGTTCTCCAGGAGCGCTGAGGAGCACGTCCAACACGTCCGCATGGTAATCCAGCGTCTCCGGGAGAACCGCCTATACATCAAGGCGGAGAAGTGCACCTTTCACTCCGCGTCAGTAGAGTTCCTGGGGCTCATTGTGGAGGGAGGCCTGACGCGACCCGACCCCCGCAAAATCAAGACCGTGGTTGAATGGCCTCAACCCTCTACCCGGAGGCAACTCCAGAGCTTCCTTGGCTTCGTGAACTTTTACCGCCGTTTCATACGGGACTACAGCCGGGTAGCAGCTCCCCTCACCCACCTCACCTCATCCCTGCGTCCGTTCATCTGGACACCGGCTGCCAGCGCCGCCTTCTCTGCGCTCAAGGAGCGCTTCACCACCGCTCCGGTCCTTCTCCATCCTGACCCCTCCAGGCAGTTCGTGGTCGAGGTTGACGCATCGGACACCGGCATCGGTGCTGTTCTGTCCCAGCGGTCAGTGGAGGACCAGAAGTTGCACCCCTGTGCCTTCCTCTCCCGCCGGTTCACCCCGGCTGAGGTGAATTACGACATCGGGAACAGGGAGTTGTTGGCGGTGGTGGGGGCCTTGGAGGAGTGGCGCCATTGGCTTGAGGGCGCGGAACACACCACCCTCGTCTGGTCGGACCACAAGAACCTGACCTTCATCCGGGCGGCCAAGCGCCTCAACTCCCGCCAGGCGCGGTGGTCGCAGTTCCTGGGAAGGTTCGACTTTACCCTCACCTTCCGGCCCGGCTCCCGCAACGCCAAGGCCGACGCGCTGTCCCGCCTCCACGCGCCCGAGGCGCCCCCCGCGGAGCCTGAGACCATCCTGCCGACCTCGCGTGTCGTAGGGGTGATCACTATGAACATTGAGGCGGTGGTGAGGCAGGCCCAACGCGCCCAACCCAGTCCGGCCAACGTTCCTCCTCGCCGGCTCTTCGTGCCGGACTCGGTCCGGTCCCGGGTGCTCCAGTGGGGCCATGCCAGCCGGTTTGCGTGCCATCCCGGGGTTCACCGCACCCTCTCCTTCCTGAGCCGACGGTTCTGGTGGCCCTCCATGAGGTCCGACGTCCGGGAGTTTGTGGTCGCCTGTCCCGTCTGCTCCCGCAGCAAGGCGTCCCACCAGCCCCCGGCTGGCCTCCTGCGTCCTCTCCCGGTCCCCAGCCGTCCCTGGTCCCACATCGCCCTGGACTTCATCACCGGTCTTCCCCCCTCCAGGAGCAACACGGTCATCCTCACCGTGGTGGACCGGTTCTCCAAGGCGGTCCATCTGGTGGCGCTCCCCAAGCTCCCGTCCTCTGCGGAGACAGCTGAGCTCCTCGTCCAGCATGTCTACCGGCTCCACGGTCTCCCCGGAGACATTGTCTCGGACCGTGGGCCTCAATTCACCTCCCAAGTCTGGAGGGCCTTCTGCAAGGAGATAGGCGCCACCATCAGCCTCTCCTCTGGCTACCACCCGCAGACCAACGGCCAGGCCGAACGGGCCAACCAGAGCCTGGAGTCCGCTCTCCGCTGTGTGTCGGCTCTCCACCCCACCTCCTGGAGCAAGGACCTGCCCTGGGTCGAATACTCCCTCAATGCCCTGACCAGCGCTGCCACTGGCAGGTCTCCGTTCGAGTCATCCCTCGGGTACCAGCCCCCGCTGTTCTCTCTCCAGGAGTCGGAGGCCTCCGTCCCCTCCGTCCAGGCCCACCTCAGCCGCTGTCGCCGTGTCTGGAGGGAGGTCCGCAGGGCCCTGCTCCGCTCCAACGAGCGCTCCTGCCGCGGTGCCAACCGCCGCCGCACTCCTGCTCCGGCGTATCGGCCCGGTCAACGTGTCTACCTCTCCACTGCTGATCTTCCGCTCCAGGTCCCCTCCAAGAAGCTGGCTCCGCGCTTCGTTGGGCCCTTCGAGATCGACCGTGTCCTGAACCCGGCTGCGGTACGTCTTAAGCTCCCTGCTTCCATGCGGGTACACCCTGTATTCCATGTGTCCAAGATCAAACCTGTCTCCTCGAGTCCTCTCATGCCTTCTGCCCCAGCTCCTCCGCCTCCCCAGATGGTCGACGGGCATCCCCAGTGGACGGTTCGGCGGCTGCTGAAGGTGCGCCGCCGGGGTCGGGGGTTCCAATACCTGGCGGATTGGGAGGGGTACGGCCCCGAGGAGTGCAGCTGGATCTCCAGGCAGCTCATTATGGACCCGTCTCTCCTCCGGGACTTCTACCGGGCCCATCCTGACGCCACCGGTCGGTCGCCAGGTGGCTCCCCTCGGGGGGGGGGTCCTGTTACGGCTCGCATGCCCTCGCCTCCACAACCGTCTCCCTCTCTCCCCTCTGGGCCCGCTGCGCGCTCGGGGCGTCCTACGCGCTCTACCGCACGTCGCATCAGCCCGGGCATACAACGCTCTGGCTCTCCGGAGTTTCCCCCCACTGCCGGGCGTTCCCCGTCTCCGGCCAGCTCCGCGGACTCGGCAGTCTCCTCCCTCTCCGGTGACGAAGAATCGGATCCCGACATGCCCAGCACATCGGCCCGTGCGCAAAGACAAGAACGGCGCGCTCGTCTCCGACGATGACGCTGGCGCGGCTCTACTCACCGGTTCCCAATTATCATCACCACACCTGTCCCTCGTTCTGCAATCACCTTCAACCTCTACAAGAACCTGGTCTACACTCCACTCATCGCCAGATCTTACCATAATACTCTTGTGGTAAAGTATAGCCTAGCCTACAATCTCCTTACCCGTATTTTGTAGTGTTTTTCCCGTTCCCCGTTTTCGATTACTCTCACTCACCCTGCCTCCCCTCCTCATCTCTCCAGTTCCTGCCTGACCATCGCCTGTACGACAACCCCGCTCCTGCCTGAACATCGCCTGTACGACCCCGCTCCTGCCTGACCATCGCCTGTACGACAACCCCGCTCCTGCCTGAACATCGCCTGTACGACAACCCCCGCTCCTGCCTGACCATCGCCTGTACGACAACCCCGCTCCTGCCTGACCATCGCCTGTACGACTACCACGCTCCTGCCTGACCATCGGCTGTACGACTACCACATCCCCCTTTTTGATCTTATTAAATCGCCCCTCCGGGCTTTACCGTTCCTTGCCTCCTCCTTTCCTGTTGCGCCTGGGTCCCAAACCAAAACCCTTACAGTAAGATCTGGCCAGTTTTGACCCAGCCAACATGGAGGAGAGAACTGCACCTTCCGGACCACTCCAAGCCCAGGGTAGGCTCCTGGCAGAACACTCCCGCATGCTCTCGCAGGCTTCCGACGTGGTCACAACCATGCGCCAGGAGCTCCAGGGAGTCTCCACCCTCCAGCAGTCCCAGGCCGAGTACCTCCGGCAGGTCTCCACCCTCCAACAGACCCAAGCTGAGCAACTGCAGCTGGTCTCCGCCCAACAGCAAGCCCAGGGCGAGCAACTGACGGGACTCGCTACTCTGGTCAGCACCCTGTCCGACCAGGTCACCGCGCTCATTGCCCGCCTGGCTCCGTTCCTGGACCCCGCTCCTCCCCCGCAAGACCCTGCACCACCCGCGGTCCCCGCTCCTGCCGCTCCACCAAACCGGGAGCCTCATCTCGCCTCCCCGGCCCTCTACGACGGGACATTCACCCTCTGCCGGGAGTTCATCATGCAGTGTGAGTACGTGTTTGATCTCCAGCCTAGCATGTACTCCACTGCGTCGGCTCGGATCGCCTACATCGCCAACCTAACCACGGGACGGGCTCGCCGTTGGGTCATGGCGGGTCGCGAGGGCGCAGCTGCCTACATGCAGGACTACACTGCCTTCGTGGCTGAATTCAGGACCGTGTTTGACCACGACGTCCATGGACAGGACGCGGACGCTGCTCTCTCCGCCCTTACCCAGGGTCCCAGTTCCGTAGCGGACTACGCCACGGAGTTCCGCATCCTCGCTGCCCGTTGCCCCTGGAACGAGTCTGCCCTGTACAGCGCTTTCCGACGGGGCCTAGGGGAGGCCATGAAGGACAGTCTGGCTGGAAGAGACAGACCCGCGACCCTGAACCAACTCGTCTCCCTCTCCATAGCCATTGACGAGCGCCACCGGGAACGCAGGCGCGAGCAGGCGCACCAACACCACAGCGCACCCAGACCATCTCCGCCCCCCTCTACCGGTCTCTCTCGGCCTGTCCCGGCCTTCCTCGCCCCCCCAAACACCGCTGGGGAGGAACCCATGCAACTGGGCCGGGCCCGACTGACCCTTGCGGAGCGCGAGCACCGGAGACAGAATGTGCTGTGCATGTACTGCGCCAGCCCAGCGCACGCCGTCGGCTCCTGCCCCTCTGCACCTCTCAGGGCAGCAAAAGAGTAGGCTCACTTGCTAGGGGATACCGAGTGAGCCGGCTCATCCATCCCCAATCCCGGACCCGTGCCGCCAGGTTCACTGTTACCCTCGCCTGGCAGGGGCACACGCTCTCCGTCCCTGCTCTCATCGACTCCGGTGCTGACGAGAGCTTCGTGGACGTCCAGTTCGCCCACAAAGCGGCGCTCCCTATCTCCCCTCTGGAGAGGCCCCTCTCGGCTTTCGCCCTGGATGGCCATCCCATGGGTCCCATCACGCACCGGACCCTGCCCCTCACTCTCACAGTCTCGGGTAACCACGTGGAGAACGTCCGCCCCTTCGTCATCCACTCTCCCGACGCTCCGTTCATCTTAGGGAGGCCCTGGCTGGAACTCCATACCCCTCATGTCTGCTGGAGCTCGGGGCGCATCCTCAGCTGGAGCACCACCTGCCACGCCCGCTGCCTCCGAGCTGCTCAGACCTCCACTCGGGTTGACCGGCCCCGTCCCGCTCCTCCTGACCTCTCCACGGTCCCTTTGATGTACCACGACCTCGGGGAGGCCTTCAGTAAGGAGCGCGCCCGCACACTTCCCCCTCATCGACCCTACGACTGCGCCATCGAGCTCCACCCTGGCGCCCCTCTCCCAGCCAGTCGTCTCTACAGCCTCTCCCTCCCGGAGAAAGCTGCCATGGACACCTACATCTCCGAGTGCTTGGCCGAGGGCCTCATCCGACCATCTCGTTCCCAGGTGGCAGCGGGGTTCTTCTTTGTAAAGAAGAAGGGAGGAGACCTGAGGCCGTGCATCGACTACAGGCTGCTCAACAACATCACGGTGAAGAATAAATACCCACTCCCCCTCATGAGCTCCAATTTTGAACCCCTCACCGGTGCCACCATCTTCACCAAGTTGGACCTCAGAAACGCTTATCACCTGGTGCGTATCCGTGAGGGGGACGAATGGAAGACCGCCTTCAAGACCTCCCGTGGCCACTACGAATACCTCGTCATGCCCTTCGGCCTCACCAACGCCCCCGCTGTCTTCCAGGCCCTGATGAACGACGTGCTCAGGGACATGCTGGACGTATTTGTGGTTCTCTACCTGGACGACATCCTTGTGTTCTCCAGGAGCGCTGAGGAGCACGTCCAACACGTCCGCATGGTAATCCAGCGTCTCCGGGAGAACCGCCTATACATCAAGGCGGAGAAGTGCACCTTTCACTCCGCGTCAGTAGAGTTCCTGGGGCTCATTGTGGAGGGAGGCCTGACGCGACCCGACCCCCGCAAAATCAAGACCGTGGTTGAATGGCCTCAACCCTCTACCCGGAGGCAACTCCAGAGCTTCCTTGGCTTCGCGAACTTTTACCGCCGTTTCATACGGGACTACAGCCGGGTAGCAGCTCCCCTCACCCACCTCACCTCATCCCTGCGTCCGTTCATCTGGACACCGGCTGCCAGCGCCGCCTTCTCTGCGCTCAAGGAGCGCTTCACCACCGCTCCGGTCCTTCTCCATCCTGACCCCTCCAGGCAGTTCGTGGTCGAGGTTGACGCATCGGACACCGGCATCGGTGCTGTTCTGTCCCAGCGGTCAGTGGAGGACCAGAAGTTGCACCCCTGTGCCTTCCTCTCCCGCCGGTTCACCCCGGCTGAGGTGAATTACGACATCGGGAACAGGGAGTTGTTGGCGGTGGTGGGGGCCTTGGAGGAGTGGCGCCATTGGCTTGAGGGCGCGGAACACACCACCCTCGTCTGGTCGGACCACAAGAACCTGACCTTCATCCGGGCGGCCAAGCGCCTCAACTCCCGCCAGGCGCGGTGGTCGCAGTTCCTGGGAAGGTTCGACTTTACCCTCACCTTCCGGCCCGGCTCCCGCAACGCCAAGGCCGACGCGCTGTCCCGCCTCCACGCGCCCGAGGCGCCCCCCGCGGAGCCTGAGACCATCCTGCCGACCTCGCGTGTCGTAGGGGTGATCACTATGAACATTGAGGCGGTGGTGAGGCAGGCCCAACGCGCCCAACCCAGTCCGGCCAACGTTCCTCCTCGCCGGCTCTTCGTGCCGGACTCGGTCCGGTCCCGGGTGCTCCAGTGGGGCCATGCCAGCCGGTTTGCGTGCCATCCCGGGGTTCACCGCACCCTCTCCTTCCTGAGCCGACGGTTCTGGTGGCCCTCCATGAGGTCCGACGTCCGGGAGTTTGTGGTCGCCTGTCCCGTCTGCTCCCGCAGCAAGGCGTCCCACCAGCCCCCGGCTGGCCTCCTGCGTCCTCTCCCGGTCCCCAGCCGTCCCTGGTCCCACATCGCCCTGGACTTCATCACCGGTCTTCCCCCCTCCAGGAGCAACACGGTCATCCTCACCGTGGTGGACCGGTTCTCCAAGGCGGTCCATCTGGTGGCGCTCCCCAAGCTCCCGTCCTCTGCGGAGACAGCTGAGCTCCTCGTCCAGCATGTCTACCGGCTCCACGGTCTCCCCGGAGACATTGTCTCGGACCGTGGGCCTCAATTCACCTCCCAAGTCTGGAGGGCCTTCTGCAAGGAGATAGGCGCCACCATCAGCCTCTCCTCTGGCTACCACCCGCAGACCAACGGCCAGGCCGAACGGGCCAACCAGAGCCTGGAGTCCGCTCTCCGCTGTGTGTCGGCTCTCCACCCCACCTCCTGGAGCAAGGACCTGCCCTGGGTCGAATACTCCCTCAATGCCCTGACCAGCGCTGCCACTGGCAGGTCTCCGTTCGAGTCATCCCTCGGGTACCAGCCCCCGCTGTTCTCTCTCCAGGAGTCGGAGGCCTCCGTCCCCTCCGTCCAGGCCCACCTCAGCCGCTGTCGCCGTGTCTGGAGGGAGGTCCGCAGGGCCCTGCTCCGCTCCAACGAGCGCTCCTGCCGCGGTGCCAACCGCCGCCGCACTCCTGCTCCGGCGTATCGGCCCGGTCAACGTGTCTACCTCTCCACTGCTGATCTTCCGCTCCAGGTCCCCTCCAAGAAGCTGGCTCCGCGCTTCGTTGGGCCCTTCGAGATCGACCGTGTCCTGAACCCGGCTGCGGTACGTCTTAAGCTCCCTGCTTCCATGCGGGTACACCCTGTATTCCATGTGTCCAAGATCAAACCTGTCTCCTCGAGTCCTCTCATGCCTTCTGCCCCAGCTCCTCCGCCTCCCCAGATGGTCGACGGGCATCCCCAGTGGACGGTTCGGCGGCTGCTGAAGGTGCGCCGCCGGGGTCGGGGGTTCCAATACCTGGCGGATTGGGAGGGGTACGGCCCCGAGGAGTGCAGCTGGATCTCCAGGCAGCTCATTATGGACCCGTCTCTCCTCCGGGACTTCTACCGGGCCCATCCTGACGCCCCCGGTCGGTCGCCAGGTGGCTCCCCTCGGGGGGGGGGTCCTGTTACGGCTCGCATGCCCTCGCCTCCACAACCGTCTCCCTCTCTCCCCTCTGGGCCCGCTGCGCGCTCGGGGCGTCCTACGCGCTCTACCGCACGTCGCATCAGCCCGGGCATACAACGCTCTGGCTCTCCGGAGTTTCCCCCCACTGCCGGGCGTTCCCCGTCTCCGGCCAGCTCCGCGGACTCGGCAGTCTCCTCCCTCTCCGGTGACGAAGAATCGGATCCCGACATGCCCAGCACATCGGCCCGTGCGCAAAGACAAGAACGGCGCGCTCGTCTCCGACGATGACGCTGGCGCGGCTCTACTCACCGGTTCCCAATTATCATCACCACACCTGTCCCTCGTTCTGCAATCACCTTCAACCTCTACAAGAACCTGGTCTACACTCCACTCATCGCCAGATCTTACCATAATACTCTTGTGGTAAAGTATAGCCTAGCCTACAATCTCCTTACCCGTATTTTGTAGTGTTTTTCCCGTTCCCCGTTTTCGATTACTCTCACTCACCCTGCCTCCCCTCCTCATCTCTCCAGTTCCTGCCTGACCATCGCCTGTACGACAACCCCGCTCCTGCCTGAACATCGCCTGTACGACCCCGCTCCTGCCTGACCATCGCCTGTACGACAACCCCGCTCCTGCCTGAACATCGCCTGTACGACAACCCCCGCTCCTGCCTGACCATCGCCTGTACGACAACCCCGCTCCTGCCTGACCATCGCCTGTACGACAACCCCGCTCCTGCCTGACCATCGCCTGTACGACTACCACGCTCCTGCCTGACCATCGGCTGTACGACTACCACATCCCCCTTTTTGATCTTATTAAATCGCCCCTCCGGGCTTTACCGTTCCTTGCCTCCTCCTTTCCTGTTGCGCCTGGGTCCCAAACCAAAACCCTTACACTTACAGTAGTAATTGTGTTCTCCCCTCCTCAGGTTAAAAACAGAGCAAACCAGGGACTGCGACCAGACAGAGGGAAAAGACAGAAGACTGCTAACAGAAACCTCTGAAACTTTTTGTATTTAGTAAATGATGTACATTTGTAAATTATGTACATAGTTTAATAAAAGTGTCAACATGTATCTGTTATTGAGGTTTGATTGTACCCTAGGCCTACTGAATGGGCTCTGATAGCCCAGGGAGAAAGAGAGGGAGAGAGAGACCTCTGATAGCCCAGGGAGAAAGAGAGAGGGAGAGAGAGACCTTGCCACTTTCTTATCTCTCAATCACCGTCTGTAAATTTTTGTCCACTTACACATTCAACAACTGCACATACTGATGAAAGCTATTCATGGGCAGAGGTCTGTGCTCACCTAGCACCCTTTCTAGTTTTCTAGTTTTTTCCCCGCAAACAATTACAGGGTCATTTTTTTATAGGGTGCCATTTGGACTTAATTTGGGATTTAAAAAAATTTGATTACCTACATTTTCATGTTCTATTCTATAAAGGACATATCTAACTTACTGAAAAACATACTGGTCAAGCTAAGGCGCCAAAATTATATTATATTTAGATATATTAACAACATGTGACACCTGAAATATGTCCACCCTGTTAAGGACATAGGCATAACTGTTTGAATATGTTTTCAATGCATGATTGCTATTAAATTTTGATTTTTATATGAATTGTATGTCCCTCACTCTAATCATATTGTGTTTTACAACCAAAATATTTTTAAACAGCATATATTGAGAAACCAGGGGCCTCATTTATCATTGAGGTACGCCATAATTTACACGGTCTTTTTCGCGATTTCAGGCGTACGCCATTTCCCCCCCCCACATTGCGATTTATCAAGCCGAAAGGGCGAAAATTTAGTCGCCTTTCTACGCGCTTTTGTAGGACACCTCTCAACTTGTCCTACCGATTTACACGGTTTTCTACACCCTTTTTGAACACAGGGGAAACTGGCGACGCAGGTGGTGCGTCGGTGAATTACAATGTTTGATGGAGAGAAGCGACAGTTTCTGAACGCACAATCATGTAGGCTAATAGCCCAATTCAGCACAAACATATATCGCAATGCAAGATTAGACGTGTCCTCTAACCGGCTCATTCATGGTCCGATATGGATTTGTTCCCCAAACTGAACCTATGCGCTGTCCCAAACCTTTCCACGCTATATGTCACACACCTAATGCAGGCACTCCATCAAACGGCAATAATTGACCAATTAGATTGTCAGTAATATGTGATCATGTGGACCTGTTTGCTGTTTGGTAAGCATATAAATGACAGTCCTCCTGTGCGTAATGCGAGCCTAAATGAATCCGGCGCTACTCGGCCTACTGGCCGAGATAGAACTCCAAAGAGGTGACGGCGATGGCGACTGCACCCACATAAGGGCACCATCAGTGAATGAATACGTCTATGTGAATCGCTAAAATGTGCACACTATAAATACCCAAATCATATGTGACATGCTCATCACAAGTGTAGCGGCACGGTGGCCTGGCTCCACGCATGACTCATTCATCCTGGCGCACAGCAGGGTAGGGGCTAGACTGGAGGCAGGCGCTGCGCGTGACGGCTGGCTTGTTGGTGTGTGCATAGCCAAGATACATATTCTTTGTCTTATTTACTTTAATCTTTATTAGCATTGTCCATCCATACAACGACAATACAATAAAACATAAAAACTTACAATAACAGCTTATGGGTACTTCCATCCATGCAGCTTTTTTTTCTTACTCAAATATGACAATTTTAATATTAGTGGTATCATCACACTTCCTTCTATAATCCATCCATTTTTCCCATCTCCCTTCAAACTTTCCTTCCTGCATCCTCAATGCATAAATAAATCTCATAAATCTCCTCCACAACACCCACCACTGCTCCTTGGTTGGGGGTTCCACCTTATACCAAGCCCTCATTATTGTCTTTTTACTAGCAACCAATAGTACTTTCACTAGTTATCTGTCCCCTCCTTGTACATCATTCTGTTATGTTTGCCAAGATGTATATTCAAAGCTGATAAGAATGAGAACCAGTCAAGACCCCACCACAAAATGAGGACCCAAGCCCTCAGCCCCCTCCCCGTCATGAGGTTTACCAGCGGGGCCAAAGGGCCCACACTGAGGTCATGCGCCAGCTATGAAGACACAAACAAGTAAGGTTCACATTTCTACCATTTTATTGTCTGTTGGTGGGTGACTGTGTGAGGTGAGTGAGTGCGTTTGTGAGTGAATGTGTGAGGTCCGTGAGTGTGGTAGTGAGTGACTGTGAGGTCCTTGAGTGTGGTAGTGAGTGACTGTGTGAGGTCCGTGAGTGTGGTAGTGAGTGACAGTGTGAGGTCCGTGACAGCATGTGTGAGGGAATGAAGTGCAGTGAGGATGTCCTGTTGGCTCTGGTGGTGTAGTGTGGTGACCTCCACCAACTGCTGCTGTGATAGTAAAATAACTGATCTAGTCAAAATGATTTACCAAGATTCGTTCAAAAGGTTAAGTCTGGTTTATTGTGAAAAGCATACGAGCGCAAGGACTTCCTGAAAACGCAACAAGGGTGGTTTAGTCAGCGAAGTGCCCGTTTGGTCTTCTGCTGTGGCTTATATGCAGTCAAAACACAGGTAAGGTCCTTCCAGGATGTGATTGGCTACTGCATTGTACATCATATGAAATGGCAGGCGTGGCCAAGAGTACAGACATGTGACATGAGAAAAAGGGCGGCAATTGGGGACAAAGGATGGTTATTCTATTGTAGACAGATGGCCTTCTGGAAGCCATTTTGTATGTTAGCACAGCTATGTGAATATTTGGGGGAGGTGATGAATTACAAAAGGAGTGAGAGGACAAAGGTTTAAGGTGTTTGGATGTAAATTCCTGAACACTGCACAACTGCCCCACAACTGCCCCAATCCCTTCTGCCATTTCCCTCTGGGCCTCTAGGGTCATGAGCCTCCAGCACAGCGTCTGAGAGGAAGCCCAGCCCTCAGGGACCCTTGAGGCAGGGACGCTGGCAGCCGGAGGTGGAGGCGTGGGCGGTGGAGACGGAGGCGCTGGAGATGGCACTGGAGGTGGAGGCCGGTGCGCTGGAGGTGGAGGCACTGGAGGTCGTGGCACTGGATGTAGAGGCTGCAACCGGCGGGGGCACGACCGTCAGGTCAAGGACCACTGCAGACTCCCCCTCCTCTGAGTCCCACCCCACGTCAGAGTCTGGAGAAACAATTTCAGTCATTTTCTTTGAGTTTGTCTGTTAACTTGATTATGCATTAAATATTTTATTGTGTAGCCATATTCAATTGATATGTTTTTCTGTTGGCAGCCAAATAAATGCTTAAGTGTGATTTACCGGGTGATTTAGATGAGAGTCTTAATTTCCCAGAGGGGAAAATGTTTAATGTGGTCTAACATTATGAAGTGGTCATCTGTGTTATCGTTCCCTGTTTTTGGTCCTGAATCAATCATAGCCTACCACAGAATGTGTGGAATGTTTGCTTTCCTCACAGCCACATAATACAGCATGTCCGTGTAGCCTACGCCACATACAGGATGCACGAAACGTACAGTAGGCTACCTAAACTGTAGGAGCAATCAGACAAATGTAGGCTCGTACAAATAGCTTACCTTCCGAAGATGATTTTCTTTCCTCGCGTGGACCTCACCAACAAGCACATGCACCTCCGTCTCCGAAAAGTTTCTCTTCTTTCCGCGTTTTTCCATAAACGTCTTTGTCTGTCCTATGCTCCACGCTATATTATGTCGGTTCCTTCCGGGGTATCCACGTTGTGCGCTGTCATAGTTTTGACCATATATGGTTGAATTTGGGCGTGGAGAGGGCGGAACACGGGGCGCGTGCGCGTACGCTCTCTCCTCCGCCACCGTTGGATTTTCCGTGGAGGAAAGGGCGTACGACATTTTTGATAGATCCGAAAAGCGTGTAAATATTCTCGTCGTACGCTACATTCCGCATTTTCCGCGTTTTCGTCGTACGCCCTCTTTTACACCTGAATTTACACGCTCTTTGATAAATGAGGCCCCAGGCCAGGTCCAGCCTGGCTTATGTGTGTTGGCTGACTTGTTTCTGTGCGGGACTGGTAGGACGGTAATGTCTGATAAATGAAGATGGGTCTTGTCACCTGGACACATCAGTTCCAATGCTTCCAATGCTAATCCAGCACAATAAGAGCTGGATGGCCAGTTAGCTCATGGGCTCACAACAACTAGCAGCAGCTACCATAACATTAATGGTAGCGGTGAGTGGCTAACGCAGTTACATTGATTGTGGCCAGGTGAAGTCTGGGTAGGTGTGGCATCGGTTGGGGGGGCGTGGTCCCTGGGCTGCAAGCCTATTTCCGGCCACAGGGCGCGCGTTTTGAACAAACATTTCACATTTCCTCTTTGTGGGTTGGAGTCCATGCGGCAGCCTGGCCCAGGATAGGTTGCCAACTTGCAGAGGTATTTAGGCTATATTGTTTGTCTATTTTTGTTTCCTTGCTATGTCTGATCATATTGTTTTCATTCTTATTACTTGGTAATGTGTTGTGATTTATAGGGTGTGTGTGTTGTATTTTGATTTATTATTGTAATTCCTGATGATTGTGGTGGGTGGCTGACGGAATATGTTTGTCCTCAGCGCGGCGTAGGCTGTCTGAGACCATTCTGCTTGGACAGGGTGTGGGGTGCGCATGGAGGGGTGCTGAGGTATTTGGGTTTGTTTTTGTATTTGGTAAATATGTTTGTTTTTATGGGTTGGATAATGGTCAATACCAATAAGATAAATACCAATACCAATATGGAGGTTCTACGGAGGTTAGGTTGAGACCTCAGACACGCCTCGCATCACTGCATTCAGCAGAGGTAGTGGCTGGGGGGGGGGCTGCGGTGTGTTTTGAGCGAGTGGGCCCACAAGAAGAGCAGGTTATGCTTAGGGAGCAGTGTATATCTGTAGGAGACAGGGAGGTGCCCCCGGAGATAGCTCAGCTGTGCTTTCCAGGTCTTACTGAAGATCAGGCGAAACAGGCTAGACAATTGCTGTGCAAATATTCGCATGTGTTTGCATTTTCAGACAGTGATTTGGGATGCACTAACCTCATTTACCATGAGATCCCAGTGGTTGATGACGTCCCTGTGAGTCAGAGGTAAAGGTAACTTGACATAAAGTCATCCCCACCAGGAACCCCGGTCTCCTGGGTGGGAGTCCAATGCTCTCACCACTACTCTACTTCGGCGGGTGGGTTTTGGTGTCCTTCTTCCAGTCCCTAGTGTGGGTTGGGGTTAGAATATGGGTTTGGGTTGGGACAGGATCTGATCTATAAGGCAAGGGGTAAAGGTTGGAGTGAAAGGATGAACCTGTGGAGGTTTGGGGTATAGTCCCATAAAGTCATCCCCACCGGGTCTTCAACCCCAGTCTCCAGGGTGGGAGTCCAATGCTCTCACCACTACTCTACTTGTGCAGTGTAGATCGGCGGGTTGATTTTGGTGTCCTTCTTGATTTTGGTGTGCTGGGACTACTGCCTCTTGTGGTGCCAACAGAGAAATGCAGGCCGACATTGTCTGCAGTAACGGAGGGAGGGAGGGAGGGAGTGATAACCGGACAAACGCTATACTAGGTGCGCTGGCTTACAGCCACGCACAAAAAAGCATCAATACATTAAGCTCATTTCTCCATCACCACCTAAAGCTGTGCCAGTCAACAGTCAGTCTAATCACTGAAAATAAACCACATACCTGTATGTATGTATGTATGTATGTATGTATGTATGTATGTATGTGTGTGTGTGGGTGTGTGTGTGTGTGTGTGTGTGTGTATGTATAGTACTGTGCAAAAGTAGGTCCCCTAACAAAATGTTACAGTAAAAGCTATTTACTGTATCAGGACAGTGTTTATTTGCTTGTAAAAACACTATATAACATTACAGCCAATACAAATAATCCTGCAAGTAGCTTGGGAAGCATTTACCATGGACTACTAAAATGACAGCAGTGTAAGCACATTCTGTGATCTAAAGGAGGCCACACAAAATACCAACTTATTTTAAAAACAAGAAATTCATATTTTGGTCCATGATTCAATAAAGGATTGTTTTTTTATTCACATAGTGCCTCAGATTCTCTTCAGACTGCCAACCTACACCATGGACAGCTACTGTTGAATTTTATTCTTAAGATATTTGTATTACTTTAAAAATGTTAATTTGTGTTTATTCCAATGTTTTATATACAGTGTAGTGTTTTTTTTGTTTTGTTTTTTACAAGCAAATAAACACTTACTGGCCAGATAATCAGCTTTAAACATGATTTTCTTTGGTGGCTGCCTAAGACTTTTACACAGTACTGTACTGTATGTGTACTCCTAGACTTATCATAGACAATATCATATACTTATATTTATACAGACTGAATGTATGTAGGTAGTAGGTACATATATGTTATTCTATTCTATACTGTACAGTTACTGGATGTATATAGTGCCTGTTATTTCTGTTTATGCTACTACTGTATCTCTAATCTAGTGCCTTTTTCGTTACTCTTTATAGTGTCATTTTCTTTCCACCCTGCTGTAATTTCAACTGCTGAAACGCCAGATTGCCCCCTAGGGAACTCAATAAAGTATCTATCTGTCTATCTAAGGAGACTTGGGCACACTGTCGGGAGCTGGGATCACACTGGGGACCTTACGATCCCCAGCCGGCCACTCTACCTTCCGAGCTAGGGGAGAGCAGGGTGAGTTGTGTGTGTTTTTACTTGAAGTGTATTTAATTGTGAGGGCATGACAGTAATGTCTTCAACTAAAATATGCATATATTCCAGGATGTATTCCTGGGAATAATCACTTTGGATCTAAAATTAACAGTTTTCAAAAAATGGACTTTCCAATGGACTTGCCCTCAGTGAGGGGTAAATTGTGCCATGGGGGAGGATAAGTGGGGGTAAATTGTGCCGTTGATTATGTTGAAGTAAAACGGAACATTTTCACCTCATATGCTATATTGAAGCAAGGCCATTCAATTCCAAATGACTTCTTAAAGGTTTTATTTAAAGACAAATGTTACAACTTCAAAGAACCAATTTTCTACAACAAGGCATAGCCAAAAGTAAACACTACAAAAGAGCTTGACTCAGGGTTAGGAACTTCCCAGACTAAGCCTTAAATTGTAGCTTCCTAAAGCACTAACACGTGTGAGATTTTTTCAAACTTGTCTGTAATTGTTCATACACAATAATCACAAAACCTAGAACAAAAAAATCACTTGGATAATGCTAAGAAAATGGGTAGTGTCGTGTATTAATTTGATTAGGCCCTAATTAGACCCAACCCTTTGTTCTAATCAAGATGATATTATACATGTCTATTGAATAAGAGAGTTCAAGCCAGAGCAGCAGAATAGTATCAGGAGAGTTTTCATGAGGGAGGGGGAGTCACGAGGAGAATCATGTGAGACACCAGGTGGTCTCACAGAACGAGAAAAAGAAACGTGGAAACGAGAATTTGAAACATTGAAATCAGATAACATTGATTCAGGCAAGAAACATTAAAACAACATAGCGTGGGAAAGCAGGTGTTCTCACATAAACGAGACTGTTCATCAGATAACATTGATTCAGGCAAGAAACATTAAAACAACATAGCGTGGGAAAGCAGGTGTTCTCACATAAACGAGACTGTTCATCAGATAACATTGATTCAAGAATGAATGTACAAATAAATGTTTTTTAAAAATTGGCATAAGTCAGAGACGAAGTTAATGGTGAATTAAAACTGTGAATCAGCTCACCCACCACCAGGGGGAAGCACTTACAATACAGTTTCAATACAACATTAAAGTATTGTCTGGGAACTCTTACCACTAGGGGGAAGCACTTGCAATGTATATGTTAATACACTATTATAATCGTGCCAAATTAGGGGTGTGTTTTAAAAAATGGGTTGTGGTCAAGCTAGAAGGGCGGGGATAACCCAGAGAAGGTATATAAGACGCTGTCACAAGTCAGTCTGTGTGTCATCTCTCGAGAGCCCACCGGTCTTATTGTCTGTTACTGCTGAACATGCAATAAAGCCTGTTGCATCGGATCCAAGTGTTACCAGTGTCTTATTGATTTGACTTCAACTACTGAACAAAGAACTAAGATTTTAATTAAACAGCTAAAGGCGTCATACACGTCAGTAGTCAGTGATTTCTCCTATGGTTTTCTAGAAACAAGGGATGGCGAACCCCCCCCCCCCTCCCCCCGGCACAAATCACCCCGCTCCTTTACATGCCACCCGAGTGACCATATTTACAATGATTAATATGTCAGATTATAGCATTCTAGCCCTCCAATATAAATCTCTACTAACGACGTGTCTGACCAACTCACTAATCAACTCAAGGTGACTATGATAAAGAAATGAGATGAAAATTGAATCTAATGACTGAAAACCACCTGAACATCACTTATTTGTGTTGTTTGTTTTTGCGGTGGATTTGTTTAAAATCCCACTGGCACCTAAAACGTTGTGCATGTGCTCATGTTATGTTTCCCATATGTCAGCATACCTGTACATAATTACAGAAGCGTGTGTCACTCTGTCTTTTCTCTTGGCGTGCTCTTCCTGCAGCATTTGCGAAAGCAGAAACTGCATGTTTTTAGGAACATTACAAGGATGAGTACCACCACAGCAAGCAAGGCGGCCGCCACATCTAAGCAGTGATACTGGTACCAGGATAAGTGATGAGCTTGCACCCTGAGATGTTTGGCACCCTTGTTACGCATCACAAATTCTATCCAAAACGCAGCTGTTTCCAGGGGTGTCATTGGTTGGTCATGATGGATTCTTGACAGCTTCATTATGTGTTCTTTGTACCTGGTGAAAAGAACGTGTTGATATGAACTCCCTGTAGTAAGTAACCAATAGAATACGTATATTTCATCGATCTCTAGGAGATATGGTTTTCCCAGACATACACCCTAATGCTTCATCTAATCACTTACGATGGGTCATAAATGACAGCATTGAGGCCCTCCACCAAGTCTTTAGACTGCATCTTGTTGAAGTCCATCATAACCGCAGCTCCCTTGAATTTCATGTGCATTATGTTGTCAGGCTGGTCACCAAACAGAGGGATGCCCACCATTGGGACGCCATGGTAAATGGCTTCGTAAAGTCCATTAGTCCCACCATGAGTAATAAAGGCTTTGGTCTTTGGATGGCCTGAACAACACAACACAGAGTTATTAGAATAACTCGAGGGACATGTTTATAACATTATAAGTATTCATTAATTTATGTATTTTTACCGAGTAAGTCATTTTGTGGTATCCAGTCATATACTCTTGTGTTGGGGGCAAGGGTCTCTGGTTTCTCTCCACTGTATCTCCACAGCACCTTTTTTCAGATAACAGGATGGTACAGTTAATAATCTGAGACAATCTAGTGCTAAATAATAACATTGCAGTAGTTAAGCTGCTGTGGAAAAGACATCCACTTACCTTCTGTGGTATTTGTCCTAAGGCAGTGGCGATAGTATTTGCTCTCTCCTTGGTTAGATTCTTGATCATGGAGCCCAACGAAAACACTACTATGCCATCATCTCCAGAACTCTGCACAAATTCCTCCATTTCCTGAAACCACACCCATCAGCATCTCATTCGTACGATTTCTACTCAGAAAAACAATAGAAAACAAGCCAATAGAAGACACATTTATTGTGATTCAATAGTTATTATGACTGACTATTACACTGTTTTGTAGACATGATCAACAGTGGACGTCTTACAGCAGGGAGAGGCTTTGCAGGTTTGCAGTGAAGGCCTCCGACAAACTTAAAGTTTGGGAGGAAAGGGCGAGGATACTCAAAGTCCCAATAGGTTCGGATCAACCAAATGTCTGCCTTCCCAATCATCTCGCAGAATGCTGTTGGTCTTCCTGATAAATGTGAAGGAACAGAATTATTGAGAAACGGAACAAATAAATAACGGCACACAGGGGACTAGATCTGGTTGAGGGCGGTAGTCGGGGCTATATCATTAATTGCGCCATTGCCTTTTGTCACTCAGTCTACTACACTTCAGTATCTACAGATACTATTATATTGTTACTTTTCAAACGATGAAAGCCTTTTCTCTAGGGTGGCTTCACTTGCAGTACCTTTTATATATATACGTATATATAAATAAAAATAAAAACTTTTCTGCACTTAAATAGCACATCTCCACTGGCTTCTCGTTCCTGAGCACGTAGGATATGTGCTAGTGCAAAAAAGTGTAGGCCTATGTGTGTGTTTTGGGACCGGGAGGGGGGGGGGGGGGTACTGAAGAGTAGACCGAGTGAATCTACAATCTGAAATGAGGTAGTGCACAGGCATATGCAGTACTCGATCTGTTAGACAAGAAGGGGAGAAATTGAAACTGTGTTGCCTTGAGGTGGCGGACTTAAGGCCGTTTCAGACGAGGAGCGATATCCGCGCATTGTAATTCATTTTCAATGAGAGAGGCGAGCGGACAATTTGGGAGCCGCGGACAATCTGGGGCGGAGCGGCAAGCGGGCGCGACCCCGTGAAATTGTCGCGCGCGTGCTCGTTTCGTGCACACGCCCGCCCGCTACAAGAGCTCTGAATTAGCTTTCCCCGCTGCGCGCAGGACGCGTGCGTCTCCCGCTGATCCGAGCGAGAACGCAGGCGGAATATCGCTCCCCGTCTGAAACGGCCTTTATACAAGTTCCTGGGAGTGCACTTGAACAACAAACTGGACTGTTCGAACAACACTGAGGCCCTCTATAGGAAAGGACAGAGCAGAGCAGATTGTATCTTATCTTGAACGGAGCTGTAATAAAAGAAACACATGATTTCTAGAATGAATCAATGAAAAAATAAAACCAAACAAAAATAATGAAAAGAAAATAACCGATCCAGATAATGATCCTTTTTGGAACATTGTTATCAACTTACCTCGTATTTCACTGTAGTAACTGTCCATGTTAAAAAAGCTATGAAGTTTGAATAACGTAGAGTGAAATATTAGTGCTAGAACATTGATCAGTCTCTCAGAAAAGCTCATTTGATCCGTGTACATTGACGGGGGCATAGGGACGAAAGAGGGAGGCGCTGGCATCTGACCACAGTACCGCTCCGCTGTGTAGCCAAAACTAAACCTCAAGGAAATAATGTACGGTAGGTCAAGAGCTTCTGCCATCAGGTCACTGCAAGGCATCACTGGATCAGCAAAAAGTACATCAAATTTATACTTCCTCAGAGTATCAATAAGGACCTCGTTTCGTAGCATGGAGTCGCATATCTCAAACTGCATCTTCGTTGATTTCCCCATAATCTCTTTGATTTTGAGTCCTACCTCCAGCATGGAGGCATTCTGAGCCTCATACATCCAATACTCTGTGAAGTCCTCTATAAGGGCACGCATTTCCTTTTTGCTGTGAGGCACGTCGAAAACTTCGAAGTTGAATCGTTCTTTCTTGGTGTACTGGATGGAAGGCGAGGATGAGCTCACCAGCACCGTGACGGAGTGGTTCCGATCCACGAGCTCCTCCAGCACGACACGCATGTTGATCCAGTGGCTGTAGTCCCCCGGGAAGACCAGCACGCTGCCGCCATAGGTTCCGTGACCCCCACACAGCAGGACGAGGGGGACACAAAACAAAAGCTTAAGAGAAATCATTCTCAGAGGAGTGAAAGGAGAGTTTGGGGACAGTTTGAGGCAGGCGGAGCATAGGCTATAGGCTACATGCTCGGTTATATACCCACAGGTTTAGATTTTCACAATTTCCCATAAACAGTAGGCTAAAAGAGGGTCTGTTATCTGCACAGTCAAAGTCTACTACAGGTCAGTGAGAAGATTGAGTTAATGAGTTATTTTCTTTCTCGTGCAACTACTAGGGAATAGAGTTCTATGGGATTTCCCCCGCGCGGGAAAAGTATGGAGGATATCTGGTCTGAAAGCGCCCGTCTACTACAGGTCAGTGAGAAGTTCACAGAGATTGAGCAACTACACTAACTGCATACCCAACCCAGGTTACACGAAGTGCAACAACATAGCTTACAAATATGCCTATAAGAGCAGTAGGGAAGGTGGGTTGAAACCATGTGTGTGATTAGCATGCCTGAGACTTGTAGGCTATAAGTCCAACACCCTGATGGTAGACATTATAGGATCAGCATGTTGACAACTGGTATTTGATGGCCATATATTGATGCTGTCACTAGGCCCTAGGTGGGGCTTTGCTGTGAAGGAGGTGGCGAATATAGCTTCATGCCTCAGTAATGGGAAGACCCGCCTGAGACATGTCCTCTCAAAGCACTATAGTTATGTCAAATAACTACATTGCGTAAAGAACATGTTCAAGCTATGCAGCGACATCTCACAACAATCAAGGCTTTCCTCTAGTCTATATGGACAGTATAAAAACACCTGCCTCGTTACTTGCAATGAAATACTCTGATTAAGAAAACATTCAATGATGAGAAGTCAAAGGATGATGAGAGGTCATTCAATGATGAGAGGTCAAACTTATAGTAGGGGAGAGTGGGGTCAAGTGTAACACGGGGTCAAATGTAACACCTCAATTTCACCCAGTCAGAAACAAGCTATTGTTATGTAACTCACTCTGCACATGCTCAGTTAAGTCCTCTGCCTGCCTTAAATAAATCAGCTCATTTTTTGACGATCTTCAGATTTTATGACAAAATGTCTGTTTTTGAGGTAAGAAAGTTTTTAAATGTCTGTATTTTTTAACTACTGCCCTGAGTTTTTATTCCCATTAACCTAAGGTCATATAATTTTGATAGCTAACAGCCAATATGACTATTAGCGATATTTATTGCTAACTCCTGCTAGCACAAGGCTGACAGCCGTGGGGTCAAGTGTAACAGGCTTTCAACTATTCACAGCTTTCAGCCTATGCCCTTATTTTTAATGAACCATACATTATCAATGTTTTAGTAAATGGTAATTTAGACTGTATGGAGTAGCTAGGCTAAAAATCACCTCAGAAATGTGTAATAACAGTGTAATAACAAATGTATATGTTTGATTTGGTGTTCGGCTTAATTCCATGTTTACATTTCACATTTTAAATGTTTGTCTATGTTAAAGAGGCTAATAAATTATTATTTAAGCTATGAACGATGTTTAATGATGATGTTAACTTAATACAATGTTTTAATGATCTTATTTGTGGTTGTTTTGTAATGTGTTACAGTTGACCCCACCCTACTGTAGCATCTGACTTCTTAAAAATCAATCAATATTGTACTCTTTATGTAATTTATGGGGACTTTTACATGATATGACAAATTAATATACATGTGTAACTATAATATAGCAAAACATGACTAATCTAGTTGAATTAGTCTCAAAGTAATCTGGAAAAGAGTAAAAAGTGTTACACTTGACCCCACTCTCCCCTATCAATTCACAAGGATATTTACCCATAACCTCTGTGAAGAAGGGATCTGTAGTATATTTTTATACTGTATTACATCAATACATTTGTATTACCCTCATGTAGTAATCAATTTACTAAGAATAATGAATAAACTTCACTTTAGGTAGAACTCTGTTATTATAAGCAGCTTAACATGTAGATTACAACAGATGCCCTGTCCTGAGTAAACATTCCTTTGTCCTCTGGGTCAATAAAGATAACACCTCAGGAGTCTACAGCTGAAACGTGATCTTAGGAGCACACAGGAAGAACCCAAAATGGCCCCCATGTCCGGAGGGGGGCAGAGCTCAGTGACCTGTTGACCAATTACAAGACTAGTTGACCAGATCTGTGTTAATGTACATCCCTTGTATGCAAATTTGTTTGTCATGTGATACTTGGCCTGAAGCCAAGATATAAGCTCGCCACCTCGTAAAAGAACTTTAGTATTGCCGAAGATTTGACCTGTGAGGCGTGCTCAATAAATTGATGATTCAACGTTTTTGGCCTCCTTGAAGTTTTGTTTCACAAGAAGAAGATGCATCAGAAATATACAGCAGATCATATGTTGTCATTGAATAAAAATAGAACATCATATCTTGAACCAGATAGAAGAGAGTGTTCTTCAGCCTCTGTGTGAAGTCCATCTGATCAGTGTAGACTATCCTATAGTCATAGCTAGAACATATGATGGAGGTGCAGGCTGTTGTCCACAAAATCTTTGAAAGACGTTGGCCACGGAGAATCGTAACATGAGAACTAGAGGTACATCCAGCTTTTCTGCTAGGAGTTCGTAACCCATGGACACGGGATCACTCAGAATCACGTCATACTGCTCTCTCCTCAGTCTCTCCATCAGATCTGTATTAGAGAACAAAACTCGGCATATAACACCGAGTTAAAAGACTGCATCGACGATGGCCTTCATCTTCAGGAATATCTGAATCAGGTCATTTGCCATGTCATAAGTCCAGTACCTAATGAACTCCTCAAAGGCTTCAATAAAGCGCTCTCTGCTGAAGGGAACCTGCAGAACCTCGAAGCGGCAGTTGGCAGTGGTGTCGTCCGCTACGGAGGGGGAGGCCGAGTGGGTGATGACCGTGATCAAGTGTCCCCTCTGAGACAACTCCTCCACGATGTTCTTCAGGTTGAGCCAGTGGCTGTGTTCTCCAGGCCAGACCAGGATCTTTCCTCCCGACACACCGAGAGGGGAGCAGAGTAGGAGCAGCAGCAGCCCCAGCAGAGGCGCTGCCTGTCCAGCCAACATGGTGAGGAAACGAGGAAAGCAACAAGTGAGCTGCACCCACTACAAAGACAGCGGTCACATGTCCAAATATTGCTAGCAGAGTGGTCGAGAACTTATTCTCGCGTCACCAGGCTCCCCTAGGTACCGAGATTTTAGGATTACATAACCTCTGGTTCTGCCTTAAAAACATGACCTCGAGGGTCTTTATTGGCCACACAACACACATGAGCGAGGGGCGACACAGCACACACAACACACACACGTCTTCAGTGATCGCCAGTGGAAATTGTTCCCTGCATTTTTATTTATCCTATCCAAGTGGTCATCCTTCAAAAATATTATGAATTTATCATTTAAAAACTTTTGACAAGTCTGAAATGAATGTTGCGTTTTTCTGTTCATTTTAATCGTAAATCACAACTGAAAGAAATGAAGACAATTGCCAACTTGGTTTGAATGAGTACTTGGGAATAACTATCAAATTAACCTCCATTGCTGTGAATCCTTTTAGAACAATGCGTGTGGTGGCTTCAATGTCAATGGTTATAAGATTTCATGTCACAGTTCTGGTAGCAGAGCATTTTAGATACAGTATGTACGGAAGAGCATTAGTAGCCTACGGAAGAGCATTAGGGCCAACAACTGAGTTTATAAATTTTTTTAAGATTCTGAGATTAAAGTCAGAATTTCTGAGATTAAAGTCAGAATTTCTGAGAAAAAAAGTCAGAAATAACTTCTGAGAAAAAATGTCAGAATTTCTGACTTTAAACTCAGAAGCTTAAAAAAAAAACTGCTGTTGGCAGTACATTAGGGCTCTTCCGTACATTAGGGCCAACAGCAGAGTTTTTTTGTTTTTTTTTAAGCTTCTGAGTTTAAAGAAAACTTTTTTTCTCAGAAATTCTGACTTTAAAGTCAGAAATTCTGACTTTAAACTCAGAAGCTTAAAAATAATAATAAACTCAGTTGTTGGCCCTAATGCTCTTCCGGAAGTATGAATGCCTGAGGAGGGAATTCGGGGGTCTGTCACATGGCATTCCTGGCATCTGAACATTTCAAGTGAGGGCTAGTCCAAAGGTCGGGAGAGAGAGACACGCCACGCCAAATAAATATGCAACACAATGTGTGAGCATGTCCCTCTCAAGCATGGTGCTCAACACCTCGGTGATCTGCAACTTGACAGACTGTTGACACATAGTACATAGTATTAGTAGTTGATACTATGTATCTGTCTGTAGTTCCAATCTATGTTTATGTCCAGGTGGTCTGATCTGGTCTGTACAACCTAACCATAATCTAGTATAGTCTTTGAAGTCTTGTAGTGTAATTCAGTGTCATCTCCAGTGCAGTAGTCTTTCAGTGAAATCCTGTGGTGTGTCACTTACACCCGGGTCCATACTATCTGAAATAATTTGAATAATTTATCTATGGTTTATTGTTTAGAACATTGGACCAAAGATTTCAACCCCCCGCCTACCGTACACTCCAGGAAGACCCAATCAAATGCTTACGCAAGGATTTTAAAGTATTCAGAGGATTTCAAATAGTATTTGGAACCAGGTACGGTGTCGCTCAGTACACCTGGATGACATCATCCCACTCTCTCACAGGCCACACCCCGTTGTCCTGCACGTTGGACGGAGATGTCTTCCAGTCCCACGTCTTGACTGGTGTGTTCCAGTCGGGCCCGTAGTTCGCTGTTACATAGTCCAGAGTCTCACAGGGGACCTGGACCTTCAGCTCCATAAGCTCTGTCCAACAGAGGCTGAACTTGGGGAACACGTACCTGGCAAGCGGGAGGGGTGCTGTGTTATCATTTACATTTAATTTATTTATACACGTGTCCGTTTAAGACACAGATGTATTTTTCAAGGCCCTGCCTCCAACACATACTGAACAAATATCAACACAATAGTCTGCACGAAAATACAAAATGTACAAAATTGCTACATGTAGAAAATGGTGTCAGCCCATGATGTCATCATCTACAACTGTTCAATACCTAGTATCTATTACTATATATATATATATATATATATATATATATTAGATTAGAATATAATCTAATATGAAAGCTGCCATTATCAAAACCATCTCAAAGCCTTGAAACATCTCAAGTTAGAAATCTCGGATGAAGGGGTGAGTGAATTACTTGAACTTTTTCCCGCTCTTTGCTTGAGTGCCACCATTCCACAGGATGTCTCGTTCCTCGTAGAAAAAGAAGATGTCCAGTTTAACATCCAGACCCTGGAAGGAGAGTTCCAGACTGTCCTCAACCTGTGAAATGAAGAGGAGGACACGAGAGGAGATGGGTTGAGGAAAGGAGTAGAAGGATGAGATAATGAGAGATTGAGTGAGAGATGGAGAGAAAGAGAGAGCATCGGAAATATACAATCCAGTTAAATTCATCACTCCTTGCCAGTCAATAAGGGCTGATAGGACTTTGTTTTACCTTTCCAAACTTATGCTTTAATGGAAGCCCAGCCTTCTGAAAAGCAGAGGTGATATCATGTCTGTAGTCTTTGATCCGGATGCCTAGGTCCACATCTTTACTGTGAGGAATAATACTGCACTGCCGAAACCAGCCTGAAGGGGGCAGAAAACACATTTGTTATATGCATCCATAAGCCCGAAATGACCATTTTCCAACACTGCGTTTGAGGCCACGGTGGTACAGAAGGTGGATAAACCAGATAGTCCCCGGGTCCTAGTGGCAGTAACAGGTACCGATAGAGAGAGAAGTTCTGCTGAACACCAACCCATTGATGAGGTGCATGAGATGAAAAGATTGGGTTCAAACGAAGCTCAGCACACTCGAGTCAACTGGCTTATTTCGAGCAAGTGAGTCAGAGCATATGCTATGGAGACTGAAGCTTAGGAAATGACTCGATGGGTGTGGAGATTCCTTTCAACCTAGGTGAGAGGTACCTGAACACTAAATACTACCGTTCATTCTAATCCTTGTAATCTAAAAGGTGTGTGAATGTTGCTTTCTCCGTCTATATCCCTAATCTGTCTTTTGATAGATGTTGTGGAGAGGCATCGTTCGACATATAGCTCTCAGATATGATTCTAGTCGCTGGTATCTCCGTTCTGTTCGTGTGGATGCAGACTAGGGATGTTAACAGTTAATCGATTATCGATAAGAATTTACTCAAGTAAGATTTGGTTACTCGATTAATTGCTTGTTTTTTTCAACGTTATCAACAGGAGTTGCGTGAAATGTAATCATGATTTAATGTCTGACTGCACATGAGGGCGCCACGCCATGTAGTGAAGGCTAAATTGGAATGCCGGGAAATTTCAACGACACGCGGAAAGACGACACAAAAATGAAGCGAGCAAAGCGCAGTCCAGCACGGGAATTTCTTATCAATTAATCGACTATTGTTCGTTAAGGTTAACTGTTATCGATTAATGAAATTCCTTGAAATTTGCAACCCTAGGTTTCTCTGACCCAGGCAGGTGCCGCTGCTCAGCCAGAAGGGAACGCCCAATGCCGTGAGTGTCCTGGCAGCCAGGTGCAGGAGACTCTTGGCCTTCATTCTGAAGTCCATGGCCTCTGGAGAGGTATCGTCCGGGTACAGCTGGTCAAAGAGAAGACAGCAGCTGTTAGACATTGGCATCGAGAGGGAGAGAGAGCAGGGGTTTTCCTGGCTCAGAATGGGTCTTTGGGGGGTGATGCGCACACATTTTTGGGGAAACCTGTTTTATGCCGAGTAGCCTACCGGCATATATAGGCCTATATTCTTCACTGTCGTTCTGACTGAGCTGACTTTTCACAATCGTGGGAAATCTCCTGACATGACACAAAACGGATATGAAGACAAAATGTTTAAGATACTGATAACCTGTCTATTCATTATCTTGATTACTAGAGAGGATTTGAATTGCTATTTTTATTCAAAATTTTTAGCATTTTGCCACTGGTGATTTTCCTTTGGCTCTAGCTAAAATCTCTTTGGGGGGCGCCAAAAAATCCTCTATGCAGGAAAAACCCTGAGAGAGAGAGAGAGAGTTAGGGAGAGAGAGAAAGCGGGTGAGATAGCGAGTAGGTCAGAAAGAGTGGGGAAGAGAAAGAGAGACCGAGAGAGAAAGAGACATAGGGAGACAGAGAGACCGGTCGAGAAGTAAGACGTCAACCTGAAAGAAGGCCCGCGCCTCCCTGTATCTGCACTCCAGGAAGTGGGCCTGGGAGCGTTCCTTCAGGAAACGCGAGATGTTCCGTGGAATTCGGACATCAAGCGCATCCAGGGCCGTCAACACCAGCTCTGGTCTAAAAGACAGACAGGGACGTTTCCTCAGAAACGATAACTGACAACAGACTTTTTTAAGTTATCTGTTTTTGTATCTTGCAACTGGCCATCTACCGGTCATAGGCTCCGGCGTGGCGGCCGTAGTCCAGCTTCCTGAAGGGGGCGAACGTCTTGTCCGCGCCGGACTTGAGTCGCAGCAGGCCGTGCCACAGGTAGTTGCCGCTGCGCTCGTACAGGACAACCACCTGGATCACGTGACCCTGGAGGCGGAACAGGAAGTGGAGGGGGACCTCGTTTCCCGAAAGGTCGTCCATGCTGACCAGGCGGGGGTCCTTCCCTCGCACCTCCAGCACATCGAAGCCTCGCTCCTCCGCCGCCGCCACCAAACCCGCCTGCTCGGGACACAGGAACACAGATTAGGATTCGATCTTTTAATCTGTCATTGCAACGACCGTTTAGCAGCGTCCACTCCAATTAGCAGAAAAGACAATCCTCCCTCTTAAGCACCTATTGTGTTTTAGATTGCTCTTCTTGCACTTTGCCTTCAGCACTAGATTATGCTCTTAGTCACTTGTTTTAGAAAGGAGATGCACTTGTGAGTTCTGGCAAGTAGTAGTACATTGGCTTTTCCTACGTTAAACGTAATTATTGTTAGTCGCTTTGGATAAAAGCGTCTGCTAAATGACTAATGTAATGTAAATGTAAAAAAGCAGAGCAGCCATTTTGAGTCGACGCTGTACAAACAGACACATACTTACGTCATACTTCCAGAGGTTGCTCAGTAAGGCGAAGGCGGTGAACTCTCGTCCCGTACAGAGGAAGGTGCAGTGGGGCTCCCTGACCAGACTGTCCTTCAGCAGCATGGAGTCTTGGGAGAGGAGGGTCAGGCTGGCCGTGTCGGCCAGGAACACGGGCATGTCGTACCGGTGCACCAGGCCAAGGAACTTCTTCACCGCCTGCTGCGCTCCGCGTGGCCGCGCCACACACCGCACGGCGACGGGAGAATCAGAGCGTAATCGTTAGGACGGAGGCGATCGCGCCAGAGGTCGGCCGATTGTCAAGGCACGATGATGTCGTTGCGACAGGTGCAGCCCGACATGTCTGACATTCGACTATAGATGTTGATGCATACTGTGGGGACCAAATTGATTTTAACTCAATTTGTAGAGAAGGATTGGAAAATAATCCTCTGGTAATGCTTACCCATTGGGCATCGATGGCTGATCGATGACTACTCCGACCGAGGATATGTGGCCCACTCTAGACAGACAGAGGAAAGTGAGGTACATAAATTGCTCTGATTTTGCTGGGAGAGGAAGGCTCTCCCTGTAAAAGACTGAAATAGGCATCTGTTTTATGCAATACGAATGTCTTCATGTCCAGACTGAATGCCTGGTGAATACAAGCATGCTGTATGCTCTCATAAGAATTAACGTCATAATTGAATAGTTTTATCTGTGTTTAGGCCTATATATAAGCTATGTCAACTCACCTTAGACACATATTGCCTGTAATAATATAACTGGAAGAGAAGAAATACAGTGCTGGTTGCTATCAGAAGGGCAAGGACCAGCGTTTTGTTCAGTCGAGGCATAATTCCTCATTTGTCACTCTTGTCCGAGAAACGCTGATGACGCTGGTGCTTGTCAGGTGGTTCAACACTAACCATGTTCGTTTGATGATGAGAATTCTGACAGGGGACAAAAGGTGTAGATTGCAACAGTTCATGTATTTGATCTATTTGACATATTATTGCTTAACGTTATAACGTTAGCGGAAAGTCTATAGCTTTCAGCTAATCAATGAGAACAATCACAGCAATCAAGTGAATCGTGAGCTACGTCAACGTTATCTGTCTAATAACGGTATTGCTACGTAATACAAGCTCCGATGGACAGTAAAACCGTGGATACATAATAATGGTAAAAGACAAGAATAACTACATACTTGAGATTTTAGGGCAGAATGTTTGAAGGTCTCTCAGACCCATGGAGTGGCTATGCTAAAAACAGACCGCTGCAGTGCATGCATTGATCAAACCAGCTTCTTCCCCGTAACTAGCTGGCCTAACAGCTAGCTTCGAAAACTAAATTACACCGCCACCTTCAGGATGGAGGGTGACTGAAGACGACTAATTCCATTTGTGTGTAGGTAGTAGGTAGGCTACTCGCATTTAGGCAAGTTATTTAATTGTGTGGGAAACAACGAGACAATGAATTATGTTCACACTTCAATTTAATGTCAAATAGATTGTATTATATCGCACTTTGTATGTCATTGCACTTTTACTTTGCTTTCTTATATTGTTTTTAATCTGCCTTTTTAATTCCTGTGTGCACTCTGTGCATCCGTGCTGTGAAGTGCTATACAAATTGTTTTACTTACTTACTTAATAACTGCCTTCAAGACTGTATGTTTCATAGATTGAGGTCGAGTGGATAACCCCCCCCCTGAAAATAATACTAGAAAAAGGGATGGAAAGTTTATTTGGAGTTCATTGGACAGATATCTTGAAATTCACACGCGGAGGGATCACAAAAAATGTAGAAGTGAGAGGAATTGGCCCATTATCAAGACAACAATTAGACCCTGTCCTTCATGGCCCAACACTTACAGCAGCATGGTAGAAAATGTAACAAACAAAACACGGAAAATAGTTGATTAGACTAGAAAACATGAAAACGATGCCCCAAAAAAGGTATACAGCCATCTTGCTTGGTACTTAAGGTTAATGATAATCTTTATGAGACTGCTAACTTATTGCAACTGTCTTAGATGGACACCAGGTGGCAGAAGATATCTCCTAATCAATTTCCCTTCATCCCTTCAGTGAGAAAAAAAATCTTTGGTGGTAGATCAATGACAGCTTATTCTAACTGCGATACTTCACTACAGTTAGGCCTATTAGTTTAAAGTAATTACCAGTACCTTCTTGCTTCATGATGCATTAAAAGGTCTTAGGGGCATCAACAGAGCACACATGGATAACACACTATTCAAGAGTCACAGACCAAAATAGTCAGATATCCAGGTTCACAGGATCACTCAGCCTTTGCCTGGTCGAACAGGCAGAGTTTGAGGCAGTTTATGTGAAAACTATAAGGAGCGCAACAAAAGCACTACATATCATACAATACACTGTGCAAAAGTTCTTCATGATATACAGTAAGTAGCCCTACCTCAGATATGAAGCGTGAACCTGCCGTTTTGCTCCAACGAGATATTCAGAAGCATACTGAAATTGAAGGATCGAACAAAACCCCTCGGAGAATAAGCCATTCTCACTGCCAGTCATACACAAACGTAGGCTACATAAAAATGCATACACACTAATATATATATGAGTAATTTTACAGATGCTAGCTGGTAATTGACAGGGTTCCTCATGCCAAAACACACCCACTCCAGAGACAGATTAAAAAAAAAAAAAATCAGCATTTAAACTAAAACAAGGAAGGAAAAGTGCACTCATCTATTCCCGGCTAAAGCAACTAGCATTCCTGACAAAATTTGAAGGGTGCTCGTTCTCCTAAGTCTTGTTCAAACACCTGCGACTTTGAGGCTGGATTCCACTGCTAGAGCCTCACAAGGCAGAGTTTCTCTTGCGCCTAGCAGAGCTGTAGCTCGGGTAGACCGACCAGGAAGAAGTTGCACTTGCACAGGAAACAGGAAGTAGGGAGCGAGTCCATTATTGACCGTAGGCTATTGGGGCATGCTGTTGAGGCTGTTGTTTGAACCACCCAAGCCGTTCTCAGTCTTCTGAAAGCTCTTGACTGCACTGGGGACCTGTAGGCCTGTGGTTAGGCTCAGCCCACCACACCATACCTGTACAGAGAAAAAAACACACACGCACACACACACACACACACTTGACCACCAATGTGACAAAAAATGTAATCATATAAAATTAAAACGCACTATTTGTATGTGCCTTTTATGTCTGGCTCAATGTTCTTTTTTCCCCATGCCAAACTCTCCATCAACTCAAATTTACCATTTAAATAATAATGCACTGCACACATCCCACCAGCAGGTGTCAGAAGAACGGACAACAATGAAGAACTGAAGAGGAAACAGCGGTGTGCTGTTCCTGCTGATTATATGAGATCTAGCTAAGGCCTTGGGTTGAGCCCTAAACACATCAAGCAATTAAAACGCCAGGTCTCCCAGGGCGAGCAGATTACAGCAACACACTTATCTTGTACCTGCCTATACTGTGCCTGGCGATTACAGGGCTATCTAGTGCTGTACATCATATCTTGACCTGTTGTGTTTGCTGTAAGCATAGCTACTATGCTTACAGCAAAATATATCATGTAGGCAAAATCTGGCAAAAACAACAAACATAGTAGTAGTGATCTCTTCGGGCATAATGTATGAAATAATACTTACCATGAAGGCAGGTACAACAGGTTGACTAAACCTCGCCTTGAACGTGTGGACCAACTGTTTCGTTTCAGCGTTGTAAAAAGAGAGCTGTCCTGTGGAGACAGAGAGAGACAGAGAGAGAGAGAGATTGATGGATCAGGATTTAGGCCGACGCGGGCTCTCCGCCTTTTTTTTTTTTTCTCAAGTAAAAGAAACGGATAAAAGAGGGCGCCATTCGATCCGCGGGCGCAGAGAAAAAGAAAAGCCCGGCTTGTAATCATCTCCTGACATTTCCTGGGGGATGGAGATGTCTGTAATCCGATAGCCACGGGGATCCGATGACCTGAGTTTGTGTCAGGGGTCACCGCCACCTGAGGGCTATAGTATTCCCTGTAAAACACACCTCAACCCCAGCCTGAGCACCACGGCACCAACTAGGGATGGGTTAAAAAAAAATCGATTCATCGATTCTGAATCAAATTATTCTGAATAGATTCATGAATCCCAAAATCGATCTTTTATTTAATGAATGAATGAATAAATGAAGGAATGAATAGTTCATTAATTAATTCAATGATTCATTCATTTTTGGAAATCAGTATCGATACCCAGCCCTAGTATTGATGTGTTGCATAACTTGGCAGTCATGAAATTAAGGTTACAGCTAAAAAAAAAAAAAAAGATTTTTGAATCGAATCGAGATAATCGATTCTGAACCTTGTGAATCGGAATCGAATCGATTCTTGAAATTCGAATCGATATCCAGCCCTAGGCTCAACACAGACTACCAGAGGACCAAGCAGAAAGTCAGTTAGTTATTTACCGGACCGGTCGACTAGCTTTTACAATTAGCTGCAACTATAATCTAGTTTGAATATTAAGGCAAGGCCTTTTATAGCACATTTCAGCAACGAGGCAATTCAAAGTGAGAGTAAGCTTATTATAATCCGTTTTTTAATAGTTAGCTCTATCCATAGTCTAGTTTTAATAGTTAGTCATAACAGTCAACCCACCACCGTCCAGGTCACAGAACACGCCGACGCGGTCCGGTACAGGGACATCCAGACTCTTGGCTTTGTTGTTGTGCTTGGCGGCTAACGAGGTCTGCAGCCAGTTGTTGACGTGGACGCACCACGTGGTGTTGGTCTTCCCCAGCTGGTCGAACTTGCCCAGGTTCCTGTAGGCCACACCCACGCTGTAAGACTTGCAGTCTTTCAGGGCCTTGACCTCCCAATAGTGCTGGCCACAGTCCATGCTGGTATCACCTAGGACATGGGGGGGGGGGGGGGGGGAGAGTGGCCTTATCGATGCTTTGACAAGGCTCTGTAGAACACACACTGTACATGATTACAGTAGCAGCAGGTTAGTCATGAGCTCATGACCATCCAACACTGTTTATTCAGTGTTCTGTTCTGTGGGAATTGGCCATATTTATCTAATACAGATGGCATACAGTATGCGGTGTGTGTGTGTGTGTGCGCGTATGCACTCAGTGGGAGTTGGTAATATTTACCTAATACACATGACATCTATCTATGCATCCAGTACGTGTGTGTGTATGTGTGTGTGTGTGTGGTAGTAGTCAGTGTAGTGAGTGGGAGTTGGTAATATTTACCTAATAGAAATTTGCATCCAGTATGTATGTATGTGTGTGTGTGTGTGTGTGTATATGTGTGTGTGTGTGTGTGTGCGCACGCGTGTGTATGTATGTGTGTGTGCGCGCGCGTGTGTACCTAGTACTGTGTAGGACTCTCCAGTGAAGCGGTCTCTGCCCCCCCTGGTAGCGGGGGACCGTGTTGCTGACGCTCTCTTGGGAGATGGAGTCCCACTTCTGCAGCAGAGCACAACAAACGCGTTCAGCACCCAACACAGAGCATCCTCACACACCTGACGATGCCCAGGTTAGGACCACACACACCAACACACACGTGAGCAGGGATGGATGCCTGTGGTGCTACTGACTTTTTTTTATGCGACAGGGGGAAATGATGCAGCTACGGAGAGAAATTCAAACAGTTTGTCGAGAGGCGAACTCAAAATTAGTGGCGGACGCAAAACAGAGCGACAGAGAGAAAAGCCAGCGGGAGAAGAAATGGTAACAAATCAAAAGGATCCAAAGGTTGTGCTCGATGTGACCTTGTTCTAAAAGGTGCTGTGGAGATATCTGACATGGAACTCAGCTACGGAACAAAGATGGACGCCTCTCGGTTAAGGCCGGGATGCCTACTGACCTCCCGACCTCCTGACCTCGGGCTGGCCGATACGGCTGTCTTTTCCGAACGAGCCACGTGAATTACAAGATGAGATGAGTAAGCGAACAGACATGGATCATACTAACTATTATTCTGTTGACTGAGTTGTTACTCACCAAGAACATTGTTTTGAAAGCGTGGAAAGATTAGTGAAAAAACAAACCATTACATGCTGCTATACAACTAATATTTACAGAGATGGTTCGTCTAAGAATAGGGTTACTTTTTTTGTCACCATTTCTTAGAAAGGGCAGAAGGAAAAATTTAATAAATCCTGAATTTTTAGAGAGAGAAAGAGAATTAGGACAGAGCAGGTCATTCACAGATGGAGGTCGTCTTTTTAACGTCTTTATTTATGTATTTAACCTTTATTTAACCAGGAAAAACCTTGTCATGCAATTTCCTGTTTTGCTGGCCAAGAATGGCAGCAAAACAGCATATGATCGGGTTCATCTAATCATTTTTGTTTTTTTGACCGAATCAAAATGTGTGTAATCTCAACATAGTCATCTTTATCAAATACGTGTTCCATCTGTTAATGACTGTTAACATCAGTCACACACACAAACAACCACCACTTCTCAACATCAAGTCATTTCCAGGAGTTCATACAGTCACAGACATACAGAGCAAAACAATGACTTTGCTGAGGAGATCTGTGAGCTGTTGACATGATAACCTGGTAACCACTTGATGACTGTACCAGTATAAGCATCTGCTGGAGTTTAAGTTACTATAGGAAATGTCTATATCTAGAAGGCTAGATCTTAAACTACATCCTAAAGCTAGGAGTCACAGGGTCACCTTGACATGTTCTTCAGATTGGTAAGATGTGCACTGTTGATGAACAAAAAAAGTGGTTAAAATAAAGAGTATTTCTGTGGTAGGCAGACCAAGGGGTTCAAGCTTTCTGTGGAACATTAACAGTAGTAAGCAAAGCAAAAAAAAAACAGAAAAGTCTGAAATATATATTGATATGTTCATCAGGTGCGAGTCCCAGGTATTAATATTCACATCAGAAAATATGGAAAAATATACATTTTTCCATGCCTTTGTGTGAAATGAAAGCCCCTTAATGATTGCAAGAGGATACCCATGAAAGCTCAGGAAGGAAGGAAGTCTTTCAATAAACCATGAGCCTGTGAGCTATCTAACCACCAATGACAGAGAGCGAGCCCACACACTACAGGTCTGTTAACCAATAGAATCCCCCATCCCAGAATTCCCCCAACCCCAGCCCTGTACCGTAGATCCCCATATAAACCTGTGAAGATCTGAGTTCATTGGACAGGAGAAAGCAACATGGTGGCACTACCACCCAACTAGTTATGAGTTGTAGTTATGTCTATGGGTTAGATGGACCAGAGAAAATACAGCCCAGTTGCATCCCATAACGTTAAACTGCTGGTCAGTGGAAGAGCCGTAGCTCAACCCCTGGCTTCGGAACATACTCAAACTCCGTCAAACTATCACAGATCTTCACACAGTAAGGAAGGGCTCAGCAGCAGCTGATTCCAGAGACGAGGCCAAGGCGTGTGTTTAGAGTGCTGACCTGCCCTTGTTCTCCTTCCCTTTGACCTTGCTCTCCAGGCCCTTGCCGGCCTGCGGGTCCCACTCCACACTCCTGTCGTCTACCTTCAGGTTCAGGTGGGCGGAGGATGAGTCGAAGCCGAAGTTGAACGCTGCCGAAGGAAGACATAATAGTCACATAATAGTCTTGAAGACAGGCGATAATATCCTGAGTGCATTCTATCGTACGACCGTGTGCGTTATGTCTGATTTAACTGCGTTGTTGTAATCCATGTAGCGATCCTTTGAGACCAAATACAACGTTATTGTTATTACCTCTGGTTTCCAAGGTGATTGTATCCGAGTAATCTCCTGCAGCTGCTTTGTTACACGCTCGTACCCGGAAATTCATATATCTGGAGTCAAACTTTATATCTGGGGGGGTAGAGGTACTTTGTAAACAAGCTTTCACATGTAGTATCATTATGATGATATATATGATCTTAATGATGATCATAATGATGATGATGATGATGATAAAATGTGAAGTTGCGAGAACTACTTTATTTTCAGCCTTGGATGAACAATAAAAAGCTGTATTCTATGCAATTCTATTTGATTCTATTCCATCAATCAATCAATCAATCAATCAATCAAAGCTTTATTTGTATAGCGCATTTCATACCCAGAGGCAACACAATGCGCTTTACAGAGAACAAGGGAGGTGGGTATACGACCCACCCCTACATTCCAGAGGGAAGCAAAAAAACAGTAATCACCCGTCTACCTGTTAATGAGTAAACGGTGGTCTTGACGTTGTCCACCACCTCCCAGCACTGTTGATCCTTGACCCGGGGCAGGCCCTCGTGATCGGTCTTTCTGTACTCCAGGAGGAAGTGGTCGATCTTGCCGTCCTCCGCGGGCATCCTCCAGGCCACCGTGATGGTGTTGTCAGACACCTGGCAGTCCTGGACGTCCATCTCTGGAGCTCGGGGGACTGGGCCGACGCGGAGAGAAGGATTTGATTAGAAACGGCTGTGTCTTTTCAAGGATAAGAGAGAGAGAACCGAGGCTGTGGGGGGTGGGGGGGGGTTAGTCACAAGTGCTTCTCTCCCTTCTGCGTCCCCTCATGCCGGGCTCACACTACAGGATTTTTGGGCCGATTTATCCCCGGTTCATCCCTCCCGACGATCGGAGGAGAAATCTGGTCTGGAATGTTGGCCGGTACGGATGTTCGGCCCAGATTATCTTGTAATGTGAGGGGTTTACAGATTCAATCTCAAACCTCCCAATCGGCTCGAAGACCCACCAGCGCGGCCCTGATAATGTCAAAATTGTTTGATATTTAGATTATTATGTCACTGCTATGCGAGGCAGTGGTTTGTTGCTCCCTCGGGCATGATAATATCCTGTAGTATGTGATCAGCTGTTATTTTCAAATCTTGTAGTGTGTGCTTGTTTGAGATTCGCGAGAAGAACATCTCTTATGTGTGTGATGCAACCCGAGCAAATCCTGTTGTTTGAGCATAGACTTGCTACCAGACGCCCTGTTAAACATGACGGTGGACACATCACTGTATTAAAGATGACGGCGGACACATCACTGTGGAGCAGGTGTCTCTCTGCGTTGTCGATGTGGTAGTGAGTTTAACGGCCGAGCTGTTGATAAGCTGCAGGTCAAACCACCATTGCTAACAGCAGCCTCCCGGGGGCCTAGTACATGAACCTGGCCGTTAACCAGGGCACAGCCTGTAAAAGGCCTGGTGCTGAACATCTCCAGTCAAGGTCCATTGTTTACTAATGTATGTTATGTCCTCTTACCCCAAAAGGTCTCCACCCTCCTCATGACATCACCGTGGGGTCAGAGAGTCAAGGGGCTTTGCTGGGCCCTCCCTCTACAGCTCCTTCTGGACTGGGGTCTCTGAGCGTGAATGCCTCTTTCAGTGCACTATTACGCCGAATGGCCTATTCATTGTAAATTGCCAGGTATACATTGTTTGTCCTGTCAGACAGCGTTATGTGTGGGGTGCAGTTAGCCTGATGACTGGTGTCCTGGCTTGGATCCACCCAGGCACCACACTGCAACGGCCACTGCTCCAGCACCTGTAGTCTACCACCTACAGTATGGAGGATGAGTGGCCCGTTCTCAGTGAGACAAACTTGTATATTTGATTGATTGATTGATATGTTTATTTTGACCCATTTTGTTGGATACAGTGTTCTCTGTCTTGGTTGCCATGCATTCTCTATAAATCTTGGAGGGACAAAGATCTCCTCACTCCAGTTCTGAGGTCTTTACCCTGGCTTCCTGTCTGTCAAAGAATTGACTTGAAAATACTGCTGTTGATTTACAAAGCACTGAATGGTTTAGGGCCATTTCTGATCTGCTGCTACGTTATGAACCATCCAGACCTCTCAGGTTGTCTGGCACAGGCCTTCTTTCTGTCCCGAGTTAAAACAAAACATGGAGAAGCAGCGTTCAGTTTTTATGCTCCACATATCTGGAACAAACTTCAAGAAAACTGCAGGTCTGCTGCAACTCTCAGTTCTTTTAAATCAAGACTGAAGGCTTTTCTTTTTGCTGCTGCTTTTCATTAAATCAAATAATTATTCATTCATACACTGCACTGTAACTTTTATTCCTGTATTTTATTTTTCCTGCATTTTGTTTTAAATGTCCTTTTTTACATTTTGTTTTATATGACGTTTTATGTGTTTCTTGCACTTTGTCTTGATACTTTCATGTCTAATGTCTCATGTAAAGCACTTTGAATTGCCGTGTTGTTGAAATGTGCTCTGCAAATAAACTTGCCTTGCCATTAAATAGCCAACTCAACATGTCTAGGCGCACTCTAGCACTCAGGATTAGCAAGCCTTCACTTTCCCACAAATCCTTCTTCCAATCTTCCGCTTTTAAAAAGTAAACAATGAACATTACCATCGATCTCTGAAGTGTAGGCCAACTTCAGGAGCG
Source organism: Borostomias antarcticus (assembly GCF_949987555.1). Classification (NCBI taxonomy): domain Eukaryota; kingdom Metazoa; phylum Chordata; class Actinopteri; order Stomiiformes; family Stomiidae; genus Borostomias; species Borostomias antarcticus. The sequence goes on along the minus strand of NC_140241.1, from coordinate 22,004,405 downwards.
GTTGCCAAGGTGACGAAGCCCCTGAACCTTCCCAAAGTGAAGCACATAAAAAGCCCGAGGGGCCCCATTGTCCGCCAGAGCTCCAGGGAGGCCCTGGGACCAGCGTCCCTTCAGATGGTAACAGATGAGACCGGGGTCTTGCATCACACAACCACCAACACTGCAGTCGGGAATACTGGAGAATGGCTAGACAGCCAGAGGACATCCATCCATCCATCTATCTATCTATCTATCTATCTATCTATCTATCTATCTATCTATCTATCTATCTATCTATCTGTGTCTTGTCTGTAACAAATAAAAATACTTGAATCCTAAATGTAGATACTCATGTAGGCTCCTCAAATTTCAAATCCAGCAGATGTGAAAAACAACCACACTCTGCTGTAACCCTTCTCAGAAGTCAAGCTGTAATCCAATTCCATCATATACAGTCTACAAGGTTAACTAAGGTTAGGGTTATGTTGAACGTTTCTATATTTGTTTGGCCGTTGCCCTGGAAAACCCTGACAAGTAGCGTTGAGTTTCCAGACTGAACTCCCCTGCCAGAGATGAAGCGGCCGGGCTGTTTGTTATTGGGCTGTTTGTTATTGGGCTGATTGTTATTCTAGTGTTTCTCTTTAGATATGACTGCGTTCTGAGGACTCAGAGAGGACTGAGGCTATAGCACAGCTCACTCGCTCCAGTGAGCATGCCCAGTGACTCTGAGCTAGAGAGAGGACACGGACACACACACAGAAATACACACACACACACACACACACACACGTGCATACAGACACCCAGATTATCATACATGCTCTCTCTCTCTCTCTCTCTCTCTCTCTCTCTCTCTCTCTCTCTCTCTCTCTCTCTCTCTCTCTCTCTCACACACACACACACACACACACAAACACCTTCCTCCGATGGGATGTTCCCCTCCTCACAAAGCTCTGTGTACAACAATGCAGAGCTACACCAGCGGTTAATAAGGCAGATTATACAGATATCATTACCACTGTATTAAATACAGCAATACAGCTCCCTGAAGACTTTGTTCTTTTTCAGGTTATTTTTAGCGTGTGTTAAGCGTCCAGCTCAAGGCGTCTGTGGTCCTGTGCAGGAGACAGCTCCAGGACTCTCTATGACACAGCAACGGGGGAGGGGGAACTACTTTTCAGCTCAGCCCGAATTGAAGAGAAATCCCAAATAATCCAAGGTGAGGGCAGTCGCAGCGCGCTAGATTATAGCACCTTTACGCGCTATCTGAGGCTTTGCGCTATGGACGTTTCGGCTCATGATTGAGATGGAAACCTACGAGACGACACAGCACGTGTCCGACCTCAGGCTAGTAGTGTTTGACATCAGATGCCGCCTCAGAGAAAAGATATTCAGCGTTTGAGCGTCATCTGACCGTTATGACGGTGAGATCGCCGCAGCTCGTTCAACATGAACATATGAGCGGAAGAACTGTGTCAACCCCATGGATGTATTAATTGAACCCCGTCTGCGAGTGAACGCTGGCTCGTGAGGCGCACACATCATCTCTGGAGCTCTGACCGGCGAGCGTTCGGCTCACGCCAGGCCCGCGTTTACAATCACCGGCCGCGGCTCTGGAATGAGAAAAACACCAATCTGTTGGAAGACTCCATCCCGAAGCTTTACCCCCCCCCCAGCTTGTCATCACCGCCCTGGTTTTGATCCGTTCTGACAGACCCCCACCACACAGGAGTAGCAACCCCTCAGAGAGAGAGAGAGAGAGAGAGAGAGAGAGAGAGAAATCTCTTCCACATGAACGGCCATCGCATGTGCGCCCTGACGCTGCTCTCGTCTCGTCTGAGCTGGATTCACTCCAGAGAGGTGAAATTAGAGCGTGAATTTAAGAGAGAAAAAACACGAGTCGTTTGTAGACAAAATGACGACAACAACACGACATTGAACCAAAGAACAGAACAAGAGAAGAGCCCGATAGGAAACTGATACTGTATATATCAGTAAAGGAAACTGATACTGTATAGGCCTACTGTATTCCTGCCTACTGTACTGTATTCTAGACTAAAGTGAATGAATACCACTAAAACAGCACACGCTGGGCAGGGTCTTCAGAGAGATAGGATAGGGTGTGTGGGCGTCTGATGGAGGGTTTCTAACTTTCAAAAGTTAGCACTGATGAGCTATATCTGCTCTGTAAGAGACCTGAGGACACGCCCCCTCCAGACCTGAGGACACGCCCCCTCCCGCCCCAAACCCCGTGATAATTCTCCATCCTCATGACGTCACCGTGGGATCACAGAATCGAGGACCCGGTCTATAAACAACCCCTGATCCGATCCCCGGACAGGCGCAGATCTGACAGGAACGGACTGGTCCCGGTCCACTACTGATTACAGGCAATCGAGCTACAGTTGGCGTCCGTGGCCTGGGGACTGCGGCATTTTGGGTAACGCTTTATTTCGAGCGGGCCTTTAGTGGCGGTCTCTAGACGCTCAGCTGAGGTAGCTATCGTTAACATTCATCTACACGCCAGTCCTAACCTTAATCAGTCGCCGCGTAGCGAGTTGCAGTTGATAGTTTGTTAGTCCCCCCCCCCCGAAAAGTCAACATGTGACCGTAGGGCTGGGTTAAAAAAAATTGATTAATCGATTCTGAATCAATTCTGAATCAAATGATTCAGAATCGATTCATGAATCCCAAAATCAATCTTTTATTTAATGAATGAATAAATGAAGGAATGAATAGTTCATTAATTAATTCAATTATTCATTTATTCATTCATTTTTGGAAATCAGTATCGATACCCAGCCGTAGTAGGCCTGTTGATGTGTTGCATAACTTGTCAGTCATGTAATTAAGGTTACAGCAAAAAAAACACAGGTTTTAGTAACACTAACCGAATCGATATTGAATCGAATCGAATTGAATCGTGATAATCGATTCTGAACCGTGTAAATCGGAATCGAATCGATTCTTGAAATTCAAATCGATACCCAGCCCTACGTGACCGGCGGTCGTCCGTTACCAGGGAGGAACTGGAGGCTCTGGAGCAGCCGTCTCTCCACGGTGAAGTCGGCCATCAGGTGGGTCATGCTGTCAGTGGCCTTCGGCTTCATGGTGAGTCGGAACGCGGGCGCCATGGTGACCCTGCGGGGGGGACGGACGAGAGAGGCACAGTCGGACCTTGCGTACAGACTCTCCGTCACGCGCCGCGCATCCGCAACATAGGCGTCATTATAAGTCAACACACACACACACACGCACACACACATGCACCAGGGTTTCCGTTAGAGAAAATTGGTACCGGTCAATGTGTCCGGGAAGATTAGACTTTTCCGGACAAACTGGAGAAATTCCGGTCATTATAATATAATATGCCTATTATAGGTGTTTGTCGCGGTGATTGGCCGTTGTGTAGCTTATATATGCCATTTATTGTCTTATTTCGCATCCATATGATTAAATGTGTGATAGGCTGTCATGATTCCATGCGCTAGGCCTTTATATTGGCTAATTGCACAGCCACAAAAATAGTCACCTTTGAATTGCGACTGTAGGCTAGAACATGAATGTTTATTTCAATTGCATGAATCGGATTTGAGGATGTAGGCTAATTGGTTTGGGATTCGCGACAGTAGCCTTATATGTGTTTACCAATTTCTCTTTCCAGTTTTACCCTTTTTATCAATAAAACAGCGTCATTATAACCACGGACATCGTAGGCTATGAGGATGAGGAGGACATAACTGTTGAGAAACAACTGATAGGCGGGCTGGGCTAAATAAAGAAATGCCACAATGCATGTCTAGATATATAACATTTTTATTTAAAAGTGCAAGAGGTTAGGCAACATGTAGGCTTCTCGTAACATTTTATTTTAAGGCCTACGGCTGCGCTGATTGGAATTCATAGGCTAGGCCTATAGTCTAATTTCAGCCTTTTATCAGATAGGCTAAAATATAACAAAACTCTGAAAATAAATATAGCCTACTTAAATAAAGTGTAAGAACTTACAACGTGCATAGGCTAATTTCCATTCGATATTAATAGGCCTTTCCATTTTCGCCTCAAGCTCCGTACCTCGATCAGACTATGGTCTCGCTTGCTATGGTGGCCCGATAGCCTATAGGCAGGTTTATCTTACGGCTGTTTTTTCATCGCATAGGCCTACTAGCCAATAGCCTACACATTAACGGAACAAAATGAATTGGCCTATTAATTTTTTTATATTCAAAAGGAATCATAATATATGGAAATTTAATTTTAGCCTATTGTAGGCCTAATACAATTAGGGGGAATTATTTTGTCCAGACATTATGACCGGAGAGATTTTAATATATCGGACTTCAACGGATTTTTCCGGACAAAAAACGGTAATTACCGGCTAACGGAAACCCTGACATGCACACACACACATATACACGTATTCCTTCTATGAGGCCACCACCACCCCCCCCATAACATCTCTCACACACAAGGTTATCCGCCATAACATCTCTCACACACAAGGTTATCCGCCATAACATCTCTCACACACAAGGTTATCCGCCAGGAGGAAAGTCAGGGCCAATCCCATTATGTATAAACACGCAGGGCACTTTCACTGGCCCTTCTTTGCCAGCTCTTACTGACACAGGACCGGGGCTTTAACTAGACTAGGAAAGCACCTGGAGAGTTGAATATTCTGGCTGAATATTAGACACCTGGGTTGAATGAATCTGTGTCTAAGGACCCTTTCACACCTAAAGGTCTAGACCAAGGTCCTAACCAGAATCCCGTTTGGCGCTTTCACATTTGTTATTTTTTTATTGATTAATTCCATAACTTTCACTTTCACACCAGCGGACCAAAGTATTTTTGGTGGCAGACCTACATTATGTCGTCATCGCTTGCATGAGGGTGCGTCTCCCTATACTTGACACTGATTGGTTTGTAGATGCACGCGCATCTGTTTGATCCGAAAGTGCCAACCTTTGATTTCACATTAGGCAGCAGCAAACCTTGGTTCGAGCCGAGACCACCTCTTGAGGTCGGACCAAAGACCGAGTCCTAAGGACCCTTTCACACCTACGTTGTTTAGTCTGGACTTTCAGACTTTCCAGTTTGATCTGAACCAAATTGGCAGGTGTGAACCCTCCTGGACCACGGTGCGCGGATCAAAGACTCGGTCTTTGGTCCGACCTCAAGAGGTGGTCTCGGCTCGAACCAAGGTTCGCTGCTGCCTAATGTGAAATCAAAGGTTCGCACTTTCGGATCAAACAGACGCGACAAACCAATCAGTGTCAAGTATAGGGAGACGCACCCCCATGCAAGCGATGGCGACATAATGTAGGTCTGCCACCAAAAATACTTTGGTCCGCTGGTGTGAAAGTGAAAGTTATGGAACTAATCAATAAAAAAATAACAAATGTGAAAGCGCCAAACGGGATTCTGGTTCGGACCTTGGTCTAGACATTTAGGTGTGAAAGCGCCCTAAGAGAACTGTCCCGTAGTGTTATGGAGATGCACGCCATGACTTGTCACAGGAGCATGAAGAATATGGGAACGACCACCACACACAACCATGCAATGGTTCAAGGGTCAGTGAAGCACAAACATATGAGACAATTTTTCAAAGTGATACAGCATGAGCCGTGCACTTAAATTTGCACCTATCACAGCACTGCTGCGCCATGCTAGTCGCGTTCAGATGGAAGTGAGAAGTGTACCGTACCTATCTTTGATCTGCTTGGCAGCCTTTGGAAGGAGAGGAGGAGGAGAGGAGAGCAGGAGAAGAGACAGAAGAAGAGGGACCATTAGTACAGACAGCCATGCAGGTGAGGGTGGACATGCATCTCCGCTCAGCGGCTGGGCTGGGCTGGACATCACACACACACGCAACCACACACACGCACGCAACCACACACACACACTAACACACAAACACATGCAACCATACACACACGCAACCACACACACACTCACACACAAACACATGCAACCACACACACACACGCAACCATACACACGCACACACACACACATGCACGCACACACACACAGGGAGAGAGGAAAGGGTGAGTATAGTGATCAACCAAAAAGCATCATTGGCACCCTGCCTTGTAACAATTAGGCCTATATAAAGTATATTATTAACATGATTTGCATGTTTAAGAATCATTTTGAAGAAGTGGACAGGTTAGACAAAGCATACATTAGTACAGATCCGTTATTGAATTACAAGGAATCAAGGAATTGTCAGGAAAAACTGTGTCTATTAGTTAAGGAGTACACCGCTAGGATCACGTCAGAATGGTTTGAGCACAGCTATGCTAATGTATATTTTACAATAACCTCACCTTGCTGCTCAAACACCGACTCTATCATGTTGTCTCAGTGAGAACTACCAAGTAGTAGAATACTACTACTGTCATTTCACCCTTAGCGCTTCGGTGGAAAGGATATGAGCTTCCTCACTCAGCCAATCAGATCACTGCCTGCACATACCCATCACTTCCCGCCCGCGCCGACCTTTACTCCCTGACACACGGCAATAAAAAGATACGAGGTTCAAACCGCGCCCTATCTGAGTAGCTAGGCGTCCAATGACGCCGGGACGCGCTCCGGTTTTACAGCTCCGGAGCAGAAGCGTCTACCTTAGTGAACTCCTCTTCGTCTTTGATGTGCAGAGCGTTGTTGGCGAACTCCAGCAGCTCCTCTGCGCTCTCCAGCGCGTTCGTGCTCTGCGTGAGCTGGTTCTGCAGGGGGACGAGAACGGGCTTAGTTTAATCTCGACGCGTTATGCACCGCGGGAAGACCCAAGCGTCAACAGGGCTGGATTGAAGGATGTTCAGTTAATGCCTGTGTACCTCATAGAGCACGCTGCACTATAGGCTGTGCAGTACTATGGACATCTTAAACCCTGACCCTTCTCCAGCCTACTTATTGTAACAGTTTCTGTCTTTCTAAATAAAGTTTTTTTCTAGGTGGATGTGGAGTGGCCTGGTTGTTTGCCTGCAGTGCATCACTGCTGAGTCACTGAGAGGCTGACTGAGGAGAGAACAGCTTTTTACAGGATGCTGTCCTTCCTGAGGGAGAGAACAGTCTTCTCAGGACACTGTCCTTCTAGGGGAGAGAGCAGTCTTTCATAGAGTACTGTCCTTCCAGGGGAGAGAGCAGGCTTTCATAGAGTAGTCCTTCCTGAAGAAGAGAGAACAGTCTTTCATAGAGTACTGTCTTTCCTGGAAGAGAGAACAGTCTTTCGTAGAGCACTGTCCTTCCTGGGAGAGACTGTCCTTTCAGGGGAGAGAGCAGTCTTTCATAGAGAACTGTCCTTCCTGGGGGAGAGAACAGTATTTCATAGAGAACTGTACTTCCTGGGAGAGACTGTGCTTCCTGGGAGAGACTGTCCTTCCTGGGGGGGAGAGCACTCTTTCACAAGACACTGGGGGAGAGCCAACAGGTGGTCTCATTGTAATCTAGTGTATCTGGGAGTGTATTAGGCGCTAAGTTCTTCTCAGGTTAAGACCGTTGAACAGAGCAACAAAAGGGCCAACAGAGAGCATTTGTAGAGCTGACAACCCCACAGTGACATTTTCATGCTTTAGTTAAAAACAAATTCATAATAACCGTCCATGTGGGCAAAACACACAAGTTTTGGCCTCAAGTTCAAAACCTTCTGTACAACAGAATCACTCAACATATTCCGTTTAGTTCAGAATCACTGAACTATCATCAAACAGAAGACACTGTTTGATACTAATATACTGTAATAACAAAGTAACTGAGTAATAATACTCCTCTTATTTAAATGAAAGTTGACCTAGGTTTTAACTGCAGCAGACACAGAATACGAGCTGACTGAGCTTTATGGGAAATGGGAGATGGACTAGCAGGGTTCTCAGAGATAATGGGTAATCTCTTATCTGGGGGCTAAATTTCACCCCACTTTTTGTTCCTGCTCAGTGGACTTAGTGAGTTGGCCAGGGAACTGCCATAGCAGCAACATGACATCACACACCCCGGGCTGCAAGTGGCCAACGGGCCAAGCTCTACAACAACAACCCCCACATCACCCTGGCTACCAGCACACAGACACTCCCCCTCTCCTACTCACACGCCATTCGAACATGGAGCTCCTGCTACCGTACCTGGAGTTCATGTGACTTCCTGGCCTCTTCCTGTTTGATAGTGTTCGTCATGCTCTCCTTCATCTCGTCCAGGACGGAGAATAACGTGTCAAACTCCTCCTCCAGGTCGGAAACCACCTGGTTAGAGTTGACCTGCGGAAGCCACGACGACAGCAGATTAGGCCATGTGGCATATTTGGCATGATTATGGTCACAAAGTGTTTCAGTATGAGGAGTATTACTGGGCTTCTATAATTAAGGGACTGTTCAAAATTAATTGGGGGGGGGGGGGGTCAATTGAGGAAAACAGAAGAGGGTCATACTTTTTAAAATTTAGTCCAAGGAAGGGTTACTGTTTTTAAATTTGAGTCCAGGGGAGGGTCATACAAATTTGAATCGGTCAAAATAAAATAGTTTCTTCAGCTTTTTGGAACTCAGCAAGCCGTTTCGTGTGACCCCGTATCGTTTCCGATTGGCTGCCTTGTTGGCGAATCAGTGGCGCTCTGCTGGCGATGAAGGGGAAGACTTAACAACTCGCGTGAAGGCCGAACAGATACCGACATGCGGTCTGTTTTCATGCGGTCTGTTTTCAGTGCAGTGCATTTTGCAGTTGCTGGTCACTGCTGCTTTCATTCGCTACTGACATTACAGTAACATGTAGCCTATTATGTAATCATCGTATAATAAGCAAAACTAGGGGCCACTTTGAACCTGTGCTTCGTTTTATATGACCTTTTATGTGTTTCTTGCACTTTGTCTTGATGCTTTTAATGTCTCATGTAAAGCACTTTGAATTGCCTTGTTGCTGAAATGTGCTATACAAATAAACTTGCCTTGCCTACTGTCAGAGGGAAGTTCACGCTTTATTTTTCCCGAGCACTCTTAAGTCCTCCAGTGACCCCCTCCCATAAATTCTGAACGGTCCCTAAATCACCAAAAGTCACCAATACCTACCTGGAGACTTGACAGAGAATGACTTAGTGTTTCCATAAAATTGTGGAGCTCCTCATTTTTATTGGCCAGTGTGGTGATTATCCTTTGTAGGGCCTCCTGTATAGCACAAAGACACAAGGGTGAAATCGTTAGGAAACCCCTTTGTAACATTGATCATAATTCATGACTATCACTTTTGACCTGGGTTTCTTGTCGAGTGTGTTGTTGTGTTCATTCATGATTAGCCAAGCTAGAATGTGCTGCATCTGCCCTTGTTCCAATTATAAACCCCCTCCACCTCCAGGGCCTCTCTTGAGAAACCTCTTGCTATTTGATTTCTGTTCAGTTGCTGCGTAACTATTCTCAGAGTGTGTTAATGACATGTAATAGCCTAGCTGGCCTATCAACCCTAGACTAGACCGCCATCGCTGAGCGGACGAGTGAACCAGGGCACTATTTGGCGTGGAGGGGCGTATAATCACAACAAGGCGTGACAAGACAATCCCAGGATTCCAGATTTACAGAAACGGAGACATACTGTAAGTGACAAGACGCAGTAATCACCACCCGTGGCAAACTGCCACACAACCGACCGTGACAAACAGGGCTTTGTACCCCCGACGTTTCCGGAGGGGCTGCCAGCGCCAGCAACGCGACACCTGGTTATGATAGGCCCACTTGAGACCCAGCCGCGGCTATTCTGGGTGCACAGAGCCCGGCCTACGCGCCACAGTGTTCCGCCGGTTGAGCCAACGACAGATCGGTTCAGCGCCGTCCGCTCGTCCGGCCGTATCGTCATCGCGGCGTCGTCATGCTCTGCGCGCTGGCCTACTTAATAAGTCATGCTGAAACTTCGCAACTGCTCGGTTTCGAAATGTCACGTGGTGTATTGTGTGTCTACGATGGGGATGGTCTCTCTCTCTCTCTCTCTCTCTGTTCCGGAAGCTTCCGAGACACGGAGAGGTTTGTACGGCAGCGGTCTATTCTTCTTCCAAGATGATTTCATCCACCGGACGATCATGTCATCACCATTGTCATGGCCATGTCATTTGAAACTCACACTACCCCGCTGCCCTTACGACACGACCGCCCACCCTGGAAGCAAACGCAGCCTCAAAGGTTTGAACAGCCAGCCGAGCGAACAAAGACGCAGAGCCTGGCTGGGGGAGAGTACCCCCATATGTGGCGGAAGCCATAAAGTCTTCAAAGGTTCAATGTAGCCGCAGCCATTGGATATCCACTGTTACACAGGTGGGCTTCCTCTACAATAAGGGTGTGGGCACACCTGGTCTCATTAGATGTCAAGCCATGAGCGTATGTACTCATATTGAAGTGGGTGTGCATTATTGATGGAGCTACAGCGTCACTGGGGGCCCTAGAGCAGATCGTGAGATGTGTCATTTGGTGGACACGAAGCCACCACAGGACTCCTACTTTACTCAGTAGAACTCCGTCATGTGACCAGCGACAGATGCAGGCCTATATGTTTTAAAGCCAGTACATTATTATTAGGCAGATTTTAAGGATTAGGCTTCACTTCTATTCTAAGCCGCCCGCAATGGGACAACGTAAACATTTTCTGGCCAAAGATGCACTCGTTAATATTGCACAGGCTACCGTATTCTCGGTTGCGTTGAATGTAATGTTACTTTGTGTGATTTGCGTTTTATGACGCATGTAGTCACACTTAGGCCGCAGTGGAAGCAAGGAGTAGCTACAACAATGCACTAAGCTAACCATCTGATAAGTGTACTCCTCCTCCCCTCCAAATATGACAGCAGTCGTAGTTGTACCAAAAGTGTTCATTTCAGAAAACCCACCCAGACGCTAATTGGAAGCAATCGACTCTGAGATCACCAGTTACGTAACATACATGTTGTACCAGCAACTTACACACGTAAGCAACGAAGGGAGGAGTTTAAAACGACTTAAGTCCTACGGTGCTATTCTCAGCAGCCAATTACAGAGCCTCAACGCTTCTCTAGAGCCTAACCCGGCATCACCAGGCTCTCCATGGGGGAGCAGGGCCAGGTTTCCATTCACTATCACATTCAGGTCCTGTCCAGAGCCCGCCTACGCCAAAACTGGATCCGCTTTTGTATCAGGACGCATCCGGTTTTGTGTCGGGTTGTATGGGGTTTATCGCTACGAGATGGATTAAAACATGGACATATCAAACATGGACATATCACACAAAGTATTCCAAGAAGTACTTGTAGAAACTTGAGGGATGAACCAGATACATCTTTGAATCCACCACAGTGGTTTTGAATCAGAAACTGTTTTTTTGGAGCACCATTTCCATTTCCTGTCTGGTTCCTAGGCGTGTCCGGTGGATCCAACCTGTCCCTAGACCCGCCTCAGACCGGATCTAAACAGAAAAGTGAATGGCCCCAGACTACTACAGCCAGACAGTGGGAGCGTCTTGAGTTTGCATTTCACAAGCCTATCTTGAATAACATTCAAGAGGAGGCAGAAGATGAGGATGCAAATCGTGACGTTTGCTCCATGAGTTTAACTTATGAAATAAGTTAAGTTAATTAAAAAGAGGTCAGTCAGAAGACTTTTTAGTGGTTGGTATATCTATTATCTATGTCCTAGTTCATGACTTCTAGAATAGAATGAAAATATATGAGACAACAAAAACTGACAAAAGACAAACTTTTACCAGTGGCTAGCAGGCTACTACAGTAGCCTACTACTGCATACCACCACACTGTAACCATCACAGCAGATGTACGGGAGACACAAAAGCAGAGTGCATACACACACCCAAAGCTGGCCTGGGCTCCAGGCCTAGAATCTATTTCCGTAGCATTCTGCTCAGCCAGATACTCCACAGTAAAACACTACCCGTGCAAATGTCATAAACGTAAGTGACGGGGCTCGGTTTCACGTGAACTTGTGGTAGGCCTATGTTTCATTTGAAAGCTATAGCATGGAAAATGTATGAGTCATCACTCTCTAGGTTAATACTTGAGATTTCCCTTTAGAAAGTGACGCTTGAAGTGAAGAGATTCATTCAGATGAACCAGGAAATGGAGCACAAAGCTGCTGTCTGAGATGCCAATATATCATAGCTACTGTTTCACAGTGTCACTGGCTTGCCTTCCAGGATGATGTCAGTAAATATGCTTGTGCCATTGAATGACCTCCCTCTCTCTCTCTCTCTCTCTCTACCCCTCACCCTGCCCCTCTCAGAGATGTGGTGAATAGAATTAGCAGCTTTTGACAGGCAAATGTGTAGAGCAGTCCCTTATGTAACTGTCTCTTAAAGTCTGCAAAGGAAACGAAGAGCGTTTTCCTGTGACAAACACACACCTACGCTACAGTAGAAGAGGGGATCAGGTTTCTAAGGCCCCAAGCACAGACTGGAAAGACAGCAAAATAGAATCTGATCTCAGAGAGTGATCTTCATGATATTGGTGTATGTTCTTCATGCAAAACATATAGGCTAATAAGCACCATAACAACAACAAAAAACCCACAACAAACTGACTGAAGCCCTTACAACTCGAGTTGGTGTTGAACCGAAGGCAGCATGAACTAGCAGATTATTGATATTTGACACCTGCTGTCACTACATAGGCTATAGTAAGTGGTAGCCTAGAAGGTATTGTATGAACGGATCGTCAGTATATTTTGCTTCATGAAGGATATTTAGGCAGAACTGATGGGCGAGGCAGGTGCAACGGGGGAACAATGCATTGTTTCCGCCCTGGAACATTACAATCAAGTTGTTTCAGATAATCTGAATTAAGTACACTATTAATCACAATAAAGAAATCAAAAATGAAAACGTTGCGTTACTGCAATTCTTGAAATGTAGCGCGCTAAATCGTTACATTCAACTCTATGTAACTGACTCGTCTAACGGTGCATATTTCAAGCTCAAGCACAACTCCAAAAGCCTGCTTGAGACGACGGCGGTGATGACATTTCATATCTCTTCGAGAGAGATAAACCGAATGCACTTACTTTTTGAGAGTCCATACCGAGGACCGAAACACAATTCTAATAAAATCCAGTTCATAGGCAGGCCAAGTTTCCCCACCGTGGAAGACGATTATCCCAGCGGATCGCGAAACATAACGAACATGCGCACTGCTCTTCAGTGTCACCCTCATAGAGGCACAGGCCATGGGCTCAGGGCTGATTGACAAACCAAATATAGAGAGATCGGCTGCCCTCCACTGGGCTGAATGAGAACAGCTACTAGCACTAACGGTGCAAAGGGATTTTCTCGCGAGTAATCCTGGCCATAGTTGCTAGGGCAACATCAACATCAGACACAGCTAGCTAGCCACCTAACGTTAGCCCTCTACTAGCTACATGTTCTCTCAGAGAATTCCTTGTCGGATGTCAAAACAGGTGAATTCCCTGCAGACTTAATAGTTAGCTATTCAGCAATATATTAGTGGAGGAAACGGCACAGGATTAAGGTTAGCTAGAGTAACTAGCTATAGCTTGCTATTTGAGTCGCTAACGTGGCTAGCCAGCTAGCTAACCGTACTAGCTAAGTTAAGCTAACTTTAGCACAACCAATTAGCACAGCTAACGTTAACTAACTAAGCTTGCAAACAGGTTTGCAGTGTGATAGTAAGCTAACGTTTGTATTGTTGGACATTGTTTATAGCTAGTTAGTTAGCCAGTTAAAGCAACAGTAACTGTCACTGAAGAAATGGCTAGCCAGCGGCCACCCTCTGGTAGACCGATGAGTCGTGGTTCTCTTCTGCCTGGTACTGGAAGACCTCCAACCACCATCAGACCTCCACAGACAGCCATCAGGGTCGGAACCGGGGTAAAGAAAAGTCCCACAAAAAACTATCCACAAGTCATCATACAGATCCTATGTATCTTAATTTGACCAATGTCTAATGTGTCGTTCTGCTTGAAGATGTTGTGTAACTGTTAACATTAATCATGAAAGGAAATAGATGAGAGATCAAAATGTCCCAAATCACAGAGAGAGACAACGCACTCACATCCACCCATTCCACTGTTGATTCTTGACCTGATTTGTGTATGTGTATGTAGATGGTGCCTGGGACCGGAGTCCGCCCTGGTACAAGGGGAGGGTCCATAGCCACCCCTGGCGTCCTCTCTGCCCAGATCAAAGTGACTGACAGGCCTGTCACTCAACAGGGACTGAGTGGTATGAAGACGGGGATTAAGGGTAAGAGATAACATTATCTTCCTGCTTTAGGCCAAAGTGGAATAGGACTAGCAACAGATAATTGTACATGCACTCTTGTCATTGACTTTTAATAATATGTGTTTCTATTCACAAGATAAGTTTCAACAGATAAGTTTTATTTCATTGTACATGCACTCTTGTCATTGACTTTTAATAATATGTGTTTCTATTCACAAGATACGTTTCAACAGATAAGTTTTATTTCATTGTACATGCACTCTTGTCATTGACTTTTAATAATATGTGTTTCTATTCACAAGATAAGTTTTAAGAGATAAGTTTTATTTCATTGTACATGCACTTTTGTCATTGCCTTTTAATAATATGTGTTTCTATTCACAAGGACCCCAGAGGCAAATTCTGGATAAATCATACTACCTAGGACTACTCAGGTAAGAAAGTTAACGACAAGACAATCTCATCTTCATTACGGCAGTTGTCGTGTGTACTATAGCTAGTATCTACTCTCACGCGTTTTGATGTAGCCTACTTTCATATCACTTTCTGGGGTTTTGTTCCAAAACAGGAGCAAGATCACTGAACTGACAACAGAATCCAGCAAATTGCAAAAAGAAATTGACACCTTCAATCAAGAAAACTCTGTATACCTTTCATATGAGAAAAGGTAATTGACATTATGATTTGGTGTGGTATTCTACACACCAGGGAGTACACGGATGGTTGCTAATGTTCCTGTTTTTGTCCTGTGCTTTGCCCACTTTAGAGCAGAGGGACTTGCTGGTGAAATCAAGGATCTCCAGGGTCAACTGGCTGATTACAATATGGTGAGCCCTACTTGAAACCGGATATTCTGTGCCCAAGTCATCTGATAAATGCCATGATGTCTGTTAAATTATCCAGGCTCTTTATTGTGTGGGTTCTAGGTGCGTGTATTTGATTGAGTATTCTGTCTGGACTCTTAAAGTGATATTCTGGATTTTTTTAGAACTAGGGCCTGATTTTCAACTTACGTATGATGTTTTTGACTGATGGAGATCATTTTCAGTTAATTCCATGCTGTAGATAGCGTTGGATCGTTCCAATTTCCACTGGTGGCTAATGCTAGTGCAACACAATGAAGTCACGTTAGCCTGTCCAAAAAACCCCCCCAAACACCCAAAGCTCACCCAAAAACAAATTAAATACGAGTAAAGTCTCTCGGGGATTCATTTGTATCTATTTAGCATCCGTTTTGAATTCAAACTATCGTGTAATCCATTCTTGTTTGCGGAAACCAGAACGGATTACACAATAGTTTGAATTCAAAACGGATGGTAAATAGATACAAAAGAATCCCCGAGAGACTTAACTCATATTTAATTTGTTTTTGGGTGTTTGGACAGGCTAACGTGACTTCATTGTGTTGCACTAGCGTTAGCCACCAGTGGAAACTAGAACAACCCAAAGCTATCTACACCATGGAATTAACTGAAAATTATCTCCATCAGTCAAAAACATCATAGGTAAGTCAAAAATGAGGCCCTAGTTAAAAAATTCCAGAATATGCCTTTAACACACAAGACGTGTATAACACCAAGACACTAAAGTAAGGGCTTCCTTTTTTGAATCTCAAGCTTGTTGACAAGTTGAACACAAACACCGAGATGGAGGAGGTGATGAATGACTTCAACATGGTACGTAACACATATGATCACACTTTTTACCTTCTAGAATTTCAGTCCCATCCATTTGTTCATTCCGCCGTAACCCCCAACCACTGTGTTTGTTTTCTGCACAGCTAAAAGCACAGAATGACAGAGAGGCCCAAAGTATGGATGTCATATTCACAGAAAGACGAGAGTAAGTGCACTCAAATATTTATTAATTGTGCTGCATTGCATTCATTATGTGCATCGTCAGCAGTAAAACAGTAGAAGATTGCATCATAAGTAGCAGTAGATGGTATCAAAAGGTTATGGTCAAAGGTGCACACAGTCCAATCAGACAGCTGCTATTGTAGGTGGCAGTGGTTTAGATGCAGCTGGTATAACATCTGGAAAAGAATAATCGGCCAAGAGAACAATACTGTGTGCGTCATCGCAGAAAAACTATAGACTACGTGTTTCAGAAGTGCAAAACAATTCATGGTGCAAGCAGATGCCAGAGCTCATTCAGCATTAAGGTGGGTTACAGACCCAGCCGGCCAGCGAACTCTGAAAAATCTCTGTTTACATTTATTTTGATAAACTGACCACATATTGGGAAAATACATGGTTACTTTCTCGCCTGAAAAAATATTAAAACTTTCATAAAGTGACATATTTATAGTTGCAGAGCCAAAATTACAACAGCTTTTGACAACTTGTCAGATGCGGAGTGATACAGAATTGTGCAAAGGAATTAGATGTCATAGCCGTGGTATATGGTAAATACATATACATGTTATGAACCAATCCGATTGCTTGATTTGAGCTACCCGTTGTATAATGAGGCACATCTGGAATGTCACATTGAGTCCAAACAAAGCTTTCATCAGAACTTATATTTATTCATATTTACAAATACACAGGAAATTGCATGTTATCATAGATCTGTGCTTATCCAAGTTCTCTTGACTGTGCAGACTACAGACATCAACTCAAACTCAAACCCAGTGCTTTTTATAATCCACTCAGAAGCTGGTCATGGACAGCTAGCTCTCTGATTTGTGATGGCACCCCGTACAGACTAGAGAGACCAGCCATAGACAACTGCCCTGGCTTCTCTCAGTCACTGTTCAGCCATAGACAACTGCCCCCGGCTGCTCCTAGCGACTGTCCGGTCCGTGTGGAGTTCATCATCAGGGTTCCCCAGCAGCAGGCTCTGTGTAGTCCCCAGTGTCAATGTACCGGTCCTCAATGTAGCCATCCTCCTCCTCCTCCTCCTCGTCAAGCCTTGCGTCCAGATCGTAGGCGCTGGTCTCCGTCTGCTCCGTGTCCAGGCTAAAGTTGGAGTAGCGCCCCCCTGTGGCGAACACCCTGGGCTCCTCCTCCTCGCGCAGCCTCTGGTGGCGGTAGTTGAACAGCAGCTTGTACCAGGAGGGGGACTTCACAGCGCACACGATCAGCATGGAGGTGCAGAGCGCGATGATCACCACCCCCACCAGGAACTTCCAGGTGTTCCCCACCACATGCGCGCTGACCCCCGGGTCTACGTCTGTGTGGGCAGATGGGGACAAATAGCTTTTTATTACTGTGTTTTTGGCTGGACCGTAACAGCCTCACTGACCGACTGACCGAGTGATGAAGTTAAACTAACTGACTGAGTGATGAAGTTAAACTGACTGAGTGATTAAGTTATACTCATTAGTCAAATTGCACACGTGATGAAGCTACGTCATTGGTCAGCTGGAACGAGCCTACTAGTGTGACTTGATATGACCAAGATGGCGGCGCGTGCACAACACCAGGCCCAGTGTCTCCAGATTCTGCCGATTAGCGGCTACCCACTGTGCCTACTTGTTTTGAGTCTGTCCACTCAGAACAGCATCGCATACTTATCATACACCCGTCAATAAATTGTGGATGTTGGTTTACACAACTCCAAGACAAATGTATCGGTCATCTCTGGCTCAACACTGAGATCGAGCAGTCGTATTAGTCTGCACATTGTCGGTCCAGACATCTAGGTTTTAACCCGGTCTTGTTGTATGTCCATTGTCGGTCCAGACATCTACTAGGTTTGAACCTGGTTGTAGGTCACCCTCTCACATGCCCCTATGCTCTGAACAATAGCTGTATTCAGTATTGTTGATGTATTTCACTCACTGTCACAGAACAGAGTGCGTTTGATAGCTTTTATAGCTTGCAACCTATCCTTAAATCTCCACGCCCACTACTGTTACTTTCCACTGATTTAATTCAGTTGAGTTATTGTGGAGTGAACGAGACTGAAGTTGTGTTCAGAATCGCTCCCTCGTTCCCTCACTCCTTATTCCCTATATACCTGTAGGGTTCACCATGTAGTGAACTACCTAGGGAACGGAGAAAATGTAGGGTACATGCACTGTTCCCTGCAAATCAAGGTGAATTGTGGGTAATAAATAGTGGACTATATAGGGAACGAAAATTCCATGGAGAATTCGGACACTACAAACTAAAATGGCTGACGCCCTATATAGTGCACTATATAGTGAATAGGGAGCGATTCCGAACACAGCTTGAGTCTTCAGGCTACCTATTCAATGTCCGGACGTTGGTTTGAGCCATCCGTTCATACCTCTGCCGAAGATGCCGGTGTGTTTGGTCTGCGCCAGCGTCACCAGGGCTGTAGTTGTCTGGACTGGGACGGGCGTGGTGGTCGGCACGGCCACTGCGGATGACCCCGACGGGCACTTGGCATCGCTGTCCAGAATATTCTTACCAGCTTGGTCTTCGGGGCTTTCACAAAGGGCCCGCCATCCTGCTGCAGGAGGAGCACACATAACGACGTCTCATCGTCAAAAACCTCACTCTCTTGTACCTCTTCTAACACAGGAACGTTCATTTACAGGTTCTCATCAGTAGGTGTCAGTGTTCTGTCAGTAAGACCAACCTTGGCAGGTTGTTGAGTAGCACAATACTAAATGACTAAACCATGATCATTCGGGGGGAAAAAGTTACAGTTTCTTACTTATTCGAACCCCAGAATCGTTCATCTGTTTCAACTGGCTGACAAGCGAGCAGGAGCAGTGCCAAGGGTTTTCCTCCAGGTCTACTCTCTGGAGCCTTTTCATGTCCAGGGTGGCCGGTAACGCCTGCAGCCGGTTCCTTTTCAGACCGAGGGAGGTGAGGCTCAGCAGGCCGCCGAACACCTCCGGCGGGAGGGACCGGAGGAGGTTGCGAGAGAGGTCCAGCTCCCGGAGGCTCCCCAGACCTGAGAAGGCCTCGGGCTGCACTTCGCTCACGTTGTTGTCAGACAGGCCGAGAACCTTCAACTCTGGCAGGCTGGCGAAGATTTTATCCGGCAGAGTTGTTATCAGATTGCCATTTAGATGTAGCTCCTGCAGCTTTGGGTATCTTCTCAGAGCCTGCTCGTCAGACGGCGACATCGCTATGAGGTTGTTGCTAAGGAACAGCTGTGTGATGTTGCCGGGGTAGCTTGTAGGAATGGCGTTAAGTGTCATGTTGCAGAAGTGCACAGCCTGTTGATTTAACAAACAAAAGGTTGTGTCACTTGTTGAGTGTCATTTAGATTTGAATCCACACATGAGACGGCACAGCAGATAACCTCAATTCACATTTTTTTATACACTTATCTGTTGTCTTTTACGGTTTCAACTCACCAATTGATCTTCAGTCACAGCTGCTGTTGGAGTCATGAGCATCGCTGACAGCCACAGCAGAAGTAGTTCACTCGCAGCCATGTTCTTTCCTTCAACAATAAGACGATGTGATAGTCTTGCCGAAACCTTCGCCTCACACCCCCAAATTCAATTGCGAACTGCAAATGTTGGAGAGGAGAAAGAGTGAGAGAGAGTCCCTTGATGAGCGTCACTTGTTGACTTGGTGAACCCTAAGTACAGGAGGCTCTTTGAGTCAAATACTCTGTGACATTACAAGGCGTCGTCAGATATCAATGCCTCGAGAGTTCACCAGTTGTTTTGTACTGTAGGAATCACTGTGTCTGTGAAAAGCATACAGTAGGCCTACAAAGAGGCTCTTTGTCCGTGTGCAGACTCCCTGTGGCTGGTTATCTGTCAGCAAGCTGGCTGCTTGTTCCCCCTTGCCGTGGCTGCTATCTGCTACCACAAAGACGCTTCGTTCGTCCACAAGCTTGACCGGTGATCACCGAAGTGCTGTCCTGTCCGGTGCTCCGGCGTCACACGTCACTGTGGCCGGTGGAGGACAGATGTGCATGCGTCTCATTCCCGTGTGTTCAAAACACTGGCCTAATTGGCAGCCCCGTAGGAGAGCTGTGCTGGTTTAGAAAAATCAACATCACATGCTCCGCGCAACGTCGCTCTCCCTGACGTCTACGCTGCTGCCGTGACGAGGGGGAAGTGTTTTTCGACACGGCCCGCTGGGCGCTTTGTGCGTCCGATCGGTGTGTTTTGATTATGATAAGTCTGGTAAACGCATTATACGTGAGATGGAGTGAGGACAGGGTGTTGGCCGTGTTGTGAACGACATCTAGAGCAACTGCAGTAGCGGTCAATGAGAATCAGGAATCTAGTCGACTCCATGGCTCATTAACAGTAGGTCTGACTTAAAACTGTAGGAATTTGATTCATTAACTAGATAATATAGTATCCCCACATTTATTATCAATAATATAGGTATACACACACACAGTTCACGGATTAAACACTTCACTTCCAGCAGGCTAATACAGAATAAAGTTATCCTACTGTTAGTTCACATATGAATAATACATTTTAACCTGCTTTTAGCAGCTATAGTAGATAGTTTTGAAACGTCTTACCTTTGTCGTTCATGAGAGGAGCGAGTGAGAGGAAGCTGTGTCTTGGACTGAGCACGTCAAGGACCTTTGACCAGTGTCATAAAAGACAGCCTGCACATTCTAGATAAAGATTGACATTGTGTCTTTCACAACTATAAAACATTTTTTGGACCTTGTCTGAATACTCAGTGACATAGTCTATGGTGTCTGGTGTGCACCACACACACGCACACACACACACACACACACACACACACACAAAAGATTTTCTGTGGTATATTATTTTTCGTCACTCAGAAACGCTACGTGGTAAAAGCAATGTTAAAAAGGTCTGTTTTAAGATCTAGCCTAGAAGTAGGCTGTTTATAAGTGATGCGTGGATGTCATGTAGTAGCCCTGCTCATTGCCTGTCCTGCTCACGGCTCACCTAGGAAGGAGGACAAGATCAGAGGTGTGGAGGGCGAGATCGAACGGGAGAAACGGGCCGCAGACGACATCGTGAAGAAGATGTCCCCCGAAAAACAAGCTGAGTACGCTCAGTTGAAGACCACCAACGAAGAGCTTCTACAGGTCAGGGGCCCGGGGGCTTATGGGGGAATAGGAGCACTCGCTATCGATCTCAAACATGCACCCACTTCCATACCTCAATATCCTCCTCATCCATACTGGCACATCAGACAGAGACAAACCCCAAACAATCACATTTGCTTTCTAGAACAGCGAAAGCTGCCCAAAAACAAACGCTTCGACCGAACTCGCTGGGTGTCAAGTTTCAGGTAGGTGAATGATTAATGCGGTTTAACGCCCTATTTTATTGTTTTACGGTTTCAGGAGCTGGATGCCCGGCAGGAAGAACTGGACGGCCTGATGACACGGAAGGAGACGTTCGAGACCGTGAGTGTGAACTCCGTGACCGCGAGAAGCCCCTCCCCCCCTCCCCCCGGCCCTATCACAGCGCACCCATGACCCCCAGTGCCCGCCGCGTGGGTACGGCCGAAGCGAACAGGCTTCCGAAGCGAACACGGCCCGAGCTGCGAGTTCGAGTCCTCCGGGGCCCTTTACCCCGCGAAGCTATTCGCCTCTCACCCGCCACATGTCAGAGCAAAGTGTTCATTATTTACATGTTAAAGAATGAAAAGTCAAACAGTTTACCGACGTTCACTCATGACAGAATGTGTCGCGGCCGCAGTAAAGCAGGTGATGCCGTGGAGAGCGGGGTGCCAGACATCCACTCTAAAAGCCAAGCAATTTACTAACATTCGCTCAGCTGCCCTGACAAATTGTAGTCTGCTGTCATGGCTGCAGAAGTATAAAACCAGGTGAACCCACAGAGAGTCGGTGCCAGACATCTGCGCTAACCCGGTCCTGTCTTTGTCTGTCCTGGCGCTGTCTGTCCTGGCGCTGTCTGTCCTGGCGCTGTCTGTCTCCTGTCCGTCCGGCGGGGTGTGGCGCCCCTCACCCCAGGAGCTGGCTCACTCCCAGGTGAAGCAGGAGGCGGTGCTGCTACACGAGAAGCTGCAGGAGCTGGAGCTGCGCCGCGACGCCATGGTGGCGGAGGACAAGAGCGTGGGCTCCCCCCAGGAGGAGAGGGAGAGGCTGCTCCGGCAGGTCGGCAACACCCCTCCCCTCTCTCTCTTTCTCTCTCGCTCTGTCTCTCTCTTTCTCTCTCTGTCTGTCTCCTCTCTCTTTGTCGATCGCCATCTCTTTCTCTCTGTGTGTCCCTGTCTCTTTCTCTCTCTCTTTCTCTCTGTCTCTCTTTCTCTCTCTCTTTCTCTCTCACTCTGTCTCTCTTTCTCTCTCTGTCTCTCCCTGTCTTTCTCTCGCTGTCTCTCCCTGTCTTTCTCTCGCTGTCTCTCCCTGTCTTTCTCTCGACAGTATGGAGAAAGATAAAAGTTATGGCAGTGCAGCTGTTCTCACCTATAATGTCATTGTGAAGTAAAACCATGCTTCTATTCTAAAGGTCAAGGAAGACAATCAAGAAATAGCGAGCATGGAGAGGCAGTAAGTAGTTCCCCTCCCTCGGGACAAACCGGCGGGCGCGCTGTCACAGCCCAGTATGGCGGTAGCAGACACGCCCCTCCCTTCTTCTCTCCTCTCCTCCTCTTCTTTCCTCTCCTCTCCTCTCCTCCGCCCTACTTCAGGTTGACCGAAATACGGGAGAAGGTCGGCCAGACCAACGAGGAGATGCGGCAGCTTGACAACGACATGGAAGAAAACCACGGTATGAACCGGGGGGGGGGGGCACAGGAGGAGGGAGGGGGGGCACAGGAGGGGGGAGGGGACGCGAGGGCGGGCGGGGGAGGTCAGAACGGGGCGGAGGTCTCGGCTGCGGTGCTAATTGAGATAGTGGGGATGTAGGGGCGACAGGGAGCATTGTCCTGCACTTGGAGGGTCAGTCAATGAATGGGCCATCAATCCACGTGCTGGACGCAGTCCAGGGCTCTAAACTTCTACTGTGAAGATAACAGCATTCCGGCCCCCCGAGCACAGAAACGCCCTGGTTAGAACAGCCCTGCCCCTCTGCTAGAACAGCCCTGCCCGGCTGCTAGAACAGCCCTGCCCCCCCTGCTAGAACAGCCTTGCCCCCCTACTAGAACAGCCCTGCCCCCTGCTAGAACAGCCTTGCCCCCCTACTAGAACAGCCCTGCCCCCTGGTAGAACAGCCCTGCCTCCCTGGTAGAACAGCCCTGCCCCCTGGTAGAACAGCCCTGCCCCCCCTGGTAGAACAGCCCTGCCCCCCTGGTAGAACAGCCCTGCCCCCTGCTAGAGCAGCCCTGCCCCCCCCTGGTCTTCCTGAGAGGACGCCCGCAGTCGGAGCCACGTTTTTGCTCCGGAGAGATCAACAATGTCTTATCAGCGGCGGACTGGCCTGAGTTGTTTGACGTTCTAATACACTAACACAACACTTACTAATAGCACACACACACACACACACACGCACACACATTCTCCGCTCTCGCTGTGAGAAAGTAAACACTCGGGCGCCTTTGTTCTTTCCGTGTCCTTGAACAAACACGGTGTGTTGTTACCTGCTGCTGCTGGATCACATCACTGTGCTCACCCTCACTTTCTCCTCCACTCACTGTGCTCCCCTCCTCCCTTCCCCTCCTCTCCTCCTCTCCTCCCCGGACAGACGGTAAGACCGCCCGGCCTCCTGGGCCCCTGGCTCGGCTCCTCTTGGCCCTGTTTTGCTCAGTACTGCCCCTAGTGCGCTAAACTCCTCTGCGCAATCCCTGTTGTTTTCAGACCGTCTCTCCATCTGATCCCAGCATGAAACCCGTAGCGATTAGACCTCGGTCGACTAGACCGCGATCGGTCGATTACACCGCGGCCCGGCTCAGCGAACTTAACGCGCGTGTTAATAAGGGACTCGCGTTTGCTTCCTGCAGGGGAACGCAGCCAGAAGTACAAGGAGCTGAAGAAACGAGAGGAGAGTATGGACAGTGAGTTGCTCGGGCCGTGTTTTCTCTGATCCGATCCACCCCTCTCTCACTCACTCACACACACACACACACACACACACACACACACGTATAAGCTGACTATGCTGTGCCTGCGTTGTTTCTCCAGAGTTCCTGGACACGTTTGAGGAGACCAGAGCTCAGGAGGTGGAGCGAAGCCGGCAGACCCAGGCCAACATCGTAGCGCTGCTGGAGCACTCCAGCAGGGTAGGCTCAGGCTGGAGGGGGGTTGGTTGTAACAGCTCTGTCAGCAGGCCTTGTTGTCAGCCAGAGAGAGGGGGGGGGGGGGGAGGGAGGGAGTAGCGGAGGAGTGCAGGGTATGTCAGACCAGTGGGAGGAAGGAAGGGAGGGAGTGAGAGAGGGAGGGAAGGAGAGAGGGAGGGAGTAGCGGAATGGAAGAGTTGAGCGCAGGGTATGCCAGGCCAGTGGGAGGGAGGGAAAGAGAGAGGCGGATGGAGGGATAGAGGGAGGGAGGGAGGGAGTAGTTGAGAAGTGCAGGGCACACTGAGGCTGGTAGAGAGATGAAGTACAGATGGTCAAATGGAGCCGGAAGAGAAGAAAGTAACATTAGGGAGTGAGGGAGGAAGGGATGGAATAGCAATGGAATACCAGAGGAGGAGAGAGGGAGGGAGGGAGGGAGGGAGGGAGGGAGGGAGGGAGGGAAGTAAAGGGGGATGAGGTAGGAAGAGAATGAAAGGTTAAACTGATTTTCTGATTCACATCATCATCATCTGATTCTCATCAGCCGAGACAAATTATGTCATTGTTCTAGGAGACTAAAAATTATAGTTTGCTCGTCCAAGAGGTGGTTTCAACCCCGTCATTTACATAGCGCGGTGGTGGCGTGTTTATAAACACAGACGAAATGAGCAAGCTCAACAAACGAAAACCACCGGACCGTCCTTGTGATCTGCGCGGAGCTAAATGTAACCAATCACAGGCCGGCAACGAGATAACAGATAGATACAGCGACATGAAAGAGTCCACTTCAAAGAGCGCTTGTGCGTGTGAAGTGAAGCAGCTGTTTATTCAGAGATGTGTGTGCGTGTATGTGTGTGTTGTGTGTTTTTTTTGTATGTGTGTGTGTGTGTGTGTGTGTGTGTGTCATGTGACGTTCTCCCCTACAGAACATGAACCGTCTGAGGCAGATCTCGTCGGTCACAGCCAGCGAGCTGAGGTCCATGCAGGAGGACCTGAGCTTCAAGGAGACGGAGATGCACAAGTCCCAGAACACGGCCAAAGGCCTCACCTCAGGTCAGTCATGCGCACACACACACACTCAGTGAACATACAGACCCCCCCCCCCCCTCTCTCTCTGGCTGACAACAAGGCCTACTGACAGAGCTGTTACAACCAACCCCCCACCCGGGTCTAACAAGGATTTATGCACAGAAACTCTCCAGGGTGGAAAGGCGCTACTTCTGCCTATCGACACGATAGTTATTCTACACGGCGTTCCGTCCTTCAAGGTCAGCTTACATGGGCCGCGCGTTCCTCTGTCCGGGCCGCGGTAGCCAGCGCCGTCCTCGGGGCCGCCCACAGGAAGCACGCCGCTGATAACGGCCGACCACGCCCGGGCCCCGGAGACCTCGTACCTTCGCCGGTCCTCCTCCCGCGCCTCTTAACAGATCAGTGAATGATGGAGACAGGTTAATGGTTCTTACACGCGGGGCCTATGCTCTTTCTGCTCACTCTCAGCGTGGCGTAAGAGGGATTGGTGGTACTGTACTGTTGTGTAGTACTGTTGGGACAGAGCCTTACCCAACCAGAGACTCTGTACAGGAAGTACTGATGGACTCCCTGGTGCCGTTTCCTCATAACTGAGAGAATTTATCCAATGAGCTGCTGGCTCGGGGCCAAGCGTTTCCTTCCTTTGTGTTCAGGCGTCCACGTCGTTCACCATAAATATGCCTTATCTCATCTGGGCCGGCGAGAAAGCTACAGGAACTTTCCCTTGATCAGACTTACTACGGACCCAGATCTTTTATCCCGATTTTCACTTATCTGCTCATGTTTTATATGAGCGTTCACAGCCCATTTGGAAGCTGGGAGGGAAGCTAAGCTGTGGTGAAACGTCGGAGACTTGCTCTGAAGATTGTCAAACTGTCAGCGTTTTCGCCGGTCATCGAATGTGTGAAATTCTCGTACCACAGAGGCGATGTAATATAATAGTATTAATAACACATTGTATTTAAATCACCTTACCAGGTGCTCAAAGCACTAATTACTGACCGTTAACTAGCCTACAGCACAGGCGATGCGATGATTTATTTCATTTTATTTATGCGGGAGCTCAAACGGTACTCAGACTCCTAAGTATTGATAAACAGATGGGAATTTGTTCAGCGCCCCCGAGGCCGTCGGTAACCACACTATGTAAATATTGTTGCTGAAGGAGGCCCAGATATCCACCCTCTGGATCGCGGGGCGGCCGCAGGAATCCTGGGGGACGACGGGGGCGTCGGGGAGCCGGCCGAAGCCGAGGGCCCCCGGGAGGAGGAAGCAGCAGAGGAGAGGAGGAGGAGGAGGGCTGGCAGAACTTGCTGACGGGGCACTTCGGCGCTCTGTGCACACAGCAGCTCCTCCGAACAGCGGGCTGTGGGGCTTCTCTCCTATCAGGAGGAACCGGGCCGCTTCCTCTTCCTGCCGGCTCCCAGCCAGTCTGCCCGCCAGGCCGGGCCCCTAGAGCGGTGGCAGCAACACCTACTGTAGTAGGCCTGCTGAGACCTTACGGGGGGGGGGGGGGGGGGGGCACTGGGACAGGGCAACCAGACCCAGGCACACCAGGACAGGGCAACTAGACCATCCCCATTGTCTGGGGCTGGCTGTGTGCTCAGGAGCCTACCCTCTCTGTAAAGAACACTCATAGATACAGTTGGTGGAACTCCTACATATGTCCTATATATAAATAGCTTTGCCTGTGTAACCTTATGACCTAGGCTGTGATAGGAGTTTATAGGTCGTCAGTAACTGCAGCGAAGGGACCGGTGTGTGTGTTTGTGTGTGTGTCCAGTCATCAGTCCAGAGATAAATCTCTCCGTGTGAATCGGAGGCCTCTGTGACTCTTGGCGTGGCGTCTGTTCTGCTCCTCACTTCCTGGAACGCCTGGTCTCCAGAGAAGGAAGTAGGTTAAAGATGATTCGCTAACGAGGAGATGGACATTAGGTGTGACTCCGAGGGCAGTCCAGGTCTCCCAGGGACCTGCTGTCAGCAGAAAAAAAGAATAATAATAAAGAAAAAAACAGTCTAATCTCATATAAAAACAATGTGTCCTGTTTTTGTCTTGAGTTGGATAAGAGGGATTACATGAGGTGATTTAATGTCGACTCGTCCTTGTGAAGGCCTGTCTTGTGTATCTCCCTGGTGTTAGGTCACTCTGGTGTATCTCCCTGGTGTGAGGTCTCTCTGGTGCATCTCTCTGGTGTGAGGTCTCTCTGGTGCATCTCCCTGGTGCGAGGTCTCTCTGGTGTATCTCTCTGGTGTGAGGTCTCTCTGGTGTATCTCCCTGGTGCGAGGTCTCTCTGGTGCATCTCTCTGGTGTGAGGTCTCTCTGGTGCATCTCCCTGGTGCGAGGTCTCTCTGGTGTATCTCTCTGGTGTGAGGTCTCTATGGGGTTTCTCTCTGGTGCGAGGTCTCTATGGGGTTTCTCTCTGGTGTGAGGTCTCTATGGGGTTTCTCTCTGGTGTATCTCCCTGGTGTATCTCCCCGGTGTGAGGTCTCTCTGGTGTTTCTCTCTGGTGTATCTCCCTGGTGTGAGGTCTCTCTGGTGTTTCTATCTGGTGTATCTCCCTGGTGTGAGGTCTCTCTTGTGTCAGCAGAGAAATGCACACACACCCAAGAATGAAAAGTAACAGGTGCTCAACCCAAAAATATAACTGATAAGAAGAAAGGTCTGCACGCTGTTTAAATAGCTTCCATAGTGATTTTAATAAAGCCGACGTGGCCCTCGGGGGGGGGGGTGGGGGTGTATATGTATACAGAGGGAATGGGTTGAACCTAAGTGGGGTCAAAGTTTAAAGTTTACAGCAGGTACGGTTTCAAACTACTCGTCATACTCTGCCACAATTGTATGCAAACACAAAGGAATGATGTTTACAACATACAGTTTACAGTAGCCCATGCTGATTATGCATGAAAATGTTAGATAGGCTGGGTACATTAAAAGACTACAATGGCCGCATACGTCCCCTTACGAAGTCCACGCCGGCCGGAACGTTTTAAAAAATGTTTTAGATATTTTAAACATTTTGCCGGTGACGCGGTCATATTCAAAGGGTTAAAATCACTATAGGAACTATTTAAACTGTGTGTGGACCTTTCTTCTCTTATCAGGTCACGCTGGTTTATCTCCCTGGCTGGTGTAAGGTCTCTCTGGGGTTTCTCCCTGGTGTGAGACCTCTCTGGTGTATCTCCCTGGTGTGAGACCTCTCTGGTGTATTTCCCTGGTGTGAGACCTCTCTGGTGTTATCTCCCTGGTGTGAGACCTCTCTGGTGTATTTCCCTGGTGTGAGACCTCTCTGGTGTTATCTCCCTGGTGTGAGACCTCTCTGGTGTATTTCCCTGGTGTGAGACCTCTCTGGTGTTATCTCCCTGGTGTGAGACCTCTCTGGTGTATCTCCCTGGTGTGAGACCTCTCTGGTGTATTTCCCTGGTGTGAGACCTCTCTGGTGTATCTCCCTGGTGTGAGACCTCTCTGGTGTATCTCCCTGGTGTGAGACCTCTCTGGTGTATCTCCCTGGTGTGAGACCTCTCTGGTGTATCTCCCTGGTGTGAGACCTCTCTGGTGTATCTCCCTGGTGTGAGGCAGCCACATCTGCAGGGCAGCAGGCTCACTGTGTTACATGATTAAAAACACCTCTAAAAGAGTTGCGTGTGTGTGTGTCTGTTTGTGTGTTTGTCTGTGCGCGTGTGTGTGTGTGCGCATGTGTGTGTGCGTTGCCCCAGAGAGCCAGCGTCTGCAGCAGGACCTCCAGAAGGTGCAGCAGCTGGAGAGCAAGATCACCAGCGAGCTCGACAGCCTGAAGGAGAAGATCCAGGAGATGACCGAGGGCCTGGAGACCTACAGCAGGCTGGACACCCTGAAGACCTCAGCAGAGGAGAAGAAGAAGGTACAGTAAGCTAGCCTGGCCAAGCCCAGCTCTGGCTCAAGAGGGCTGGACACCGATTCACCCAGGCCCGGGCTCTAGTTTGGGGTCCAGCTGGGAAGCCGGCCTGGTTCAGAAGAACCTTGCCTGTTTACGAGGGGGGGGGGTCCACGATATTTGTCTGGAAGATGATGCATAGCAGAATAACTGAAGAGTTAAAGTTTAACTGCCAGTGTGCTTTCCATGCCTCGGTATCTGCAGGAAGAAAGTCTATTTTTCCTGGGGGGGGGAGTCTGTTTCCATCTCTGACAGATGTGTCTGCCGGCATTAACGGCATGCCGTTAATGTAAACAGTGGCATTGCTATCAGTGTGCGAGTTTACCCACGGGGAGTGTTCCATACAGCAAAGGGAAGTTTAAAGCGTCTTTAAACAAAACCCCCCCATAAAACAGGATGCAGATTCTGTGACGGGTTTGACCCCAGGAAGTCATGCTTCTTTCTCAGAGAAATCGAGACCGTGTTTCACCCTAACCTTCGGTCCAGATGTACAATCCTTAATGGTATGTGGTGTGCTTCAGAGTGAACCCCTCTTCCTATTCGAGATGCAGTATTGGAACATAATGATTTGCACCACCAACACTCACTTTGACAGGAACCGAGTTGATATTTACAGCACGTAAATTAATGAACTTGAAGTGACCCCACAGCTGTTTGCTGCTGTCTGGACAGAGGCTGCAGGAGGACCAGGTGTCGCTGACCCAGAGGAAGGAAACCTTCAGGAAGGTCATGCAGAAGATGAACCAGGACTACGAGGCCCTGAAGACCCAGCTGCAGGAGAATGAGACGCACGCACAGGTGAGGGGACTCCGGCACCGTGGAGGACATTCGGGAAACGCATTACTGTACCTCACTCAAGATGGCCGATTTCTCTTTCTCCTCAGCTCACCAATCTGGAGAGGAAGTGGCAGCACCTTGAACAGAACAACTTTGTCATGAAAGAATGTATCCTTTGTCCAAATATTCTAACAGCGTCTTTTTACTCTGTACTCTTTTGAACGGTAGATCGGTATGTTGACCCCGTCTGTAGAGTCGGTGGCTCGGTTCGTCGAGCATGGTGCTTGCAACATCAAGGTCATGAGTTTGAATCCCTCTGTGGACATACTGTACCACACAGTCATGCAATCACTTTTTGGAGGCGTATCTGTCCTTGACTGCTTTTATCTGTAGTCATCGCCTCAAAGGGAATGGAAAGTGATTATCATCCGGTGGTCAAGACCGTTGCCAGGCAACTGGCGGAGTACAATAAGATCCTCACAGATGCCCTACAGGGCACAAAGAGCTGAACCCTGGCTTCCTGCCCCTGGGGGAGGCCATCTCAGAGAATCCACTTCCTGCTCTGCCGAAACCCCTGACTCCACATCTAATGGCAGGGGATCTCCACACCAAATCTCAGTCCATGCATCTGTTAATGGCAAGATTAACTTTGATGTTCTGTGTTAAATCGCTTTGTATTTAGTCGCTCTCATACACTATATATTTAAGCGTTTATTCTGTCGTTTTGTATTGCTTTTATTCTTCAGGTAAATCGCTTGAATAAAAAAGTTTTGACTATCAACTTTGTCACTTTCTTATTTTATAGTGCATTCATTCAAACAGACTCTGGGTTTACATTGGACTGTAGGCCAGAGATCACAGAGGCAGCTGATGTAGTTAAATACGCTGCATACAAGTCCTCTCTATAGTAGGAGAGGGGCGTTGAGGTCGAGGTGGGAGGGGTTAATGGCAGACAGGAAGTCCAGGGCCTGATAACACTATTGTTTTAATGCTATTGGTTTCCGGCCTGCGCTGTCAGACAGTGGTCCTGCCCTCAGTTCCTCAGCCCTCCGCCCTGCTGAGAGAGAGAGAGGAGGGAAGAGGGCAAGAGCGCCTCCCTGGAACAGGACGGGAGCCAGGACGCACGCTCACATACACACAGTCTAACACACTCACACTATACACACTCGTATACACACACTCACTCACGTTCATATACACACTCATGGTCTAACACACTCACACTATACACACTCATATACACACTCTCATATACACACACTCACGTTCATATACACACTCACGGTCTAACACACTCACACGCTCATATACACTCTCACATTCATATATATACTCACAGTCTAACACACTCGTATGCACACTCACACTCATATACACACTCACAGTCTAACGCACACTCACTCACAATCTCATATACACTCTCACAATCTAACACGCTCTCACAAGCACACACATACACACTCATATACACACACAATCTAACACACACACTCACACTCATATACACACTCACAATCTAACACACACTCATGTGCAGACAGACACTCACTCAATCTCATATACACACTCACAATTGAACACACTCACGTGCACACACACACTCACAATCTCATGCACACTTACACACACACATACACACACACACACACACACACACACAGGATTCCACCCTAAGCTCAAGAGACGCCTGGGGGGATTTCCACTGCAAGGAAGCTGAAGTTCTTGCTCAATGGCAACAGTGTGGTGTGTGGGGGTACTGGACCACTGGACCTATTTCTCAATCTGCAGACACTGTACTTCACACATGCACATTTCAGTCTCTCCAAGATTCACACTTCAGATCTGTTCCTTCTGCGACATAAAAGTGATCTATGGCATTTGCTGTAGAATTTAATCGTAGATCCACTGTCTGTGTTCACCCTGGGAACAACTTCGACACGGGATCATGAACGCGCCACATTTTTACATGATTTGACGATTTATGAGAAGGCCTTAAGATCGCAAAAACACCCTAGAATTCCGCTTACTGCTTGCAAAAGCTCCCTTATCCGTTCAATCAAACGGACAACACCTCTGCCAAGCCAGTGATGTTTAGGGACCAGGTTAATTGGCCCTTGTGTCTTGGTCTGGAAGCCAGCTGCACACACAAAGAACCGCGGACATCAAGCTCAGCTCAGGGTCTGCGGTTTTGGGCGCCACAGAGACTCTTAAAAGTGACGACCTACAGCTTGATCACTCACGTCTAGGCGGCGCTGGATTTGCTGTTTGGCACACTAGAGTTGTTCCTGCAGCCTTGGGGGTTGGATGAGGTGTGGAGAGGCATGCGCATACCTTGTACAGTCTTGTAGGCTACTCTGGCCAGCCGCACTCCCGAAGCACGGTCCCGCCTGAGCCATTCCTTATGCAGCCAGCCCCCCTGGCAAAGAACCACTTTTGGGGCGGAACTCAATATCCTAGTTCTCCGTGGGGTTGTAACTGAGTTAGGGGCCCTTATTAACAGCGCGAGGGCCTGTTAGTGTGCCGATGAGAGAGATCTCATGTTATTAATGCTCACATTCACGGAACTAGACTAATCGACCGTTGAGGCTCGCCGGCGCTTCGCCGCAGGGGTTTTTCCTCATTATTTCTAATTCTTGTTCTTTTTCATACCTCTCTGCCCTCTCCGTGCTCTCCGCTCTACGAATCAGTGTGTGTCAACAAAAATCAGCGGAACACGTCAACATTATGTGAGTGACACGGCGGTGTCATAACCCCACCTCGAAGGGTCACCGACTAATTGACATTTTTAATCAGCTTCCTCGCGTGGTAGCGGTGGGGGCGCAGTCGGACGCCAGAGTAGGCCTACCACCGCTGTGCAGCTAGGCTACTATGCTAAACCGTGCTCCGGTGTTTCCACAGCTGCTGCAGAGGCTCCTTGCTCTCGGGCAGAGGAAGAAACACGGACCTCTGTCATAACAAAAGTCCTCAGCCGGGTCCCTTCCCAAGTCAAAGGTCTATGGCTATCAGGATTTTTTCCCACATGCGATTCACCGGATCTGTCAGACACGGTGGGCGGCACCGCAGCGCTTCTTCTGCTTGTGTGTGATTGGGATTCCAAAGTGAAAGTGCCGCTCGAGCCATCCTTCGTTCATATTCACTTGACACTTTGATTATTTGTGTCACGTACAGAAGTTTGGTTTATCAGATGTTAGAGTGAGTGTAGCCTATTAGTGTGAATATTAGTGTAGTAGGCCTATCAGTAGCCTATTCCATCAGTGTTATGCACCAACTGACCTGAACAAATTCATAGTACATGTAACAAGTACCTGACAGTAAAGCTGATTCAGATATTTTATTTTTTATTATAAAAAAAGGTTCCATGTTATCTTTACAGTCTGCTTTTACAAACAGGTTTGCTATGAGCACCACCTGACTGAGTGTAACTAATTAATGTAATAAATTAATGGTGTGTGAGAGCCAGGAGGCCACCTTTAAACGCGCCCTGCAAGTGTCCAAGTATGCGAAGGAGACACCTGAGACCTCCGCGGCCTCCATCATCACCACGGGAACAGGGTCTGTGCGTTTCCTGGCTTGGTTTCCCTCCATCCAGGCCTATTACCTCACTTGTCAGAAACCACGTTCCTCCCTCCCTCGGGATCTGGGATCTGCCGTCGTGAAAGATGGAGAGAATAACACCATGGCTGTGTCTGTCTCCTGAGTTCACCCCCCCCCCCCTCCCCTTTCTCTCAGAGCACAAACTCACACATGCACACCTGTTTTAGGAGATATGTGTGATTTACATTTTGGGGAGTTTGAAATCCCGTGTCCATATGTTCTGCTCCCTTAATACGGTACACATATTATACAGTATAGCCAGCACTGAGATTTGCTTCTCTTTCTCTTCTTCTTCTATTTCTTCTTCTTCTTCTATTATTTCTTCTACTTATTTTATTTCTTCTTCTTCTTCTTCTATTTCTTCTTCTCCTATTTCTTCTTATTCTCCTTCTTCTTCTTCTTCTCACCACTCACATCTTCTGAATCTTCTCACTCACTTGTTCTTCTTCTTGTCCCCAGGTTATCCATCTCCAGGTCCGCTGTTCAGTTCTCTGATTTCCTTAGTCATAAACAGCCTGGGATTTATGAGTAGTGGTCTCACAGTGAGAACAGCCTGAGTAAAACCGGCTCGTGAGCGACACGTCTCAGACCGCTCCTCAAAGATGGAGGAAAACACACAGTACAGATCTTTAGACTGGGGAACTGTGGTCTAGAGGGAAGAAAACAACAGTTTGTTATTAATCTTAGAGAAACAGTTGGAGCAAATCAAAATGTCAGGATTATTATCTTGCTTCAAGTGCTGGGGCGCTGGGGTGAGTTAAATCAAATACATAGACCTAGAATGTGGTGGTCTAATGGAAAGGATAAATTAAACTTTTGCTGGTTATTAAACCAAGCTGCAAATCAAACATAATTAAATCACCATCTGTAAACAGTGGTAATGACTTGAATATACTGTAGGGACATAACTTGCTCCAGGGGATACTCGGCCAAGCAATCACAGGGCACACACACAAATGGAATTAAAGGGGTAGTGTGCTATTCTGGACTTTTAGCTCTATTTCTGGTCTGTACCATGAACCTGATAGAGACCATCATTTCATTGATTGTTGCAGTATTGAGCAGTCTGTAGACTCTCACTGGGCTACGATGTATGTCAATGGGGCACCCGTAAAGGCGTTGAAAAACTAAGATAAATGTGCCTTTCTTAGATGGGAAGCAGAGAGTGTAATCTTACAGGTATCAGTATCCAAACATTTTTACATGTTTGGCATTGCTTGGACATAAACATACCCCTGGCGCTTGTTTTCACTGCTCCCACAGAGGACTATGTGCAAGTCAGGCCAAACACCTAAAAATATTAGGATTGTGATACCTTTCACAGGAGAGCATACTGAGACTGGTAAGATTACACCCTGTGCTTCCCGTCTCAGAAAAGCACATTCATCATAGTTTTTCAACACATTTACATATGTCCCACAGACTTCCATTGTAGCCCAGTAAGACCATGAATAAAAACTGTAACTAACTCAATACTGGAGCGCTCAGTGAAATTATGGTCTCTATGTTTCAGGTTCCTGGTAGACATACTACAAATAGGGCTTAATGTCCAAAATAGTTTAATAACCGCTTTAATGTAAACAAAAAGAAAACAACTTCATTATAAACCATACCTTCTGAGAGTGATATAAAACATGGCTATTTAAATAATGTGCGTATAAGCCCAGGTACAAGCTGAGCCGTTGTATCGCATGTTGGACCGGCACTCCTTAATTGACGAGGCGTCTTCTACTGGCCCAGACGGACCCTCCCTGCAGGGTTTATAGGGGCTAGTGTCCTGTATTGTTCAGACCAGCCTTTCCCATCCTCACACAGAGAGGAAACAGGAAAAGGGAACTGGAACTCCCTATGCCTGGACAGCACACAGGGAGGGGGGGGGGGCGTCGGTGGCGGCCGGAGGGTCCAGGGAGAGGGAGGAGACGGGAATGCAGGGGAAGGAAGAGAAGGGTAGGGAAAGGACAGAGAGGGAGGGAGGGAGGGAGAGAGGGAGGGAGGGGAGAAGAGTGCATTAGCTGCTCAGCCTCTGAGTGGAGAGAGATGTGTGTCGATGGGCTTCTCTGACACCCTCCGGGGCCTGGATCTCTCCGTCGCCTCTCTGCTCGGCCGCGCTCTGTGGACGTACCGGCCGGCGCCTCTGCCCGCCTGCCGCCGGGGGAACATGAGGAGGCTTCTCTCGTTGACCCTGGGCCTGGTCTACTGGCTCGCTCCAGGTAGGGACCCTCCCGGTCTTCTGACACACGCTGTACCACGAGGGCCAGCCCCGGTCCTCAACATCTGACTCAGTCTACAGCTTTGGATAGCGTGCCACTATAGAGTAACATCTTGTTTATTGTATTGGGCAACTGGCGTTTGATGAGGGTTTCTTTATCTTTTTATGATTTATCATTTTGATCAATGATCTATTTAATGGAAGTGTGACACTAGCATATTTTAGATAGAGCTGGTGAAGAAAGAGGTACTTTGTTTCTGATACTCATGGTCTATACCCACTGGAACTCAAACAAGGGTTTTGATGATCAAGTCAACTGGCCAGTTAATAGTAATACTTTGGCGTCATTTGTCTGCACGTGTCTTGTTACCAGTGGCAAAGCTGCTGTCTGTCAATTGTTGTCTATATACAATCCAGTGACAGTCTTTGGAGAACTGGCTGTGTAAATAGTGATAGAAATAGTGGTGTCAGTGTTGTGTGACATTTAGACATCAGCAGTGTATTGAAATAGTTGCAGAAGAATACACTCAGAAAAAAGGAGTGCTACGTATGTAGAATAATTTATCCCTGTAGAGGAACCCTCTGAATAAACCTTCCAGATAGTACCATTTTCAGGTGGGTTTGAACCCTTTTATGTTCTAGATTGAACTTTGCCTCTGTAAAGAACCATGTTAAAGGTGCTGTTTGGAACCAACAGTAAATGAGTAGCCTACATATGACCTGAAAAGGGTTCTATCTGAGACCGTTTCTCTACAGCGACTTATGGTTCTACAAAGCAGCACTTTTTACTACTGTGATGTATCAGTCACGTTAAAGCACATACACTCAACATATGAGCTGTGGAATTTCACAATATCTGCTTTGGTCATAATCATCAAAAATGAGGTCAAACTATTCTTGTAGACAATGGACTTGAGAGTGGTGCTCTTACCCCTGATTGCTATTCCAGTTAGCCTACCTAACAAAGTAAAATTAATTAAATAATGATTTAGATGGGTTGGTACCTCAAGCGGTTTCCTCTTCATATTGGCACACACCCACATTCTCCTCAGACAGATGAGCTCACTGCCTCCACACCCCGCCATCTCACCAGCCCCACAAAAATAGCTTAGATTCGCTGCTTTGATAAGATTATATAAAACAATACAACCAATTAATTTGTGTAGCTACCTCAGACACAAAGTTTCAGTAGTCTTTGCGCCCTTGGGTTTCTATCTTGTAGGCTACTACATGATTTAGGCATGTTTGTGAAGCAGCTGCAGGCTTTTAACTTATCGTCGGGTGTGTTTCACTTAACAAGCCCCTCAAAACTTAAAACCACACTGAGCCGTCTGGCATTCCTCACCCATCCAGAGAGAGAACCGAACTCTGATGGATAAGCCGCATCTCAACCCCACTTACCCCTCCTCCACGCGGACTCCTCCGCCAGGAATCCCGCGGGGACCGTAAAACCATCTCAAGTACATGTTGTTCAACTGCCACTCGAGCCCATGTCTGTTTCCTTAGCATAAACTTCTCACTTTCATCTGTTTTTGGAAAACAATCCTCCCCGTTTTGGAACCCCGAGTCACAGCAACACAAATCAGCACTTTTTTTTTACGGCTCTCTCTCCTGACAACTGGGCTATAAGGGCATAGTCGACAGTATTTCCACTGATATCATAAAAAACACCACACAGCCTTATTACAACGTGAATGTGTCTCATAGGCTACACATATCTAACAAGTCAACTGCCTGATAGTAGCGCCGTTCATTTTTGTAAAGATAATCTGGGGTCATTGCTGAGTCACGTGAGGCTGTGCCGTCTGTTTGAACGACAACGATTTACGACTGTGGCTCTAAAATAGGCCACCTCTGGATGATAAATGTTAACTTTGCTTTGTAGAGAAATGAAACAAACACAGTCCAATTTGAGAATTGATCTTATTCTCATGAAATATGCTGGTGAGAAAAGGAAACATGATCTTGTATGCTTGGAAAGCATCCAGCCATGTTTATACAAGAAAAGTTTGCTATCTTTTATTTTATTTTTATTTTTTTTAAATAGCCCCATGTGTGAGCACATGGGATGTGCGATATATGACCCAGCACAGTACAGTGCGTGTACAGTACTTAACCCAGTGGTCTCACAAAACAGAGATTTTTCAATGACAGTGCTGTTAATCTGGTCTGAGTACTCTCTCTCTCTAGAGGGTAATAAACGGCTGAATCCAACCATAGACATCCCAGAGAGACTGTGGTGCCATTCACCTCTCCTCATGGTGTTTACGTAAGCCTCGAGTTTCTGTCTCTGAAAAACTCTGCTGTAATAGAATTAGTCTGCATAGAGACCGTTGGCCAAGACCAGTTAGAGTTTCACTGTTACTGCTGTTGGGACACCGACAGCGTCACCGACAGCGTCAACCCCTAACATCTATCTCTTCACGCGCTTAGCTGGGACACAACAGCACGTGAGACTCAGCCTTTATAGGCTACGTGGGCACGTTGAGAGATTCCCTCGATATTAAAAGCAGCACCAGTCAAGAGACTGAGCTGTTATTCAAAATGGAGAGGAAAAAGCATTGCTCTCTGGCCTTTTGTAGTTGTCATCTATCTATCTATCTATCTATCTATCTATCTATCTATCTATCTATCTATCTATCTATCTATCTATCTATCTATACACACACATATATATATATATATATATATATATATAAACACACACACACATTATATATATATATATATATAAATATATATATATATAAACACACACATATTATATATATATATATATATAAACACACACATATTATACATATATATATATATATATATATATATATAAACACACACATATTATATATATATATATATATATATATATATATATATATATAATGTCCACCTTTATGTTTAACCTGGATGAGGTACTGACTCAACAAAAACAATTTTCTGTTTGTTTTTGCAGGCCTACTTCCCCTGATAGACCCACTCCCTGCATTGTCAGGACTATTCTTACCCCAACAATAGCAAGGCGGGGGTCCCCAAGGGTACCCTGAAGCTAATAGCATTACACAATCACTTGGCTGCTCATGTGGAACCTTTAACAACAGTAGCTGCATGGGCACACTAGGATCTTTTTCATGACCGGGCATTAACAAGAGCATTGTTTCACAAAACATTGCTTCACCGTTGCAGCATGCGGAAATTATCTAATATGTATTTTTGACAATAACATGACAATTGCTTCGCAGAAGAACATGGAGCAGCAAGTGTGATGTGTTATTTATGAACCCTCCTGAAATATAAAGAGAGTTTCTCTAAGCACTCTCTTTGTGTTATGGTGGACAAATTAGTGGTTGCTGCCACCTTGCTGCAACATCTTTATCTGATAGTCAATTCATATCCGTGTGTGTGTGTGTGTGTGTGTGTGGTACTATACGGTATGTAATGTGTGTGTGGTGTGTGTGTATATGCGTATGTTTATCTATGTGTGTGTGTGTGTGTGTGTGTGTGGTACTGTACGGTATGTGGTGTGTGTGTGTATGCGTGTGTTTGTCTATGTGTGTGTGTATGCGTGTGTCTGTCTATGTGTGTGTGTGTAGTATGTGTGTGTGCGTGCACAGGCATGTGCGTGTGTGCATACATGTGTGAATGGCACATGTACAGGTACAGTATGGCCTGACCAGTTCAATCTATATGATGTCAGCAGCTACAAGCAGCTGGAGACATCACTCAGAGCATCACACCAATCATCACTCGTTTTGGCTCACGGTGCACATTTATCTAAAACATACGGTATGTCGGCACCTCCCAGTTAAAGTCCCCCACACAGCCTTCTCCCAATATGTTATCAATGCAATGTTTATCTGTCAAAACCTTTCCCATCTGAATTCAATTGACTTGTTTCCAAATGTCCTTGGGCTGTTGCATAGCCAGATAAGGAAATCAATTTGCTAGCCAAATACCGCTGACTCTGCACATATGAAATTCATTTTGAGTATATGAAAACAATATGCTAATGCAGCACGATATTGGCATGGCTGGATGTAATTCCATCTACAGCAAACTGATCATCACTGACATTTATTTGTCATATAGAACAGTACTGTATGTACAAGATACAGGTACCATATACAATGAAGTGCTCTGTTGGTGAAACGTTGCGATTGAGACTTTGGATCATCTCAAACTAATTTGGAACTACAACTGGATTTAACTGAATTACATTCCTTAGAAGAAGAAAGCTCCATGCCCAGGTTATTTTTTTGTTTGTTTTGTTGGTTTTATTAGGATCCCCATAACTGCTAGTTTAATGACAACTATTCTTCTTGGGGTCCGCATAACAAAGCAATTAAATACAACCACTGAATACAACTAATAATAAAAATAATATAAAATAAGATTCATATACAACCAGCATAATCAACATGATAAGCAATTCCGACAGGAGGTTGGACCGAGCTGGACCCAGACTCAGGGTTGGCTGCCTGGGGGAGTGGCCGTCTTATCTGGGCTCTCAGTGATTTATCATCCGTGAGGCCGTGGGCGTGGCCCCGGGGGTCCAGTCAGAGAGGACATGTGGAAGCGATCAGACGGGTCGGGGGTCGTGGCGGGCCGCGTGCTGAGGTCACCGCCGTGCTACACGCCACCCAGGCCTCTCCCGGACCACGCCGCCCCCGCGGACACGGGCGTGTGAGGACTCCCACACACTTCATGCATCATGTGCATTTACCCTGACACACACACATGCACATACATACACACACACACACACACACGCACACATACACATGCACGCACGCACACACATGCATACGCACACACACACATGCGCACGCACACACTATGGGGTGTGATTCGTGCCAGCGTAACAAACACTCAGTGCTTTCGTCGCCTGCATTGCGTGTATAAAGGTACTTTGTCGAGCTGATTAATAGGCGTGCATATACGCACGCGTTACGAGTCGCTCGCATTCTCAGAGGGTGACGTGTCAAAAGTGCCGTGCCATTTTTGCGCACATGCATGTAACGTTTGCACGCTCGTGTTAAGTCAGCGGGCACTAGAAGCTGCGAGCGGGGCTCATTTGTCCATATTGAATAAAAATTAAGAATATTTATTTGCACTCAATCAAATTCCAGGACCCTCCTTGCATAACTTTTCCTAGATATGTGTCGTTTTATCTCCACTATCGCTACATTTTCAAATAAGAGCGCGCATCATCAACTAGCTGTAGCACAGGGGTGCTGAGGATCAGCACCAAAACACGTAGGCTATAATAGTATAAGAATGTATTTTGTATTTTGACATACAGTAGGCTATGGCGCAAAAGGGATTGTGAGTGTAGGCTAATTAGCCTACAATCAACTAGGATGGGCTCCATAGCCTAATGATTATCAATCCCAGCTGTGCGTAATTATGCGTCCTGTGTAGCCTCTAAATTGACCTTGCTTTTCATTGTAAAATATTATGCTAGATGTGCTTCAGTTTTAGGAGTCAAACCATGGCATGCCAGCCTTAACACGTGCGGGCGTTTAAACGTCTGTTGCGTACGTTGGCATGGCACGTTCCACACGTCACACTATAATATTAGCAAACCACACAAACGTGTGTCTATACGCACGCTTATTCGTTTGATCAAACTATAAGGTGTAGTGTTAGGTGTCAGGTATTTGATGCACATATTAGGAGTGACGTGTCAAAAGTGCCGTGCCAACGTTTAAAACATAGAACACGCGTGCACACGCCTTTACGTGTTAACTGCGGGCACTAGAAGCACCGAGTGGTGGTAATTTGAACACAAGTGAATCAAAATGATAATTGTTTGCACTCGATCAAATTCAAGGACCCTCCTTTCATTACTTTTCCTAGATATCAGCGTTTTTATCACATGTTTACATTTCGGCCTTCTGTCTAGACTGCAGTGCTCTTTTCTGTCAGCAGATGTCGCAGGCGGGTGATTTATATTTATATTTGTAGCATAATGTATGTGTTATAATTATGTGCAAAATGATGACAATCACCTAAATCAAAAACAATGAACCACATGTATTGCTATAGTTCGTTACCAAATGTTAGGCTTGTAAGACTCAACTTAATCATTATTAATTCCGCTATTCCTAAATATCAGAAGAGATATCTGTCTCACTCGCTCTCGGAGCAGGTATTGCGCAACACAAAGCAGGTATTGCGCAACATAGCCACGCGCGCCAGGAGACCCGCTCTGAGAGACAGAGAGAATGAGACAGTCTTTTTCTGTGAGGGAGGAAACACAAGCAATATTTTCAATCATGCTTTCCATTGATGAATCACGAATAATGTATATAAACAGTGCAAATAAAAATAAATCGAAATAATAGGCCTATTGTGCAAAAAAAATAGCCAAACGAATTGGAGGCTACATTTGAAAGTGTTCAGCCTGGTGTAGGCTGGCCTATAGGCAAAAAAATGAATGCATTGATACTGCAAAATGGTTTCATTTGAGCTGAACACTACACAACTGATTTAATAATTTCTATAATATCAGGTGATTGCTTTGAATGTTACAAATTAGTCAGTGGTAGCGATTTGTCACCTGGTAGCCTACAGTCTGGGGAAGCGTTGGGCCTTCCCGCGCCACCACAGAAGTGGGTCTTCGCTCGCTCCAGCTCATCTTGAGTTGACGGCATAGTCCTCCTCCCCAAAGAAAGACCTGTAGGCCTATTGTTTATTTCGATTCATTTTTATTTGCAGTTTTACATTATTCTATATGTGTTTTTTTGTGGACCAATGTTTGAATAAAATGTGGCTTCAAAACGAGAACTGGTAATTTACCTACATTTGATTTATTTTATTTAGAAATAGATAGCCCTCTATTGATAAGAAACACGTGTATCTGAACATTTGTTTTAAATTGCGAAGAAAGAGTCATTCAGATATTAGGCTTTATTAAAAACAAGTTGCTTAACATGTGCGAATTCCATTTATTGAGAATGCATTACCAATTGGCAAGGACGAGATTAGAACCAGCTATGATTTAAAGGCAACTGACCTTACACGTGCGGCCGCTAACACGTCTGCTGCGCTAGCAAGGCACTGGCACGTTTGACACGTCGCTATGCAATTTCTGCACACATTACAAGACGTACGTACGTACGTACATCTATGATTTTACCAAACTGTCATGTGTAGTGTTGGTGTCGCATATGTGAGGCGCATCTAACCTGTAGTGTTGCCATCACGCACACGATGCGCAATTCGTGTAAACAACATGTGCACAGCGTCTGCGTTACAGGTACGTTACAGCTATGAGACGTCTGTCTCTCCATTGTTTGTCAATGGAA
Organism: Borostomias antarcticus; assembly: GCF_949987555.1. Classification (NCBI taxonomy): domain Eukaryota; kingdom Metazoa; phylum Chordata; class Actinopteri; order Stomiiformes; family Stomiidae; genus Borostomias; species Borostomias antarcticus. The sequence goes on along the minus strand of NC_140241.1, from coordinate 21,961,345 downwards.
ATTATACACGTGCGTTTAGACGTTTGATGTCATCGCGTCTTCTTAAGTAGGCGCAAGTCAAGCGTTTCAGTATGGTGTGCTGGCACTAATCACACCCCATACACACACACACACACACATGCACGCACGCACACACACATACAAACACACACATACACGCACACACACGCGCGCACACACACACATGCACGCACACACATGCACACACACACACACAGACGCACACACACACACACACACCCACGCATCACTCTCAAGTTGGTGAGAGAACCCCTCTCACAGAACGTCACTATGCACATATTTGCAAGGCCACATTCTGCTATGAATCATAAATCAAGGGCTATGTGTGCAAACATGTCCTGAAATGCATTGCTAGTCTAATTGTTGATGGTTTTGTTTGTCTTTTTCTAAGAAGGGGCCCAGTTCAGGCCATCTCTTCCTAATGATCTCCAAACTGTTTCCTTGAGTTTTGGACAGTATTTGTGTTTGCATCAGATACATTACATGTTTCTCCTGGCTGCCGGGACAAACCGCATAGTAACAGTTCCACGGTGGTGATGCCGTAAACCGTATCAACACACTCATGAATCAGATATGCTCTCTGTGAATGTGACATGATTCCCCGTGACTACGAGGGCCACACACTAGCATGAGGTCTCCCCAGCTGGAAAACCAGATGTTGTCGTGCTAACAGGCATGTCAGGCAATCCTGGTTTATTAGGTGGACGCAGAGTAGATGACAGAATGTCCGCAACTGTTCCCGACATGTCGTAACCAAACCGTGCCGTTGAGAATTGGACGTCTGTGAAATGTCTCGCATGCAAATTTAGCTTTTCCCACTTGTCTCGTTCTCAATCCCAATCCCAATCTCTCTCTCTCTCTCTCTCTCTCTCTTTCTCTCTCTCTCTCTCCCTCCTCCTTCTCTATTTCCCTTTTTGTCTCTCTCTGGTGAGTGTATGTCTGTGGGTTTGTCTGTATGTGTGTGTCCATATCTGTGTGTGTATGTTTGTGTGTCTGTATCTATGTGTGTGTGTGCACGCTTGCATGCATGTTAGTGTGTGTTTATTTACATGTGTGTGTATATTTATGTGTGTGTGTTCTCCTGTCCTCTCACAGGTAGCTCCCTCGACCTAGCAGACCTGACGCTGGTGAACCCCAACCCTCTGGTGACCTCCTCTGACTCCTCCCTCCACTGCGTCAGCAGCGATTGGACGCCCAGCACCTCCCTGGTCATGGGGCGGGACTTCCCCCTCACGCAACCACAGGTCCTGACTGTCACTCAGGACACGGCCTATCACGCGGCAGCTAAGATTACCTGGAGAACGCGCAATGACATCTTCGGAGAATTCTACTGCAAGGCCAGAAATGCAGACAGGGGCAAAATCTACACTTACAAGATGCTAAATGAAGGTAAATCGTGCTTCATAGGTAAATCTACACTTACAAGATGTCAAATAAGGGTAAATCATGCTTCATATGTAAATCTACATAAATCATGCTTCATAGAGAAATCTACACTTATAAGATGTTAAAGGTAATGGTAAATCATGTTTTAAGCTTTCTGAGGCGGTCGTTGTGGCGCCACTTCTGAGTCTCTGACCGCAGCCGGGGTCCACCTTGCTTTGTACCGTAGCATGCAGTCATGCTATGTAAGTCATCTTCAATAGATCCTGTAGCCTACAGAAATGGTATACATACTATAAATGTCTTATATGGCATTTGACCGTAACACAATAGTTTACATTTCGGCAGGCTTGTCTGTTATTGTAAGCCGTTGATGAAACACTGACAAAGTCTGTGTGGCAGACTGTGGGTAACTCAGGGACACAACATTAGCTGACTTCCTGTCCAAAGGGTTTGTTTGGCCCTGCCTTCCTCTCTGTGTCAGTCTGTAGCATTGCTGAGACTGCTCGTTACGGTATGTATTGTGTCTAAATGACATTAGACAGCACTGACTCAAGATCTAGCAGGAAATCATTAACTATTGTGTGTGTGTGTGTGTGTGTGTGTGTGTGTGTGTGTGTGTGTGTGTGTGTGTGTGCGGGTGTGTGTGCGTGTGTGTGTGTGTGTGTGCGTGCGGGTGTGTGTGCATGTGTGTGTGTATTTGTGTGCGTGTGTGTGTGTGTATGTGTGTGTATGTGCGTGTGTGTGTGTGCGTGTGTGTGTGTATGCGTGTGTCTGTGTGTGTGTGTGTGTGTGTGTGTGTGTGTGTGTTTGTGTGTGCTCTCTTCCCCTCAGCCGCATTCCTCCCAGAGTCTCTGACCATCACGGTCAGCATAGGTGACGTGGTCAACATCTCGTTCATACGCAGAAAGGTCTTCGCTGAAGACGCGGTCATCTATAAGAATGGTAATGGTCACCTTAACTGTACCCTTGCTCTGCGTCAAGATCATGATCATACATATCTGGAATATGTAGGGGTGGGAGCTGTGCCCACCTTCCCCCATTGCTCTCTGTAAAGCGCATTGTGTTGCCTCTGTGTATGAAATGTGCTATACAAATAAAGTTTGATTTGATTTGATTTGATTTGATTAATAAACGTTGAACACTGAAGCTTGGGTAACATTTGCATACAACCATGTGGTAACCCAAGCACAACGACATTGTGTTACACTACTACTACTACTACTACTACTACTACTACTACTACTACTACTACTACTACCACTACTACTACCACTACTACTACTACTACTATTACTACCACTACTACTACTACTACTACTACTACTACTACTACCACTACTACTACTACTACTACTACTACTACTACCACTACTACTACTACTACTACTATTACTACCACTACTACTACTACTACTACTACTACTACTACTACTACTACTACCACTACTACTACTACTACTACTACTACTACTACTACTACTACTACCACTACTACTACTACTACTACTACTACTACTCAAGTGTGTGTTGTGGGAACGTGTGGTTTACAAAAGGCTCTGTGTGTCCCAGGGTCCTTCATCCACTCCGTGCCGAAGAACGAGATCCCCGACCTCCTGCAGTACCCAGTGGCCAGCGTGAGCACCAGCGACGCTGGCCTCTACACCGCTCTGTCCATCGCCGGGACCAAGCACACCTCCGCCATCACCAGGCTCATCGTCAGAAGTCAGTAGACCTGCTTCATTTGAGCCTCAGTTACGATAAAGGCCAGGATAAATAAAAAAAACAACAATAAAAAACATAAATAAATAAATAAAATAATAATAATAATAATATATGATTAAAAAAACATCCCTTTTTTAATTCTGTTTGAATCCTAGAGTGCAAAGCCGGAGTTTGGGGGCCGAACTGTGAGCATCGCTGTCCTCAGTGCTCCAACGGAGGGATCTGTCATGACGACAGCGGAGAGTGCATCTGTGCTCCGGGCTTCATGGGCCCAAACTGTGATTCTGGTGAATATGACCTCTCCAGAGACTACGGGGCGGAAATTTACCGGCTGGCTAAATCTGGCACTTTTTTTTACAGAAACGTTAATCATCCTACACTGTCCCTGTAAAAATGAATAGACTTAAAATAAACGTAATCACATTTTAACTATAGAGCATTCTGCCATGGTCTGAGTATTCTGCCTGCTTGGGCAATGCTTTCCAGGAAATCTATGCTAGAAAGTTACTGTGAAATCCCTAGGGTATGTTTAGGTTATACATTTTATTTTGGATAATTTATCATTACAGACATTTGTATATTAATGTGGAATGTGGTTAAATGATGTAAACATCCTTGCTTATAAAGCACTTGGGACACTTATCTTTGCATTTAGAATGCCTGCCTCCATACTGTATGATCGTGGACAGTTTGTAAGGGGGACTTTTAGTGTGATGCTGGGATGTGGTACCATGAAGCTAATCACACCGTCATGTTCTCCAGTGTGCGGTGAGGGCAAGTTCGGGAGGACGTGTAAAGAGCGCTGTAGAGACGGCTTCTGCCGGTCGAAGGTATTCTGCCAGAGAGACCCGTACGGCTGCTCCTGCGCCACAGGCTGGCGAGGTTTCAACTGCAGTGAAGGTGAGGTGCCTTTTCCCTGCTTCTGATTGATTGATTGATTGATTGATTGATTGATTGATTGATTGATTGATTGATTGATTGATTGATTGATTGATTGATTGATTGATTGATTGATTGATTGATCGGTTGTTTGGTTGGTTGACTGATTGATTGGTTGATTGGCTGATTGGTTGTTTGGTTAATTGATTGGTTGATTGGTTGATGGATTGGTTGATTGGTTAATTGGTCCCTTGATTGATTTATTGTTTGATTGTTTGATTGTTTGATTGTTTGATTGTTTGATTGTTTGATTGGTTGATTGGTTGATTTATTTATTTATTGGTTCATTGGTTGGTTGATTGATTGATTGGTTGATTGGTTGATTGGCTGATTGGCTGATTGGTTGTTTGGTTAATTGATTGGTTGATTGGTTGATGGATTGATGGATTGATGGATTGATGGATTGATGGATTGATGGATTGATGGATTGATGGATTGATTGATTGCGCTCCTTGTGTGTGCAGCCTGTCCCCCAGACTACTACGGGGCGGGGTGTAAGCTGAAATGTGACTGTCGGGACAAGGGAAGGTGTGACCGCTTCCGGGGCTGCGTGTGTGCGGGGCGACACGGCGCTCGCTGTGAAAGGGAAGGTAAAGAGAGAGAGGCTGAATGTGTCTGAACTCTGGAGGCTCTGTCTCTCTCACTCCCCCTCACTGACTGGCTGTTGTCTGCAGACAGGGCACCCGTGGTGGTCAGCAACTTACTCAACACAGAGTTGAATTCTGGGATTCAGTACATTGACAACTGCACCGTGACTGGCCAGCCAACGCCTTTACACCGGGAGATCCGTCTGCTCAAACCGGACAAAACTGTCATATATGTAAGTGTCAGGCTAGGTTTATAGGAGTCATGTGCATTGTGGACATCTTTGGGTCACAGATAATTACTTTGGCCTTTGTGTCTAATTTGTTTTATTGCATTTTTACAGCCATTTGACACAGAGATCGGGGAAGACCAGACCACCTCCAGCTTTAAGGTGGACAAGATCACGGTGCGCGACACTGGACGCTGGATCTGCCAGGTCACAACCAAGGCCGGGGAGGCAGAGAAGGAATTCATGATCAATGTAAAAGGTGAACACAGACAAATACGAGAAGCAAGTTCTCTTCTCTTCTCTTCTCTTCTCTTCTCTTCTCTTCTCTTCTCTTCTCTTCTCTTCTCTTCTCTTCTCTTCTCTTCTCTTCTCTTCTCTTCTCTCCTCTTCTCTTCTCTTCTCTTCTCTTCTCTCCTCTGCTCTTCTCTTCACTCCTCTTCTCTTCTCTTCTCTTCTCTTCTCTTCTCTTCTCTTCTCTTCTCTTCTCTTCTCTTCTCTTCTCTTCTCTTCTCTTCTCTTCTCTTCTCTTCTCTTCTCTTCTCTGCTCTTCACTCCTCTTCTCTTCTCTTCTCTTCTCTTCTCTTCTCTTCTCTTCTCTTCTCTTCTCTTCTCTTCTCTTCTCTTCTCTTCTCTTCTCTCCTCTCCTCTCCTCTCCTCTCCTCTCCTCTCCTCTCCTCTCCTCTCCTCTCCTCTCCTCTCCTCTTCTCTCCTCTCCTCTCCTCTCTTCTCCTCTCCTCTCTTCTCCTCTCTTCTCTTCTCCTCTCTTCTCTCTTCTCTTCTCTCTTCCCTCTATTCTCTCCTCTCCTCTTCTATAACTGTATCAGTCTTTCTCTCTCTCTCCCTCAGTGCCCCCTAAGCCTCAGAGCCCCCCCATGTTGAATGGGAGTGGTCCATACCATCTGACCGTGCTGGTGAACCAGGAGCCTTACACTGGGGACGGACCGGTGACCGCCGTCAAAGTCTTCTACAAGCAGGTCAACACATCTGAATGGGAGACAGTTGAAGGTATTAAACTGGTCCTTCACACCCGATTCTTACAGTAATCCATATTCCATATTCTAGAGTCTAGGGTGTACAGGGATATACAATGTGTTCCATAAACAAGATACAGTTTCAGTAAATGTTTTTTTTTTAACTTGAAATAATTATGACTGTACTGAACAATTATGTTATTTCCATGACGACTGCTATCGTGCGTTGGAAGCTATTATGTACTGTAATTAGTTCCAGATTATTATTTTTTTCAACTGTCAACTGTTGTTTGCATCACTGTCAAACATTTTGTCACCATCGCTCCACTACGCTGTGAAGCTGACTTGTACAGTAAGCATGAGACTGATGTAATGTGGCCTTCCTCGCGTCTGTTAGTGCTTTGGTCCTCTCTACGTATGTCCCTGATTGGTCTTTTGGTTCCGCTCGGTTCGTGTCTCTTCTCAGCGATTGGTCCGGTGGTGAAACTGGAGAACCTGACCCCCATGACCCAGTACGCCATGTTCGTGGAGCTGAGTCGGCGCGGCCCCGGGGGGTCCGGCTACCCGGGTCCCGAGGCCGTCTTCTCCACCCAGATGCTAGGTAAGGGTCCCCTTCCTCCCGCCCATCACTCAGTCAGACAGGGGAGAGAGGTTCCCCTTGCGATCCTAACATTATAAATGGGCGTGGGACGGTTCGCACGGAAACCCGATAGGCTTGGAGCTGAGGCTCATGGCTGAGAACAAAGACGCGGGCGAGTTCAAGAGAGGAGCAAAGGCTGTGTTTGCCTTTGGGGGCTCCTCGGTAAATCAGCTGACCTCTGCTAGGATCCCAGGGTCCGTATGACTTCATCCCTCCCTCCCCCCCCCCCCCCCTCCAGATCTGCCCCTCCCCTCCGGGGTCAGGCTGGTCCCCGTAAGCCGGACCGCGCTCAACCTCTCCTGGGACGTGGTGGGGAGGCCCTCCAAAGAGGACTGGAGTTACCAGGTGAAGTGCGTGCAGATGTCGGAGCCTGGGAACATCAAGACCTACTACCTCCCGGCCAACTCCAGCAGCCTGCTGCTGACCGACCTGAGGCCCAGGCACAAGTACGAGTGCCGGGTGAGGATGATGACGATGTCCGTGGGCCAGCACAGCCTTCCCGTGTCGGCGTGGACCCTCAGCGACGGTAAGAGAAACGAAGGAGCAGAACTTGATTTGATTGATTGATTTTTATTTTGGGTAAAACTGAATACATACATCAACGATGCAAGTATTGCCCAGAGGATAGCATATTAAAGTATTAAAAACACTTATTTCCAATGTGGTCCTTGGTCGTTTAAGAGGACGCACCTCACCATGAGATGTGATTGTAAATACTACATTACATTACATTACAGTCATTTAGCTGACGCTTTTATCCAAAGCTACTTACAATAATTGCATTTAACGTAGGAAAAACCAGTGTACTACTACTTGCCAGAACTCACAAGTGCATCTCCTTTCTAACACAAGTGACTAAGAGCATAATCTAGTGCTGAAGGCAAAGTGCAAGAGTAGCAATCTAAAATAAAATAGGTAAAAACACAGTAGTATAGCTAAAATACTACTGTATTGGACATAAAACAACAACTCAAGCGATTTAGGCGTCAAAGCTCTGGTACACTATGCCCCCCCCCCTCCTCACTCACACACACACACACACACACACACTAACATACCTGTTTCATCCTCTTCCTCTGTCCTGTCCGTTCCAGAGCTGCCGCCGGCGCCGTCCAACATCATGAGCTGCAACGTCAGCGACACGTCCGCCATCATCACCTGGTCTCTGGCCGAGGGGAACTCCATCTCCAAGGTCAGCTCCCTCATTCGTTCATTTATTCATACAGCACATGGATATCCCAGATAGCAAGCGGATGTGTAATAATTCTGGGCCATATATGGACCGGAACTAAGCCACAAGGGCCAGATCTGGCCTGTATATGGGCCAGATCCGCTTGCTATCTGGGATCTTTACATGACATCTTGCAATGCGTATATACTATAGTTAAGAGCTTCTCCTTCTTCTTCTTCTTCTTCTTCTTCTTCTTCTTCTTCTTCTTCTTCTTCTCCTTCTTCTTCTTCTTCTTCTTCTTGTTACCATACGTTACAAGGTTTTCCATAAATGAGACGACATTCCTGTGGTTGTGACTGTTCCAAGTGGTTGGGTGTTCTGAACAATGAGAACGTTCATGTCATTGTGACTCGGGTGTAAATAATCTCTTCAAGCTTCATCGCTAAAGGTCCTGGAGGCTCACTGTACCGTATTTAACAACCGGGTCCCTCAGGTGCTGATCCGGTTCCAGGACACAGCCCTGGCCGACTACAGCCAGCTAGCTGAGATCACTGTCCAGCAGGACCAGCAGCAGCCCAAGCCCCAGGCCCAGACCCAGTCCCAACCCCGTGCCCAGGCCCAGTCCCAGCCCCAGACCATGCACTTCCAACTGAGGGGCCTGCGTCCAGACACCCCCTACCTGGTGGAGGTCTGGTCCAGGAACAACGTGGGAGAAGGTCTAGAGAAACCTCAGATCACCATCAGGACTCTGCAGGAGAGCTCTCGTAAGCCAACATGACTACGTTACCCATCACGCAATGCAGTTTAACCACCCGGCCCCCACTGATTATACAAGTTTCACATTCTGATTGAGCTCCGGAGAGCCATTCAATCACTCTGTCTACCCGGTGCTGACAACTCGCCCCATGTGACACAACCACTGGTATGGTAGGATATGGAGATTTCACAACCAGCATGTCAAACAGTTGCCAATACATTCTCTTTTTCGATTCCCTCTCTCTCTCTCCTCCCTCTTTAATCCTTCCCTCAATCTCTCTCCGTCGTTCCTCCTATCCCTTCGTCTGTATCCCTGCCTCTCTCCTCCCCCTCCCTCTTTCTCCTCCCTCCTTCATCCCTCCCTCTATTTCTCCTTTCTCCTCTCCCTCCTCTCTCCGTCCTCTCCCCTTCTCTCCTTCTCTCTCTCCCATCCCTCCTTCCCTCTCCTCTCCCTGTGACTCTCCTCCCTCTCTCTCCCTCCTCTCTCTCCCTCCTCCCCCTCCCCTCTCCTCCCTCTCTCTCTCCTTTCTCCCCTCCTCTCTCCTCCTCTCTCTCCCATCCCTCCTTCCCTCTCCTCTCCCTGTGTCTCTCTCCCTCCCCCCTCTCCCCTCTCCTCTCCCTCCTCTCCCCTTCTCTCATTCTCTCTCTCCCACCCCTCCTTCCCTCTCCTCTCCTCTCACTGTGACTCTCCTTCCCCCCTCTCCTCCCTCTCTCTCCCTCCTCCCCCTCCCCTCTCCTCCCTCTCTCTCTCCTGTCTCCCCTCCCTCCTCTCCCCTCCTCTCTCCCTCCTCCTCTCTCTCCCATCCCTCCTTCCCTCTCTCCTCTCCCTTTGACTCTCTCCCTCCCCCCCTCTCCTCCCTCTCCTCCCTCTCCCCCCTCTCCCTCCCCTCTCCCTGCTCTTCGCAGGGCTGAGTGCGTTCGGCGGTGACAGCAGCATGCTGTTCTTCGCCATCCTGGGCTCGGCGGGGATGACCTGCGTCACCATCCTGCTGGCCTTCTGCATCGTGCTGCAGCTGAAGAGGGCCACCTTTCAGAGGAGGATGGTGCAGGCCTTCCAGAACATCGTGGTGGGTTTGGGTCGGGCTCATCTCCCGGGCACAGCTCTCCATCCATGATCCGTTCAGCCTTTAGTTAGACAGACGAGCAACACATCAAAACAATAAACACATCAATATACATAATATAAGTCCTCCGTTAGCATTTACTTTGTGCTTTGAGCATCATGAAAGGCGCTGTATAAATAAAATGTATTAATATTATTATCATTATCATTACTTATAATATAGCTTTTGTTGAAGCAATGGCCCTTAAAATGACCAGTCTTCTGAACTAAAGCAAACTGTAACGCTTCTCTTCTGATGTCCGGTAGAGAGAGGAGCCGGTGGTCCAGTTCAGTTCGGGCTCTCTCAACCTGCCCAAGAAGCCGAAGAACCCCGAGCCCACCCTGGCCTACCCCGCCCTGGAGTGGAGCGACATCAAGTTCCAGGACGTCATCGGAGAGGGCAACTTCGGCCAGGTGCTCAAGGCTCGCATCAAGAAGGACGGTCTGAGGATGGACGCCGCCATCAAGCGGATGAAAGGTCAGTAATGTTTGCGTTTACTTTATCTTGAGGGCCCCTGTTGAGTCCCGCCTAAAAACACATTTGTTTTCCCTGCCGTTTTAATACTAAGTATCAGAGTAGCTCTTTTTTATTATCTTTCATTATGCTTCTATTGTCCTATTGTGTTGTCTGCTGTGTTTTTTGTATTGATTGAACTGCACTTTGGTCAACTCTTGTTGTTTTAAATGTGCTCTATAAATAAAGTTAGATTGGATTGGATTGGATAGTCTAGGTGTAATGGGTGGGTCGAGGTGGAGATCGAACAGTGGAACTCAAAAATCTACCCCCAGACCAGAGAGGGTTTCCCCAAGGTTCCCCAAGGTCTAGAGGCGATATTTGGGATTTCCCCAAACAGTCTCTGCAAAATAAGGATGCTCAACCACTACATGTGGTTGAGCTGGAGGTTTGCTCCTGGTGTCTGGAGTCCTCAGAATGCGGTAGAGAGCAAAATACTATTTTATTTCCCTGTTTTCCTTTTTTTTTTCATATTACGAAAATTGAAGCTGTGAAGAACCTACACAATATAACAAACACCAGTTTTAGTTTCACTAAATTTGTCAGATTTTGTCGTCAAAATCCATGTCCTGTGCGAAGTGTGAACAGCTCTGAATCTTTGAAGCCCTTTTTCTCTGCTTAGTTATTTCAGGTGTACCAACATTCACAGAAGCATACAGTATCTTCTTCAAATATTTGCAGATTTCAATGCATGGCACATCATTTGAAAGCTTACAATTTACACTTTCATAATCTGTAAAAAAAAAAAAAAAAAAAAAAAAGAAAGATTGAAATGACCTTGGCAGACATTAGACTGAGCTGAAATGACATTGGCAGACATCAGGACCAAACCTCCATTGGCGGTCACATATGCTATCAACAAACTATCAACTTCAACAGGAAACACCTGGTTAAGGTTAGGGTAGGGTTAGGGTGAGTGTATAGTTAAGATCAGATAATATGCAGATGTTTATTGACATTACATTGTTCAACATTAGATGAGTGTCAACAGATCATCTCTATGGGGCCTCTCAAAACAAAGAGTTACTACATGTTCTTATGATGTCAGTGAAATACGCAGGATTAGTGGAGGCTGTATCCTTAATGCCCAGATCTCAGTCTCACTTCACAGTCCACCCTAGGCAAGGCAAGGCAAGTTTATTTGTAGAGCACATTTCAGCAACAAGGCAATTAAAAGTGCTTTACATGAGATATTAAAAGCATCAACACAAAGTGCAAGAAACATATGAAAGGTGATATAAAACAAAATGCAAAAAAGGACATTTAAAACAAAATGCAGGAAAAATAAAATACAGGAATAAAAGTTAGTGCAGTGTATGAATGAATAATTCTTTTATTTAATAAAAAGCAGCGGCAAAAAAGTATTCAGTCTTGATTTAAAAGAACTGAGAGTTGCAGCAGACCTGCAGTTTTCTGGAAGTTTGTTCCAGATATGTGGAGCATAAAAACCTGAGAGGTCTGGATGGTTCATAACGTAGCAGCAGATCAGAAATATATTTTGGCCCTTAACCATTCAGTGCTTTGTAAATCAACAGCAGTATTTTAAAGTCAATTCTTTGACAGACAGTTAGCCAGTGTAAAGACCTCAGAACTGGAGTGATGTGATCGACTTTCTCAGTCTTAGTGAGTACTCGAGCAGCAGCGTTCTGAATCAGCTGCAGCTGTCTGATCGATTTTTTAGAGAGACCTGTTAACACACCGTTAAGTCAAGTCTACTGAAGATAAACGCATGGACAAATCCTGCTGAGACATAATTCCTTTAATCCTTGATATATTCTTCAAGTGATAGTAGGCTGGCTTTGTAATTGTCTTAATGTGACTGTTGAGAGTCAGGTCTGAGTCCATGACTACACATGGCTTCGTTTGTGGTTGTTAGCATTACTGATTGGAGCTGAGCACTGACTTTTAATCGTTCTTCTTTGGCTCCAAAGACAATTACTTAGTTTTATTTTTGTTTAGTTGAAGAAGGTTCTGGCACATCCAATCGTTTATTTGTTCAAGGCACTTACCCAGCGCTTGTATGGGATTATAGTCCCCTGGTGATATGGTGATATCAATTTGTGGGTGGTCTGCGTAACTGTGGTAACATATTTTGTTGTTTTCCACAATTTGAGCTAGTGGAAGCATGTAAATGTTGAACAGGAGAGGCCCCAGAATGGAGCCTTGGTGAACTCCACAGGTCATTTTTGTCTGCTCCGATTTGTAATTGCCTATAGGCACGAAGTAGTCCTTGTCCTTCAAGTAGGATTCAAACCAGTCTAGCACTGTGCCAGAAATTCCCAACCAGTTTTCCAGTCGGCCTAGTAATATGTTGTGGTCAACCGTGTCGAATGCAGCGCTGAGATCCAGTAATGCCAAGACTGAAATTCTGCCATTGTCTGTGTTTGTATGGATGTCATTGAAGACCTTAACAAGAGCAGTCTCTGTGCTGTGGTGTGGTCGAAATCCTGACTGGAAGACATCAAAACAATTGTTTAGTAACAGGAAGTTGTTCAGCTATTGAAATACTGCCCTAGTGGCCTGACTTGGTATGGCCTACTGATAACCTACTGATTGGGGTGGTAGGTAGGTAGCCCAGTGGTAGGCTGGGTAGGTAGCCCAGACCATCTAGACCCGGCCAGGCCACTTGACTGCCATTGCCTACCATTGTGCCCTTGAGCAAGGCACTTAACCCAACCCACTAGCTAAAAACATTGTAAACAACTGTCCAAACTGCAAACTGATAACATACTGTGATCGGTAGTGACTGAGATCTGTGTGCCCTGCAGAGTACGCCTCTAAAGACGACCACAGAGACTTTGCGGGGGAGCTGGAGGTGTTGTGTAAACTGGGCCAACATCCCAACATCATCAACCTGCTGGGGGCCTGCGAACACAGAGGTACCATGACAACCATCCTAGCATCTCTTCATCCATGGGCTACCGAACAACGTCTCACGGTGTCTCACAGTGTCTCATGAACAAAGGACGAGTTCCCCTCGTTGACCTGCTGTACTGTTCTTCCCTGTGTCTCCAGGTTACCTGTACTTGGCAATAGAATACGCGCCTCACGGCAACCTGTTGGACTTCCTGAGGAAGAGCCGAGTGCTAGAGACAGACCCCGCCTTCGCCATCGCTAACAGCACGGCCTCCACGCTCACCTCCCAGCAGCTACTGCATTTTGCCGCAGACGTAGCGCGCGGCATGGATTACCTGAGCCAGAAACAGGTGAGGGGAGGAGGGGGGTCTGGAGAATCCGTTCAGTTCCATATCCTGTTGAGAGAGAAAGTGTGTGTGTGTGTGTGTGTGTGTGCGTGTCAAGTTTATTTGGTATAGCACATTTCATGCAACAGGCACAGACTCAGACCTGTGTGTGCGTGAGTGAGTGAGTGTGTGTGTGTGTGTGTGTGTGTGTGTGTGTGTGTGTGTGTGTGTGTGTGTGTGTGTGTGTGTGACAAAACTGAATAGAATAGATAAGTTTAAACTTTGTCATCTCCAGTTTATTCACAGAGACCTGGCAGCCAGAAACATTCTGGTGGGGGAGAACTTTGTGGCTAAAATAGCGGACTTCGGTCTTTCCAGGGGGCAGGAAGTGTATGTGAAGAAGACAATGGTAAGTCTGCGTGAGTGTGTTTGTGTAGCCTACTACTACAGAGTGGTATTGTAAGCTTTGGGAGTTGAGGCAGACAAGGGGAATTTGCCGTGTGAATCTGAGAGTCGAGACATGTCCGTATTAGAGTGCTTCGGAGTCGCCGGTGGCCTCAGAGTTGTGTTGTTCCAGAGTTGTTGTCCGTCATTGTGTGTCTTTACTATGTGCCGCCCACAGGGACGATTGCCGGTCAGATGGATGGCCATAGAATCTCTCAACTACAGTGTCTACACCACCAACAGTGATGTGTGAGTAGTCTTTAAACCCTATAGCCTAATAATACTTTGTCACTTCAGTTAATATGCAGCGATTGTAGCAGGTGGGTGTGGCTGAATGTGACTGTTTTCATGTACAGTAATGGAGAGCCAAAGACACATTTCTATCCTTGGGAGGACAATAAAGTTTTATTCCAATATAACCTGGATTATTTTAAGCTCATGCTCTGTTTCTCACAGGTGGTCCTATGGTGTGCTTCTCTGGGAGATTGTCAGCTTAGGTATGTATCCAAGCAAGAGGACTTTACTGTATTTATAGTAAACAAGTTAATCTAGGCAGAGAATTGGCATTGGGCCTTAAACAGGCATAAAAGAAGAGGCTTTAAGCTATTAGGCTAGGCTAAAGCTCACCATGTTGTCCATAACTGCATTTCAAATATTATGATTCCTAAAGGTTGTTGATAGAAATCCTCCATAGCAGATTGTTTTTATTGTAATAACACGGCCAGTAGGTCCACTCTAATGACAGTGTGTACATGTGTGTGTGTGTGTGTGTGTGTGTGAATTGTGCAGGTGGCACGCCATACTGTGGGATGACCTGTGCTGAGCTCTACGAGAAACTTCCTCAGAGCTACAGGCTGGAGAAACCCCTCAACTGTGACGACGAGGTGTAAGTGTTCACACACACACTGACCCCCCTACACACACACACACACACACACACACACACTGACCCCCCTACACACACACACACACACTGAGCCACCTCCCCACCCACTGCTGCTCTCAAGCCTCTATAAGCCATGATTATATCCGTATATTGGAATATGCAGACATGGCGATGTGTTGGTGGTTGATGTGTGTGGTTGATGGTGATCATCTTAAAGGTTCACCTCAAGGTTCTTAAAGGTTCACCTTCACCTTTCACCTTTCAACGTTCACCTTCATCTTAAAAAGCCTACAGTATTAGTTCAGAGTCGGTGGGAGTATCAAATACAGAACGCCTCCTAACTGTACCGTGACTATGAACCATACCATGCCTGCGGTGCTGTACATCCTAACCCCCCCTCTCTTTCTCGCCCCCCCCCCCCTCCTCCCCCCGAGTACAGGTATGACCTGATGAGGCAGTGCTGGAGAGAGAGGCCCTACGAGAGACCCTCCTTCGCCCAGATCCTGGTCTCTCTGGACAGGATGCTGGAGGAGAGGAAGGTGAGCCCCTCCCTCGTCTTCATTTTCATCTTCCGTCCGTCTTCCCCCTCATCTTCAACCTCAGTCCACAGCCCCGAATCGTCACCAATCACTGCTCTGTCCCTGGTTCTGTCTGTAGACGTACGTCAACACCACCCTGTATGAGAAGTTCACCTACGCCGGCATCGACTGTTCTGCGGAGGAGGCAGGGTGATCTGGATGGAACGTTCCGGAAGGAGAGATCCATCCATGGTGTTGTGAACGCGGGTCACTGCGTTAAGTGGTTTCAGCAATCCTCATCAGGGGATTCACAGACTGGCATGTTGCACATATTGTGTACTCCAAATTATTACGCGCAGAAAAACATGTGTACAATCGTAAACTGACTGTCAAGACTTTCACCTTGATGTATGAATGTTGTTTAATAATACAAATGATCTGACGATTGTCCGATGCTGTTACAAGACGGTTCGCATAGAGCCCATCTCTGATTGCCAGAACTAGGGCTGGGTATCGATTCGAATTTCAAGAATCGATTCGATTCCGATTCACAAGGTTCAGAATCGATTATCACAATTCAATTCGATTCAATATCGATTCGGTTAGTGTTACTAAAACCTGTTTTTTGTTTGTTGCTGTAACCTTAATTACATGACTGCCAAGTTATGCAACACATCAATACTAGGGCTGGGTATCGATACTGATTTCCAAAAATGAATGAATCATTGAATGAATTAATGAACTATTCATTCCTTCATTTATTGATTCATTCATTAAATAAAAGATCGATTTTGGGATTCATGAATCAAATGTCAGAATCGATTTTTTTAATCCAGCCCTAACCAGAACTGCTTTCACTGCCTTTAACGTCTCAATCCTGCAATAATAACAACCGGTTCAAATGTAAATACTCCTCATGAATGTATTAAACCAGTACTTAAAGGTGTACCTGTAAACTCATAAAACGTCTGTAGAGAAAATAGATCTTGTGTTATGGGATGGTTCTTGTGATGACGTTCTTCCAAATGGCGTGGAGATTCAGCCAGAATCTCATCATGTAAATCTCCTCTGAACAGTTTCTGACATGCTGAATTACTCTCTAAACTGGCAAAGAACAGACGTCCGCCTAGATAATTCACATGACACGACAAACACATCTGGAATAATGCTAGACTAGCCTATATGTTAAAGCTCGATATCCTAACAATCCATGAATATTCGTAGATTAACTACATAATAATGAAAAAGACATTAAACAAAGCAGTGAGTTGGAAACGTCCCACAAACCAATCCCCTACTGTAGTTCTCAGTCAGTTTCGGTGAGTTGGTTGTCTCAAAGTGTCATGGTTGTCAGAGTCAGTGGTCAGTATTCAGAGGCCCTTGCTACAGGGGGAGGCCTGCCTCCCCTGGTGTCTCTCCCTGGTGTTCGTCTCTCTCCCCCAGGCCTGGAGCTTGTCTTTCTCAGGGCCCCGGGCCGCAGGGCTCTCCCTCAGCGATCTCTCTCTGGGCCATGACCACGCACACCTCGTAGACGCGGAAGGCGGCGAAGCCGGCCGCCACGATGCAGGAGCCCCCCAGGATGTACCACCAGTTGAACAGGCCGAAGGACACGCCCTTGACGATGCAGAAGAGGCCGAAACACACCAGGCCGATCATGGACAGGATCTGGACGCACACTGGAGGACTGGTCTCCTTCTCTCCCATGGCGCCGGCGGAGAGGAACTCCAACTCCCATCAACCCCCTGACCGGCTTCTCAACCTCTCTCCCCCCCTCCGTTAGATATGCTGAATCTCCTCGTGTGGAGAGACGGGTTACAAACGCATTCCTCTGCTACTGTAGGTTTGTCCACAGCCAAAGAGAGTGACAGTGCTGGCCCCTCTAACACACAATAAATTAGAAGATAGAGGTCTGTTAATCTTTATATACTCAAATAATCTGAGATTAGATTAGAGATTAGATTAGGCGTGAGTGGAGAATTCATTGGAGAAAGTGACTGAGAGGAGGGTTAGCATGGTGGCTTCTTATCAAAGCAGCCTAATCACACAGAGTGCACACTTACAATGAGCTCAGACTAATCAAATGTGTTTCTCTCAACGAACCCATCTCTCTCTCTCTCTCTCTCTCCCTCTCTCTCTCTCTCTCTCTCTATCCAGATCCCTACCCTTCTTAACCATGGAGTAAATGAGCCTGTGAAAATGACAAGACATTTTAATTAAAGGAATCAAAATAGACTTTATTGCTATACATGTGATGTTTACATTAAATTATGAACAGCTGAATATCTTAGTTTGTATCATATCATTCGACAAAAACAAACAACTCATTTGTTATATAAGGACGATTAAGGTAGTTCTGAATCCCCTTCCCAATAAAAGAGTGATAGAAAAGTATCAGTGTTTAGTTCACAGGAGTCTCGTTCGGATGGACAGCTCAGCATCTGAAGGTGTGCTTGTTGGCGGATGTAACGGTCCGATCTGTGGACTGACTGTATGTTGATTGTTTCAGAAGTGGATTGTTGCCAGCTGGGTTCACGTAGCCTGGGGTCCAGACATTCAAATACGTATTCCGGTTATCTTGTAAGAGAAACTCACTTCTTAGATCATCTGAGCATGAGACATTGTGGGACCAGGTGAGGAAACAGAACACAGGGATTCCGCTTAACATTCTGTACACCAACACATCCACTTCCTGTCACATCATTTGTATCACATAATGTCACGTTTGCTTGAAACTTGATATTTAAGCTGTGACATTGTTTCCTCGCATTCCCTCTACTTTAGAGTAGTTTGTTAACAAAGATGAAAGTGTAATCAACTTATTCAAATGTGATTTAATATACATCATTGCAATAAAAAAAAAGTGACCTCAGATGTCACCACATTAATGGTCCAAGCCTGGTGGTTGTTAGTCCAATCCATGTTATATTGCAAATCCTATGGTTCAAACTATCTACAAATATACTGTCTTTATAAAATCAACCAAACTATTTGGCAGTCTCCATGTCAAAAATGATCACAAGCAAGGGTACATCAATTACAGTAACACGTGATGTGATTTCACCTGTTCATTTCATAACTGACCATAAAGGCAGGTACTACAGACACGCAGGCGCTGTGTCTCAAGTATTATTGGAGATTCAATAAAACTATAACCAACACCAGATAAACGTCTGTAAATGTCCACATCATACTGCATCAGTGTAATAACCTCGAGCAGCATATTGCACAATCTGCTCCAAGAGTCTAAAATACAGAACTGGTTAATTACTATGACTGTAACGTTTCTGTTTACTCTTACACTGGAGAGACCTCTGGTGGACACACGAGGTACTCCATGCGTTCGCGTTCTTGGTAGGTCCATTTAGTCCTATGTAAGTCATCCAGATCAGTGTGTTCTCAGCGGGCTGTCGGAATCACACTGATGATGTCATCCCGCCTCTTTTCTGCTAGTCGGGGATCAGTGTCTCCGTGGTAACCGAGTGTAAACAAGGTGTCAGCTCCTCGGCGAGTTCCAGTGTTTGATCAGTGACACATCTTGGAAGTCATCTCTTTCTGGAACACGGAACACAGACACAGACATTTAGAACTGGGGCTGACAGCGACACAGACAGACAGAGATTTAGGTTTAGAACTTGGGAATGAGAAGAAGAAGCAGCAACTGTTTATTCCACTAACAAGCATACAGTAGGACCTGCGTTGGTGCATTTTCTAAATAAATCAAGTGTGTTGGAGTCAGTCTGCTAGTGTCGACGCACTCCGGTTGACGGAGGTGGACTGCATTCTAGAGTCACGTGAGCAGTGCATTAGCAGCTGGGCGGTGTTCTGACAGCTGTTGAGATGTGGGCAGATGTTCAGCCATTATCGAGCTCAATGGGGACAGTAAAACGCTAAACCCCAACAACACCTCCACCATCAACAATATCTGGGTCACACAGCCATGATAGCATTAACAAGCCCCTTCTCCCACGATGCACTGTGACTTCTCCGGTAGATTCTATCCTGGTGGGTTCTGTATGAGGCTTGATCCTGCTACATACTTCCCTCGACTGAACCACTCTGTCCAGATTACCCTCCTCTTCATCCCCTCTCTGTCTCTCTCCTCCTCCTCATCCCTCTCTGTCTCTCTCTCCTCTCCTTATCCCTCTCTCTGTCTCTCCTCCTCATCCATCCATCCATCTCTCTGTCTCTCCTCATCCCCCTCTCTCTGTCTCTCCTCCTCATCCCTTTCTCTCCTCTTCCTCCTCATCCATCTCTCTCTGTATCTCCTCCTCATCCATCTCTCTATCTCTCTTACCTCCTCATCCCTCTCTTTCTCCTCCTCCTTCTCCCTCTCTCCTCCTCATCCCTCTGTCTCTCTCCTCCTCATCCATCTCTCTGTCTCCTCTCCTCCTCCTCATCCCTCACTCTGTCTCTCTCCTCCTCCTCCTCCTTATTCCTCTCTTTGCCTCTCCATCTCTGTCTCCTCCTCGTCCCTCCCTCTCTGTCTCTCTCTCTCCTCATCCATCTCTCTCCTCCTCCTCCTCCTCCATCCCTCTCTCCTCCTCATCCCTCTCTCTCCGTCTCTCTCTCTCCTCATCCCTCTAACTCTCTATCTCTCCCTCTCTCTCTCTCTCTCCCCTAACTGAGCCAGTGAGAGTCAGTATTTGTGGTATTCAGTATTTGTGGTATTCAGTAAATCCTCAGGCAGCAGGAAGCCACCGGGGTCCATCTGTAGACTAGAGACTAGACCGGGTCTGTCTGCTGTCATCCCTCCCTCCAGCCTCATCCTACAGCCCATACATGCATGTCTTCATCCTATTATCATCCATCCCCTCAGCCTATAATCATCCAGCCCCAACGCCAGTCTGTTCTGACCCATTCCTAAACTCTGTCCTTGTTCTGACCTGTTCCTAAAGTCTGTCCTTGTTCTGACCTGTTCCTAAAGTCTGTCCTTGTTCTGACCTGTTCCTAAAGTCTGTCCTTGTTCTGACCAGTGTGGAGGGGCACATGAAAGGAGTGAAAGGACACCAAAAATCGCACCACGAAGGCTACAGTACATTCCGAATTATCTTTCACCGTCACGGAAAACAAAAACAGGCTTTGATGGCGACTCACACGGCCTCGGCGGAAATACGTTTTGTTTGTTCGTGTTTCGTCGGGCGAACGCCCGTTTTGTTTATGTTTCGTCGCTCCGGGCGAACGCACAGTAGAGTTCCACCGACGCGGTCGGTGCGTCACGCCGATCCTTCCACTGGACCTCCGAGGCCCGGGTAGTCCCGGCGAGGTTCGCGTCGGCGGTGACATTTACCGAGCCCGGTCATGGGGATCTCTTATGATAATCCGGAGAATGGAGCCTTTGTGAGCGCGCTTGTTTGCCAGGCTTGTTCTTCCCCCTCCCACCCCCCTACCGCGCTTCCTCGTCACCGGCGTTGTTTGTCCGCTGTTCCGTTGACAGAACCCCCGTTGTGTCGTGGCGTTCATCGCGGCGGGGGGGTGTGTGGGGGTGCCGGGGGGGGTGTGTGTGTATGAGTTGGAGGGAGGACTGAATATCTCTCTGTAGCGTTTAACTGTGGCGCGTCTGTCGTGATCACCGGCGGTATTTTCATTGTGAGACGTAGAACGGGGCATTCCTATGCAGATGGGTGGTGGGATACGGGGTTGTGTGTGTAGGTGTGGTTGTACGGGCGTCGACGTGGGACCCGGAGCGTCAGATTCCTCCCGCCGGTCTTTCCCTAGAATTAAATGGGCGGAGCTACGTGCCTACGCCCCTATCTTTTTTTTTCTCTAAGACGTTATTTCCTCACAGCAACCCACAGGTGACACTTGCGGACTCATAAACTCCCAGAAGCCCCGAGGCAGCTGACTACAGATCTAACAGATCTGCTCCGAAGCTGCTCCGATGCGCCGTGGCCTCTCGCGACTCACGTTCCAAGATGTGAAGACCCGAAAAGCTTTTACCGTCCGTTTCATCACGACCACAAATTGTAAATTCTCCTTCAGCGACCTACGTCTCCGGCAGCCTTCTGACAATAACACCTGCAATATAATACGACCCGGCAATATGGCCGCCGGAGGTGATATCAGATACAGGGCATGTGGCGACGCTCTCTCCTCTGCTGAGGTGCAGTGTGGCGTGGGGAGGCCCCGGGGCCCCGTGACCGGTTCCCCCGTACTCACCAGAGGCTCCAGCTCCTTGCGGTCGATGAGGTTGAGCTCGGTGCCGAAGAAGTAAAAGTGCTTGTAGCAGGTGTTGACGTGCGCCTCGGCTCCCATGAGAATGATCCGGTCGAAGTGATGGATGTAGACGTGGACAAAGACCCTGAAGAGCCGACACAGGATCTTCTTACAGATCTGGATGAAGTTCTTGGGGAAGGGGATCCCTGAGGGGGTTGGTGGGAGAGAAAGATGGGGGGGGAGAGAGAGAGAGAGAGGGGGGGGCGAGTGGTTGGGGGAGAAAGAGGGAGGGAGAGAGAGAGAGAGAGAGAGAGGGGGGGGTGGTTGGGGGAGAAAGAGGGAGGGAGAGAGAGAGAGAGAGAGAGAGAGAGAGAGAGAGAGAGAGAGGGGAGAGTGGTTGGGGGAGAAAGAGGGAGGGAGGGAGAGAGAGAGAGAGGGGGGGGGGGTCGTTGGGGGAGAAAGAGAGAGGGGGGAGTGAAGGAGAGAGGGGCAGAAAGAAGGAGAGAGAGAGAGAGGTGACGAGTGGGGGAGAGAGAACGAGAGAGAGAGAGAGAGAGAGAGATTGGTTAAATTCTGGCTCATAAATAATAATCGCCATAGGTTCCAGATGACATAGTGGCCATGCACTGACCCAGTCCTCTCGGTGTGATAAGTGAGTGGCCATAGCCTGATGTCTTCCGACATCTTGGTGTCAAACACAGGGCAGTGTGCTTGCTAATGCATGGCCCGGAACACGGAGCATCTGTGTGTGTGTGTGTGTGTGTGTGTGTGTGTGTGTGTGTGTGTGTGTGTGTGTGTGTGAGGCTCAGGCCTGAATCAGGCTGGGTTCCATGCTGTCAAACCTCCCCATGTTCTCAGCGTTACGTTGCTTTGTATGAAAAATGGTGTATAAATGAACATTATTATCATCCAAACATTTCTGTCACAGAACTTATTACTGCTTTTAGCCAAAGCCACTAACCATGTTTTTGAGCTAGCGTTGGGGATTTAGCACACAACGGTAGGCGACGATTGAAGCGGCGTGGTAGAATTTCAGGCTACTTGTTAGCGTCCAGAACCGGCGACCTTTCGACGACCTTTGGTCAGACGCCCTAACCACCGGGCTAGCTACCTGCCTGTCATCGCTGCATCATCAGAACATCATCACAACTCAAACCTCCCGTCCCCGCCCAGCCGAGAGAGGACAGACGTCACGTGTGTGAACCAGCAGCTCAGTACCGGAGCGTGTTTGGGAACGCTGCCGCAGAGCTTAGCAGCCACGCTGCGTGGGGAGGGATGGCGCCCGTGTTCGCACGCCGCTCGGCTACAGCAGCTCATGGTAGAGGGTCGAGGATCACGTGACCGAACGCTGTTGTGCTTGAAGAGTGACCATAACAAGAGACTGCACTTCTACCTCAGCAGAACTCTATAACTACGCAATCGTTCACCTCTGAGGAATATACAGGTGCATCTCAGAAAATTAGAATATTGTGAAAAAGTTCATTATTTTAATTTAATTCAAAAAGTGCAAATTTCATATATTATAGATTCATTACACATGTAGTGAAATATTTCCAGGCTGATTGCCTCCATGCCACGCTCCATATTGATGCAGTAATTTGTGCAAAAGGAGCCCTCACCAAGTATTAAGTGTATAAATGAACATACTGAACATACTGTACAATCATAAAGATTCAAACAAAAAAGGCTTGAAATATTTCACTTTGTGTAATGGATCTATAATACATGACAGTTTCACTTTTTGAATGAAATTACGGAAAATAATGAACATTTTCACAATATTCAAATTTTTGGGATGCACCTGTATGTCACTACATACAGTGTCACCCCCCCCCCCCCCCCCCACCAGGAAAACAGGCCACAGTACCACCCAGTGGCCCAATCCCACAGCCTGTAGAGACATGAACATTCATTACATACCGGAACAGCCCACCTGGCAAAGCCCGGACACCGCGGCTTTGTAGTTTGGAAATAAGTCAGAGTTTTTTCATTGTGCCACGTATATCTGGAATCAAGGTTATTCTGTTCCTGATGTGAGAGTTACGAGTCCTTGTTCTGCCCTGTCCTTTTCTGACAGGCAGGTGGCAGCAGAGAGCTCAGCTGCAGGTGTGTGTGTGTGTGTCTGTGTGTGTGTGAGTGTGTGTGAGTGTATGTGTGTGTGTGTGTGTGTGCGCTTGTGTATATGTGTGTGAGGGCATGAGTGTGTGTGTGTTCACGTGTGCATACAGGCAGAACCAGGCTGAGCTGAGGCTGTCATGATGTCATCCACCCCGATCCTCCTCCACTCCCTCTAGCGCCTCAACCCTCTCCTCTCTCTCTGCCAGGAGCGCTCATCCGCCCGCCAGGACCGCTCATCCGCCCACGCCATCGCCCTCCGCCCGCCGCCATCACCCTCGACCACCTCACTGGCTAGCGGGCGCTTACACCACCGACCAATTAGCTGTGTCGCCCGACCGATGCCCCGACCAGTCTACCCTCCGTGGCTAGGTTGGGTTTGGGGAGGTTTTAGGGACGCACTGGTAAACCGCGCTCACTCGTGACATCATCCATCCGTTACTCACGGTCCTAATACTGGATAAGCAGCTCAGAAGGCCTCAGAGGCCCCCGGGGGATTAGAAACCACTCTGTCCTCATCCTCTGTCCTCATCCTCTGTCCTCGTCCTCCGCTGCTAACAGGCTGGGTGAAGGGGGTGGAGCTACTGAAGCAGAGACTCGTCATGACTGAGGTAGATCCATTGAGAGTTTGGCAGGCAGGCAGACAGACAGACAGACAGACAGGCAGACAGACAGACAGACAGGCAGGCAGACAGGCCGACAGACAGACAGGCAGACAAGACAGGCAGACAGGCAGACAGACAGATAGACAGGCAGACAGGCAGGCAGACAGAGCAACAAGCAGACCAACCAGTAGACAGACACACACACACACACACACACACACACACACACACACACACACACACACAGACAGCTACGGCACACACAATAGCTCATACTACTGACTACATACTACTCACTCATAACTGAGGTAGATCCATTGAGAAATTGGCAGACAGGCAGACAGACAGACAGGCAGACAGACAGGTAGACAGACAGGTAGACAGACATGCAGACACACACAGAGACAGACAGCTAGGGCACACACAATAGCACACACCTAGTCTCCTACCCCCCCCCCCAGATACAACAGAACAGTCTAGTGTGCGCCAGCCCCAACTCAGTACCCCCTCATCGTCCAGGCTCCTGTGTTGTTGTGGGCTGTGGAGAAATAACATATCAGCGACCCAATTACAGGTCAACTGACACAGACCAGGGGTACAGCAGGGTGATTATTATGGTCTGTGGCCACATCAGGCCACCACCAGACCCACAGATGCACAGCTGGCCCAAGCCAGCCAAACAAAAGGCCTCATACACAGACTCCGGACGATGCGTCATCATAACACACGTGGCAGAACCATAACAATTCCGGAGCGTGGCCGCGAGCCTGCTGCAGACCGCGGCCCCATAAAGTATGAATGCGCTGACGTAACCCCCGTCCGAGTCTCCCCCGAGGCCAGCGTCACATCATGAGGCACGAGCGCCACCCCCCCCCCACCCCCCCACCCCCCCTAGCCGCTGAGGATGTTCCTGACCTCGGCTGTGAGCTGCCGTCTTGCCTCACGCCGAGATCCGCGTGCCCCCGGTGTGTGTGCGTGTGTGTGTGTGCGCAAGTGTGTGTGCATGAGCGTGTGAGTGGGCATGAGATTGTGAGTGAGTGAGAGTGTGTGCTTGTGCAGTGCGTGTTAGATTGTGAGAGTGTATATGAGATTATGAGTGAGTGTGTGTTAGATTGTGAGAGTGTATATGAGATTATGAGTGAGTGTGTTAGATTGTGAGTGTGTATATGAGTGTGTGTGTGTGTGTGTGTGTGTGTGTGTGTGTGTGTATTGGGGGGGGGGTAGGAGAGCAGAGGGAGGGGGTTGATAGAAGAATGTGAAGGGGCTTGAGGGACAGTGGAGAGGAGAGAGAAAGAGGGGAGACAGCAGGGAGGTGTTGATGGAGGGGGGAGGAGAGAGGGGGAGGGACTAGAGGGGTACTGAAGGGGGGAGGAGGCGGAGCTGAGAACTTCCTTCCAGCCAGGAAGCAGGGGAGAGAAGGGGAGGGGGGCAGAGCTGTGAAGAAGTGAAGAAAGGAGGGGATCAAAGTGAAAGAAAGACCTGCAACCCTGCGGCTGCCCTCCCCTCCCCTCCCTCCTAGCGCTCCTCCCACCTCCCCTCCCTCCTCCTCTCCCAACCCCCCAACCCTCCCACCTCTCACCTCTCCTTCCTCCTCCTCTCCCAACCCTCTCTCCCCCCTCTCCTTCCCTCCCAACCCTCTCTCCTCTCATCCCTCCTCCTTCTCCTCCTACCTCTCCTCCCTCCACTCATAGTTAGTGTCCTCCTCTCCTCCAGATCTCTCCTCCCTTCCTCCAACTTTATTCTCCTTTCTCTTCCTCTCCTCCTCCTCCCTCCAACTCCTGTTGTTTTTGCCGATCAAGCGTGCAACTACCATCCCATTCAGTTCAACAGGACTGTCCAGATATTGCCAACCCTCCCTCGGTCTCGCTGACTGAAGCCTGGTTAACCCAGTCAGGACCCCTCTGAGCAGAGCTACACTAGACATCCCTTCTATGACCTTGATTTCACCCGAAAGATGATCACTGATCCAAGTACAGGAGATCAGTGTGTGATTACGTGTGTGTGTGTGTATGTGTGTGTGTGTGTGCGTAGGTGATCCATCAGTAAGAGGCCGGGCCGGGGGGCGAGACCCGACAGGACCCGTGGGAGAGGACAGGAAGTACCACCGTGGTGGGGAGGAGAGAGAGAGAGAGAGAGAGAGAGAGAGAGAGATGGAGGGAGAGAGACATACTGTCTGCAGGCACAGAGGTTATCTGACATACAATACTGACCCACCACCTCAGACCGGCTCAAGGTGAGAGAGAGAGAGAGAGAGAGAGATGGAGAGAGAGAGACAGAGAGAGATGGAGAGAGATGGATAGAGAGAGGGAGAGAGAGAGATAGAGAGAGAGACAGAGAGAGTTGTAGAGAGAGAGACAGAGAGAGTTGTAGAGAGAGAGAGAGAGAGAGAAAGAGAACATGTATTGCCACACATTAGGGAGAAACTCAGTACATTTCTATAGCGTGAAGACGACAGGCCAGCAGGATGAATAGGACCAGCAGGACCAGTGAGACCAGTCCACCCACCTGCCCACGACAACGTAGCACGATACCTAGCAGAAAAACTGTGACCAGGTTCTCTAAATATAGCGGTACAGAACACAGACTGGACCGCGGGTTGAGGTTAGAAGCAGGGAGGGGAGGTTGGCCGTCTTTGGTGGCGCGCGTCCCGGCTTGTGTGCCAGCCTTGGACGGACAGCAGGAGAATCCTCTTAGTCTGGAGCGGCAGCAACACGACAGATGGTCCGTGTGAGGAGGAGTTCCAGGAGAGCACAGGAGAGAGAGCCAATCATGTGCGAGAAGAGCACAGAGGGAGCCAATCACGTGCCAGAAGAAAACAGAGAGAGCCAGTCACGTGCAAGAAGAGCACAGAGACAGCCAATCACGTCCCAGAAGGGCACGGGGAGAGCCAGTCACGTGAGGGCTGCCAGAAGAGCACAGAGAGAGCCAATCATGTGCCAGAAGAGCACAGAAACAGCCAATCACGTGCCAGAAGGGCACGGGGAGAGCCAGTCACGTGAGGGCTGCCAGAAGGGCTCAGAGAGAGCCAATCACATGGCAGGAGAGCACAGGGAGAGCCAATCACGTGACGGTTGCCAGTACAGGACAGTGACGGCAGAAGTTGTACGGGATCAGCTTCACGTGATGACGAGCCCTGAGTCATACAGAGATATCTGAGCCTGTATCTAATATAGGGATCCAACACAGAATACACTCAATCTTCAACTCACATTTTTTGTAAGATCATTAGATATCTGTAAAATCCACAATTTCACTGATGATATCCTACTCTTTATAAGCCAGGAAAATATGTGCCTTTTCACATATAAACGTTAATAATGAATGTACAGTCGGCAAACGTTTCCGAATGGCCACTGATGAGGAAGTATTTTTGTTGTTGTTGTGACAGTGAGCTACGGTAGCAGAGAAACGCTGCTCTGGGCTAGTGTGCTGCTGTTGCTACGCTGGCTCCAAGGGTTCACGTCCTGGCCTCTGTCAGAGTGAGGGCATCCACACACACACACACACACACACACACACAACACACACACACACACACACAGCCGGGGGTAATGAGTATGTTCCTAACTGGATAATAAGAGGCCAGAGCGTCTGGGTAGCCATTATTAGCCCATTGCTGGGTCCGTCCGAGCGGAGAGATGGAGAGAATAGACCGGCACGTCTATTCACTGTGTTCGGCTTCTGTGAAGAGACCGGGAGGTTTTGGAAGGACATGAAAAGCCCTGTGTCCTCTCTCCCAGTTCACTGGTCAACCCAGCAATTCGCTAAAAATGAACGGGGTCCTCGCGGGATACGCCAGATTTATATTTGCTTTTCCTGACCAACTGAATGGTGCCCTGTTGATGGGAGCTACGCCTCTAGTATGTCTGCTCGCTATGACGCTCTGGGTCATCTCAACAGAGCTAGCCACAGCCCAGGGCAGCTCCATGGACACACACACACCCGCGAAAAAAACGTGGCGACAAATTAAGACATGAGTGAAGCGTCAGGTATGTTTCACTGAATTCTGCGGATGGTTACGGTTAGGGATGCACTGATTGCAAAATTCTGGGCCGATACCGATGCCGATGTTTAAAATAACAATCTGGCCGATGGCCGATGCCGATGGCCGATGTTTATTTTATTTTATTTTTATTCCCCCTTTTGTGCCAGGGAAACGAAGAAATGATGCCTGCTTTTCAAATGGCCAGTAAGATCTGATGTGTTAAAATCCTTGGCTGTAGTACCTCCTCTTGAAATGTCACTTAAACAAGTTTTACAAGTTGCATAGCGCATATCTTTGTCTGAGATGGTGAAATATCCCCACACGGCATGTTTACAGTATCGGCTTTTCGGCATCACAGCGAAAATACTATTTTCTTGATATGTAAACTAAAGACGGCCACCGATCCTCTTAAAAGAGATGAGCAGACAGCGAACGCGTCTGGCAAAGATCTTAAAGGGTCACGGAGGGGTCACCCTGGGGGTACTGCAGATGGTAGGACTCAGGAAGTCACATCCTGGGGTCAGGAAATACCCCCGCCGCCACAGACCGTGTGACACGGACGGAGCTGAGGCGACGCGGCTCTTTCCTGTGGCGTGAACTTTGACCCGGCGCCCGCCCGTGTGTTTAACTGATCCTCTAGGGAGATTCGTTCCAGGATCGAAGGGACCAGTGTGTTTCCGTCTTGCTGCTCTGTGAGCTTCCGTTCCAATGGAGCAGCTAGTCCCAGTTCCGTCTGAGCCTATCCTGATGATAGGAGATCTAATCCAGGTCTACAGCTGGTTCCGAACCGAGTGAGGGGTAGAGTGCAGATTACAGGCACGGTGAACACTTGTGTGTGTTCGGCTGAGCCCTCTGTAATCCTGTTTACCAACGCGAGCACGAAGGCCTCCGGTCTGGGCCTGTCCTGCCGAGCTCAGAACCCCAAGAGTGCCACTCAGCTACGGGCAGCAGAGCCAGAACTGACCCAGAACTGACCCAGAACCGGCCCAGGGACCAGTCAGTTCTCCTCACACCCCTGAGAGACAGGTCTCTTTAGCATGTACTCCCTGTACCGTCCACCGAGAAAGGTAGGCTATGCTGACACTCACGCGCTTGCTCTAACAAAACACAAACACACACACACACAGGTGACTGACACACACACACACACACACACACACACACACACACAGGTGACTGACACACACACACACAAGAAGCTGAACCGCCGGATCAATCTCTGGGTTGGTCTGTTTGAGCTCGGCCCTCCCGACGCCACAGTCAGTCTGCCTGTTCTGGTAAAACCAGATTATTCTGGCTGTAATCTAAGATCCCGGTAAAATATCCCGTTACCGCCAAATGTAGGGAAGTGTCTCGACAAAACTACTGGCCCGACTCTGCAGCCATTCAGATTCGTCAGAGTTACACCGACAGGCTGTTTGTCAAAAAGTGACACATCCGTAACTCCTTGTCCCTGTCGGATCAGATAGCGTCATCTGTCTGGCTCGTGTCAGACACAGCCGGGGGGGGACCTAATGTCTCGTTCCCCGAGGCACTACCTTTAAACCCGGAGGGCAGAGGTCAGCGTCGGGGGTGGTGGTTACCTGCATCATCAAGGGTGACCCCTAGCCTCGATCTGACACTGACACCCTCCTCTGTGACCGAGACAAAGAACGCTGACCAGACACAGGTTCCCGTCAGACACTGGGGGGGGTTGTGCTCCCTTTGTGGAGGTGGTAGAAGTTGTGTGACCATGTGGCAGCGTTGTGCTGTGCCCAGCTTTGTATGAACAGTGTGTGTGTGTGTGTGTGTGTGTCCCTCTACCCCTGTGACGCTCCCCCCATATGTATCCATGTGCCCCCCCCCCCCACCCCAAGGCTGTAGCTGCAGAAGAGCATACTGTACATTCTCAGTCAACTTCCCTTGTTAAAAAGAGGGGTCAACGAGAGAGATGTGTTCACCTGCTTTAACAGGCCGCTGGGGTGACCTGAGTTGACCTGGGGTGACCGGGGTGACCTGCGGACGTAGCGAGCGACTGCCGGAGCATGATCTGCCTGGGTACCCTAATCCCGGAGGGAAAGGAACGATCTGGAAGCCCCCAGTGATCCATGAACAATCCAGGTTTATGTTAATCTCTTCCTGCTGACTATTCTAAGAGGTTTAATCCCCCCCTCTCTCCTCCCCTTCACTGACCCAATAACCTGGACCGATGTCACCCAAACACGCAGACTGACACACACACACACACACACACACACACACCTGGTGGACTGACACGCGAACACAGGCAGGTCTCCTGCTTAATAACAGGTATTTCAAGGTCCGTAATCCTCCCGACACGATGCCTCCAGGACAATGCCCTGGCTGTTGGGGATGATAACGGCGTTGTTCAACTTTTAGCCCTGTGACTGCTCATTGTTCCTGGATGTTCAATCAAACATAGGCTCCTCCCACATCACGTGTAGGAGGGGGGGGGACATGCCAAGGGATGAATAATTCATGTCTAGCTGATGGCACACAGGAACCTAAAAGAGAGAGAGAGAGAGAGAGAGAGAGAGAGAGAGAGAGACAGAGAGAGAGAGAGACCAAGAGAGTGAGATAGACAGAGAGGAAGAGACAGAGAGAGAGAGACCAAGAGAGAGAGGGACAGAAAGACAAAGAGAGAGACAGAGAGAGAGACCAAGAGAGAGAGAGAGAGAGAGAGAGAGAGAGAGAGAGAGAGAGAGAGAGAGACAGAGACGGAGAGTGCTGACGGTCGTCTGTGTCTCAGGTGCTCCTTCAGAGAGAGACCAGCTGCTCTCTGGTTTCTCTGAGAGAGAGAGATGGCTAAAGTAAGCCGGTCGTTGCCTACAGGGATCTGGTATCACTGCATAATTCACCGACTGGGCGCCGATAGTGTTTCTATCCAGTGACATGCAGCCATGACCCCCCCCCCCCCATCACGACCTGATGACCCTGGAGCCTCAGCGCACCGCACATCAGCGCCGCCACATAAAGGGCCTCCGTACGGCGCGTCACGCCAGCCGGTTCTCTGTCTCACTCCGCTAAACAGAGGATCTAATCCTGCCTTTGTCCCTGTTCCCCCGTGGGACTAGTGCAGCGGTGGCACCGTGGTGTTTCGTCAGCCGAAAGCGGCCTGGAAAACAAAGCCACGGCGGCAGGTTGTTTGTAAACAGATCTCTCGGGCGTGCGCGTGGCGTGTAAACAACTTTGTGGGTTTGTGATCTTGTGACCAGAGCTGTAATAGATAAATAATAATAATAGATTTCACCAGCTGATGATGAAAGACTCTACCACTGTTGTGACTCTGCCACTGACTCTGCCACTGACTCCGCCACTGACTCCGCCACTGACTCCGCCACTGACTCCGCCACTGCTCCTCTAAGAGAGCTTCCTGATTGGTCCAGCCTGTTTGACTCACTGAGACAGAGAAGTGAGAACAAGTCCTACTGTCCTCCTCTGACTCGGAGTAGAGTGCTGTATTTATTAACCCATGTGCGCAGTAGTAGTGAACAGGTACTAGTTTTAGACCGTATCGCCGTGAGTTTTCCATAAGATTGGACATGAAAACTGCAGTTTTAGAACTTTACGTCGGGAACAAAACATTGAAACCTTGTTCTAAAAGAACATGAAAATGTAATACTACAGCACAGGCCTCCTTCTGATACATCTATGCTACAGGGGAGAGTTGTAACACTGCTACAGATTACCGTTCCTTTCATCAGACAGACAGACAGACAGACAGATAGACAGATAACTATCTTAGTTACATTATTGGGTGGAAATTCCCGAGATTCCCGGCTCCCTGATTGTAACTCACCTACGCAGGTGGGAAAGATGTCCTCGTTGTTGATCTGGACCTCGATCCAGTCCATCAGCAGGCTCATGTACTTGGGCGCCGGCAGCGCCGTGGGCTTCTTGTACTTGTGGTCGTCCTGCCAGCGGTACTCGTACCTGGGGCCGCCCGACATCACGGGGCAGCTCTTCTCCGTGCAGAACTCGCACACGGTGCCGTAGATGAGGTTGATGCGGTTGAAGAAGTCCACCACGTGCACCGCCACCCAGTCGTTGAGGTCCTCGCCGTGCGGGAGCAGCACGGCGGCACGGAGGTCCACGCCCGAGTTCAGCGACGCCTGGGCCTTCTTGTGCAGCTCGAAGCGCTGCGTCCCCGGGTCGAACTTGCGCTTGGGCCGGAAGGTCCTGTCCTTGTTGAACACCTGCTTGAGGGCGATGGACATGTCGGCGGGGAGCTGGGGGCGGGGCAGGGGAGTGAGGAGGGCGTCGGCTGCGGGGAACAGCCGGGGTTTGTTGGCCGGCCGGGGAGGCGTAGCCCTGGCGGACAGGCAGGCGCCAATAGTCGCTCCGGAGGGAGGCGGTGGCTCGTCGCGAGGAGGAGGAGGAGGAGAAGCTGGGGTCACGGTCTCTTCGGCGGTCCCACGGCTCAATTAGAACATGTTCTCCTGTGGGAGAACAGAAGGACTGTCAGATAGGGCTGCACAATATATCATTTATGCATGGCCATCGCAATGTGCACATGCGCAATAGTCACATAGCAAGGGCCTGCCATGTTTTTCTCTTTTTTCCCCTGCCATGTTAACTCAAAACATGTCATGCTACAAACTTTTTGCTCAACTTTTTCATTTTGATGACTGTCAAAAACTAAGAGACGCATTATTAGTAGGCGTTTTGGAACGCAGTCAAGACACTTGGCTACCGGTGTAAGCAGACGCGAGGATCACTGTTTAGTTCTAACCTCATATAGGACATAGTCCTGTATGTTTACAAGTTTGCTTATTTCTGTTTTAAACAAACAAAATATATTACAATATATATCGCAAAAAATTGCATCGCTGCAATGTATGTTTTCGTCAATATCGCCCAGCCCTACTTTCAGAAGACATGTTCTCTCACGAGTCGTAGGTATTCTGTATCTCTCTAATCCGCACGCAGCTATCTAAGGCCTGTGGGAAAACACAGAGGGGGTTTCAACAGGGAGTCCCCTTGCATGCCAAGCCCTAAGCTGCTTCTCCTTTCAAGTTTAGACAGGAACGTTCTGAAACGGGAGCGACCTGACCTCCTTACCTTGACTTTAAATCATGATTTTTGATGTAATCATTTTGGCGATATATCAGGCAGTGGAACGGACCGAGCCCCCTCTCTCTCTCTCTCTGAGGTGGTGGTGGTGAAGCAGACAGGCACCACAGAAGTGCATTGTGTGCGAATGTTAAATCTAGGGTTTCCGTCGGCTGATATCTGTGTCGAGATCTTGTTGCCACTTGTCCTAACCCGGCGGAATGGATGCTTCTAGCGTGATGTCAGCGTCAAGAGAGGCTGTTCAAAGCAAAAGTCTGTCAGCGCTGCATTCACACTCACACTCCAAGAGCTCTGGGAGAGAAAACTAATCATACTTTTAGACTTTTAACTACATTGCAAAAAAACAAAAACAAAAAACAATAACATAAAATGTGGTCTATGAGGACAAAAGAGGACTAAACATCTGTAAATTAAAATTCAAAAAATAAGCCAATAGGAGACTCCATTGAGGGCGGTCTGGGCGGGAACGCTGCCTGACCAGACCTGACCTCAACCCTGCTTTCCTAGCATGGCGACGACCTGAGTCATCAATTTTATTTCGCTGCACTGTTTCGTACACTCCGTAATTCATCTAAAATAAAACCAGGCATCCGAACACCACTTTCCCCTGACTGCTTCAGAATCAGTCTGGTCCCACGCTCGCTCTCTCTCTCCCTTCCAGGCCTGACTCTCTCTCTCTCTCTTGCTTTCTCTCTTTTTTTTCTCTTTCACTGTGTGTGTGTGCTGTGTGTGTGGGCGTGTGTGCGCGTGTGTATGCGGGTGAGTCTCTGACGCACCATTAGTCTTCAAATGGACCCTTCACGGGGACGCGACAGTGATATTTACTCTGAGTGAGCTGGTTTGGCTAGGTGCTCGTCCACAAACACCGTGGAAGAAGCCCTGACCCCAGAAGAACTCCTCGTCCATCTGCGTCTCCGACACTTTGACAACACCGGGACAGAGATTTACGTCCTCCTCCCGTCCCCTTCCTTCTACAGGACACGGTCAAGCAGAAAGGGAAGTGATGGATAGTGTGCAGTCAAACGTGAGGGCTATTGCTTTACATTGCCGTGTATTGATTGGAATAGCCTCACTGCAATTGATTGGCAGTGTCACTTTCATTTCCTGTTTTGGGTACTCTGATGACTAAAGGGTTGAGAACAAAGATTATGTTCAGGGAGATTAGCAAGAGATGTCCCAAGACAAATTCAGTACAAAAGGTAGAAAATACATTAAAGACGATGTATATGAAAGAAAAATAACATTTTGAACTAACAGTAGCCTACACTACATTATACATACATACATACTTTATAGATAAGGTCATTCATAAGATCAGAAGCCTCAAAACCAAAACCACAGCAAAGCGAGATCTGAAGATAGCAAATTCTAGCAACTCCTGAAGGACTTGAAATGCAGCATTTACGAAGCCAGCCTTGATCTCGGAGGAAGAGATCTGAGGTGTCTCTCCTCGAACCAGACTGCTTCCAGGAGAGACAAAGGACTCCACCCTCCTGATCACAGATACGTCGACTGGTCAGGTCAGTAAACCACGTACTATAGTATGTAGTACGTACATCACTCTATAGACCTGCTGAAAAGTAGCCTAGTTGAGGTAGCCGAGTGTACTACTACACACCAGAACTCATAAGTGCATCTCCTTTCTCCTTTCTAAACGAAGAGCTTCAATCAATCAATCAAAGCTTTATTTGTATAGCGCATTTCATACCCAGAAGCAGCACAATGCACTTTACAGAGAACAAGGGAGGTGGGCATAGGTCCCACCCCTACATACTCCAGAGGGAATTGTAGAGGGAGCTTAGCCCAGTGCTAAAGCGAAAGTGCAAGAACAGCGGAGTATAAATACAGTAGCTAAACACAAAGTTTCAGTAAAACGGCAAGAACAGCTAAATCCCCCCCCCCCCCCCCTTCTCCCCAACCTGGGTGGCAATAAAGACTCTGGAAGACTCTCAGGTGTCTGGTCGCTATAGAAACGGAGGTTTACATGCTGCTCTTCACATACCAGAGAGTCAGTGTTATAGACCTGGCTGTGATCACCAATGACTCTGATGGCTGACAGCCGGGGCAGGAAGTGACTCACACGCTGACGTTTAAAGGTTCGCCAGAGAAGAAGAATGTTTGTGTTGACTGCAGGGAGTGCTTTCTACAGAGACGTCTTCTAAATCATTGATGTCTCCCGGTAGGGAGGGGCAGAGAGGGATGATGCTCTCTTATGGACTTTTAAAGAGGCCTCCTCACAAGGTCCTTATAGAACTGATATTCTCATGTACTGTAGAGTACTGGACCTGTACAGTGAAGAGTCTTTAAACAGAGCTTGGATCCTGGACTGTTCAGAATTCACAAGGATAACAATTCAAAATGCAGTTTAATGAGGAAGGGATACTAGTAACTTAACCTAGTAATTTATTTGGGTGCTCAGCGAACCTCTCCCTGCTCAAGGCCAGACCTCTTTTCAAGTCCTGTTGAAGACCTAACAAAGTCTGGAAATACAAGTAAACATGGGAGTTATTTTTCTTTTTTCAAATTTAAAAAAAAATTCTTATGAACATTGCTCACTAAAAGCGACGGTTATTCATCAAATGGTGATACTGTATACAGCATAAGGGCAAATGAAACTAGATACAGAAATGGAAAGACAGCCCTAGTTCAAAGTACAGCATTTCTGAGGTAGCAACCTGTGGTAATTGTGGCATTTATATTTTTGACTTTCAAATAAAATCATTCACTCAATCAACCAACCGATTCAGTCAAATAAAATCATTCACTCAATCAACCAACCGATTCAGTCAGAGGTAAGTGAGAGTTTACAATGATTGAGTCGACGTGAGTCTCTATGGACAGAGCCCAAAGGGAGCCGGAGGAAGGGTAATGACTACTCTCTCTTTCTTGTTCTCTCTCTCTCTCTCTAATCAGTAACAGGCTTGGATTTGTCCATTTTCCAACTCATCCAGCCAATGATCCCGGATAATTTACTGCGCGATAAATAACACGTGTTAACACCGCTGTCACACATTCCTCTTGTCCCGACGTTGCATCACATGGTCACACGCCCGGATCAATGGCAGGTCATGCCTTCAATCATCTCAGCCTTCAACCAGCATCCTTCCAGGCTCCAGATACAGTGTACATGAACTATTTATTAAAGGGACATGGACACACATGGATACTTAGCAATATTTCATCCACTTACCAATATTTCATCCAGTGCAATATTTTATATTTTTATTCCAGTGCAATATTTTTTATTTATATTCTTATTGTGTGACATTATATTCTTATTGTGTGATGTCTGTATATTGTGATGTTGTCCAGCACACTCAAGTTGTGGCTATCTTAATTTAATTGTACCTTGGCACAATGACAATAAAGACATTCTATTCTATTCTATTCTATTCCGGACTAATTAGTCCCCTCCCCCAGGGTTGATGTCATGCAGCGTTAAGGGGCGGAGAGATAAACAAAGCCCCACCCACCATCCCTCATTCACCCCCAATGAGGAGCTCCATGCTCACCAAAGCCAGATTTTTTTTTGCCTTGGTGGGCTGAAGGTGAGTGGCACTGGCATCGGTCGAAAAAAGCGACCCCCCACCACCACCACCCCCCACCACCACCTTCTCTCCAGCTGATGACAGTGGAGGAGAAAACTGATCATTGGTAAGTTGGGTTTCAACCTCCTGTCAGTCCTGTCTTCAAAGGACCACCAGGGTGCTGTGACCTCTCAGTGGCTGTAAAGAAAAACCATAAAGATTCCAGAGAGAGCAGTGCCCTGGGGGGGGGGGGGGGCTGGTTTGTTTGAGCTCCTCGGGGTGCCACAAAGAAGAGCCATGTCCGTACGTGGTTTTTCCAGCGTTGAGGCAGACAGGCTCTGAGCCTGGCTTATACCCTGTTGCTCACATGACACGACACCCCTTGGGTAGGCCGCTTCGAAGAGAGGGACATTGAAATGGAGACCACCTCTCTACCCTACAGTTACCTCCTCTAGCCCCGGGGCGTTGGTTTGGTGTCCGGGGGTCAGTCAGAGTTCTCATTTAGCTTTCGGGTATGACTGACCCTCTGATGAGAAGGATGTTAGCAGGCCATCCACATGAAAAGGTCCAACGATAGGTTCTGCCAGATCACGCCATTGTGTCTGAGGCAAGGTTTTGTTTTCAATTTCAGTTTAGTTTTTTTCTTCTTCAGTTTTTAAAGCGGGTTTGCT
Organism: Borostomias antarcticus; assembly: GCF_949987555.1. NCBI lineage: Eukaryota > Metazoa > Chordata > Actinopteri > Stomiiformes > Stomiidae > Borostomias > Borostomias antarcticus. The sequence continues at coordinate 21,924,150 of NC_140241.1, read as the reverse complement.
AGTTTAGCTTCGTTTTTAATTTTGGGAAAATGCTTTATTTTTTGTTTAGTTTTTATTAGTTTCAGTATCTTTCGTTTTATTTTTATTTTTCTTCTGTGCTAGCCTCGATAAACCATCCTGATCTCGTGAGCTCACGTTGTTTCACTCCGTGTGAAACAAACCAACTGGTCAGGTTATGTCAGGTTACTTCTGTGCAGCGGCACAGCTAAGAAAAAATGGAGGAAAAGTTTCATAGCCACCCAAAATACTAGGCTTATGTAGGAAATGAAAAAGACTAAAACTAAAGACATTTTCTCTATAATGTTAGTTTATTTTAGCTATTTTTGTGAACACACAATACTGCTTTAGTTAGTTATCGTTTTTTTTGGTATTTTTATTTTAGTTAAAATGTTTTTTCACACCTAGTTTTCGTTTTTTAGTTTTCATTAACTATAATAACCTTGGTCTGAGGGGTGAACAGCTGGCTTCTGGAAGTGGCATCTGGCCGCAGAGATAAAAACCTTGGCTAGGTAAAGCTGCTTTAAACCTGAAACACACACGCACACACACAACATCCACACGCACACACACACACACACACACACATCTCTATAGGAGGTGAGCAACACAAGAGCCCTGGGAGGAACCTGGCCACAAGCCTCTGTATACTGCCAGATATCACGCATCATCATTTGAACCCTAACCCTGGGGACCATTGTGAGTTCATACTACTGGTAGAGATTGCGATTGTGCTGTAGGTATTAAGGCGGGCTGATTGCATCGGCCCCATGATAGGGTCTGTTCTGCTATGTGTAACATACACAGTAAGAGCATCCTCTGGGTCTAACGCTTTTCATATTTAATATTGAACAAACATCAAAAAAAAAACTGAAACGTGGTACTTCTAAAGTGAATCTGATCACTTGTGTAGCATTAATAAGCATTGTAGACTATTATGACACCACAATATCAAAGAGATGTCATCTATTACAGATTTGTAATAGATGACAGTGAGATAACTCTCAAATGGTTCTAAACTGTCTCTGACAATAGGTGTAAATGGTTAACTGTTAAAATGGTACAAAAAGTGGTAACTTCCCCATTTTGCCTTTTTCTCAGATTTTGGAGCGTCACCCTGCCTGTGGTTTTACACTGTGGATTGGTGTTAGTAATAGGCCCTCCTCCTGTTTACCAGTAACAGAATGCCCTAGATATGAGGCCTAAAGTGTAATTTAACGCTAAGCTTGTGTTCAGAGTAGTCAATGTTTAACTTGGTAATCTGTGCTTTGTAAATAGCGCAGTTCTGTAGCACGGCCAGACACAAATACCCTTTCTCTACGAGACCTTGAACAGACAAGTCTCTCTCAAACACATAACTTCAACTGGGGGAGGGGTGTATACCATGTCATTAACAGAAGAAGGGAAAGTGATTTTGTTTTAGGGTAAACTCATATCAAATTAGTATAGTGTGGACTGTAGGACACAACTAGCCTAGATCGTATCTCCTTAGACATAAACTATTTGAGAAAGCAAACCCCAAAGCCCCTATAGTGCACTGTACTTTCCACAAGTGCTGCTTGAAAAAGCACCGATTGTTTATGAAGGTCACGCTTGCATTAAGGCAAAATGAGAAAAAGTGTCTAATGGTGCTTTCCATATATGAGGAAATGCACTGTGTGACTTCAGTAGGTGACTTCCTTCATTATCACGTCCAAGCTTTTCTTTGAAAGGGTGTGGCCAAGATGTAGTACACAAGGAAGTTGAGTAGAGTGAGGTTGTGAGAGAGCCCAAGACACACAGCCCAAGAATAACCCATGGAATGCACCTGCCACTCCAAATATTGATTCATTTAGAGTAGCAGGGAACTCCAAGGTTACATCCACATAATGTAGACAGGAGGGTGTAACCTCTGAAGAATATACAGTAGTAGCTACTGACACAAGGACCATATGGAGTGTAGGCTACATCAAATTCTCATGTAGACCTCTATCCATTTTTAGTCTTGATTTAACCTTTATTTTAGACAGGGGGTCCCTTTAAGACACGTCTCTTTTTCAAGGAGCCCTGCGTAAAACAACACATGCAAAATGTAAATTATACAGGTGGGATAGCAGCACTAGTTATGTGTGTGCACTTGCAATACTCATGGAACCAGTGCAAGGTGTTGAGAGAGGAAGAGCGTGAGCAAGCACGTGAAAGACCGACTCTGGAGAACAGTGCCTGGCCCTCGGGGTGGGCTTGTACTGGAGTGTGACGTACTGTATCACGCCCATAGGCTATACAGTGAACCAACATGGGTAGGCTACTTTAAACATGCCAATAATAATTTACACCTCAAAATATTTTCAGAGCAGGGCGTATGTCCTTATTACACTGCCAATGTGTCCCAGGACAGTGTTCTCCTGTTAAATAACTATTGATCACATGGTAACTACGGGGGGCACATCACAATCATGAGGCCATAGGTTTTCCAACACTCGGGAACATGTGGAACTGCTGTGTATTATTAGCTTAAAAGGGCGAGTCGGTAATTGCTAAACAAAATCGGAAAACAACGGGAAAAAATACATAGAACTTTTAGTTTTAGTGAAATTTTAGACTACAGTGGTCTAACGTTACTCAAATGCTGAAATAAAATGTAAATTATTCGAAGCAGGTTACCTAAACTTTCGCTCAAACGCGCCCAGAGCAGCGAGCAGACAGTTCTAAACAGTTACAAATAAAACAGGTAATTTTCCTGTCACAATGTATTTTGACTTGCTTACCTTAACTATCCACGAGTTTCAGTACGTTCACGGTGCACTCTCCCTACTACCGCTTCGAACAGCTTCGCATACAACTCCGTGTATCCCGCTTCGATATCCACACGACAAGTACCAGGTTTTATGAGCCAATAGAAAATCTCCCAGCTGGTGTAGCGCCTGGTTGGACAAGTTCTCACATTGTTTAATCAGCTATCAACGTCCATGGCAGATGTAGGTGGAGTTCACAATGGCACAGGACAGACAAGTTTCAGCCCTCTTTCGTCTCTGGACATGGAAATTAAGTGAACGAACCAACGTTAAATAGGCTTGTTCGCTCCATGGGCTTGTTCAACATGGTAGTCCGCCTGTAGCAGTGAAGTCGCCTAACCTGTAACCAATACCCCCATCTAGTGGCAATTCATGCAAATTGCATGGAAATACGCCCCAAAACAAAAACTAGTGACAATAGCAAGTAAGCAACATTCATCTCAAAATCCATTTAACTGATTTGTACCTTTATTGGAGGAAAATCCATAATAAGAGAACAAGAATCATTCATAAAGACATTAGGCCTACTCCAGATGTGTCAGTGACTGAGTCGTGTGAGTGATGAACACAACTCAGCTGTTGCTATTCCAAAAATAATCAACAATTTTTTACCAAGCGAGGGGACTTGGTCAAAATTCAGGGGCGCATTCATTCATCACACTATATTGATAAAAGCCAATCATATAAATGGAATCAATTTATTTAAAAATACCTATTTGGGATTGCATCATGGAAAGATAAGGCAACTACATTTTCAAATGATAATCCATTAGTTCAAGTCCATTTCCCTTTTTTTTATTTTTTTATATGGCTTTTCATACTGTATATCGCGACCCAACAGCCCGTTGACTGATTTGTTTGCTTCAAACAAGGGATAATAGTCTGTTTTCTGTTATCCCTCTTCTCTCCGGGCAACTGTTATCGACAACCGGTTCAGTTAGGCTATTTCAGAAGAACGTATCAAAGAGCTGAAGGTGAAGAGCAGCGAGACGACCCAGGCCTGTGTGACCAATGATGCAGCAGTAGTTGAGCTAGACGCTAAAAGTGATTTCCCCCTCACGATATTGCAGTGTTCTAGAGGGGACAATGCTCCCTTTGTTTTAGGACGCATTGATTTTCAGTTTCAAGTAATGCTTGTGGATCTCTGGGGAGAGGTTAGTTGTATATCGCAAGTCAGTAGATTCTGATATATTGCCGACACTTTGAATAAGCTCTCCCTACATCAGTGCTTTGGTACAATTCCAGTAACATATTTTTTAAGCTACGTCATTACAGGGAGACGATCTTGCACATACAAAAGAGTAGGCTGGTAACCTCAACCTAGGAATTTTTACCAAAAATGTTGCAAGGGTATAATAAGCAGCTGTGCAAAATGCACTTTTAAGAAAGAAAGACAAAAGCCATTCAACTTTGCTGGAGGAGTTTGACGGTAGTGTTGGTGGAATCAAGAGAAATGTGCACCATTGCAAACCTGATATCTTATCTGCTCCACAGTCAAGTATACAGTCACCATACAGACTAAACGGTATTCCAAAGTATTCACTTCACTAAACGCAGAGATAAGAGAATAAAACAAACGTAATTTAAAAAAAGAAAAAAAGAAAAAAAAGAAAAACGTAACCACCCTTATATCTGCTAGGGGTGTAAATCGACTCACAAGGCAAACATTTACTGGAATCGATGACACTTTAAATTGATTTGTATTGTTGATTTAAGGAAACATTGATGCCGCCGCCCCCCCCCCCCCCCGCCCAAAAAAAAACAGCTACCATTCTCATTGGTGCCTTGTGTATCGACACAGTACAGTAATACTGTCACAACTCAGGCTCACATCACTTCCCTAATAACTTCTCAGCGGACTTGAATAAAGTAAATGTAATGATATGCCACACGAGGAACACATAGCACAAACAAGCTGTTGACGTGGTACAATAAAGCAGGTTTCCCCAATCACAAGCTGTCAATTCCTTTGAGAAGCTGCTTGGGGAGGATCACATAGCCCTCTCCCAGTGTCAGGTCCCTCATAACCCTCGGGAACTTGGCTATGGCTTTGAGTCTCTTCAGCTGACTCTCCTGGCGCCGGCACTTCTGCTGGGAGGTTTTCAGCTTCTTCCTCAGTTTGTCCACCTGCTTCTCCAGCTGCTCGATGCGTTTCTTCTGCTGGACCGAGTCCTCCACGGTGTAGTTGTGGTCACAAGAAACGGACGCACTGTGGGGAAGGTCGGGGCTGCCCAACAGGGGCGATGCGGGGGGGCTCGCCTCCGGCTGGTGCACATCCGGCTGGAGCTCCTCCGGCTGCAGCTCCTCCGGCTGCAGCTCCTCCAGCTCCAGGACCTCCGTCTCCTCCGAGTCTGAGAGCGGGAGGGCCAGGGGGAAGTCCATCTCAGGTGGGAACGGGTCCTCCAGGGGTCCTGCCTGTGGGAACGAGATGGAGGGGTTTTGTTGAATCTTATGTTAAATACGTGTTCCGTTACAATCGGCGGAAACACTCCCTCAACATCGCCCCAGCTACATGGGGATTTACCTTGATTTGGAATTTGGTTAAGCAGAAGAGTGAAGGTACTGCGTTTTCCTTCAGAACTCTGTTGTTGCATTCTTGTTTGAAGCAGTCTTTGGTGAAATGCTGAGAGCAGATATTGCTGTATTTAGTCGGTTTGAAGTTGTTTCTCTTCATTGCTGCTATCCATTTTCCACAAACGTCTGGTCGTGCTAGAGGGAACCTTCAATAAATGAAACAAAAGCATTACATTAGCAAACATATCGCACGGTCGTGCAAAAATCTAAAAGGCAAACCAGCTCTATGGCTGGCATGCTAACAAATGTATAAACTCGTAAGAACATGCTTACTAGATGGACTCGTGCTACAGTGTTGATGCACTTCACTGGAAGTTCATCTTTGAAGTCAAAGACATGTAGCTACAGTATCAACGTGTCGAAAAGAGTGAAGCAACATCATGATTATAGCTAGACTAGCTAACGTTAGACACGTTATCTACATCCAGAGTAATATTACCTAACGTTTGCTAGCTAGGTAATGGTATTGATTATTTGAATTTAAGCTATCAAACGTTAGGTTGTCAAAACATGACATCAAGTAGCCTAGCAAACACTTGGTTAAAGAGGTAGGCTATAGCTAGCTAGCTGATCCAGCGGCGCTGTAGATGTATCCAGTTAGCTAACTAGCTAGCTATATAGGCCTATAGGCCATTTAGCTCCACAGCAACAGTCAACATGTGATTGTGAACGACCGTGCGATGTTGATATCTAACAATCACCAACACCAATAAAGAGATGCTTAGGAAAGCTAGCAAGCGGCATGCCAAGGCTAACGTTAGCGAGCCAGCTGACTTTTCCTAACACAGTCGGGCTTGATGAACTTGAACTTACTTGTGAAATGAAATGTTTTTTTTGTCTTTTTGGTATCTATTCTTACATCCATATGCAGAGCAGGACTGAACCATTGCTACAATCGCGAGTCACTTGACAAATGTAACAACTGTAGTAATGTGTCCTCTTTTTTTGTCTCCACGCTGTCAGTAACGTTTGCTGCTCAGCTCGCTGCTACGAGGTTCCACTATGGCTGCTGGGGAGAACGCTGTTCGTTCAGATCAGACCACGTGTCATGTTTTCCGAACTCTGATTCGCAGAGATTGTGTATTCCTCTGATCAACCAGAAATCAGGGAGGGGGGATGTGTGTGGGATGCTTTAGATTTTGGGGGGCATGATTTCAGTGTGAAGGATTTGTCTTCTTTTTTCTTTTCTTTTTTTACTACGACATTGTTATCTTGGCCTACGGTAGTTGCTGTTATTGTAAAGCTAAACCTTATGGGTAATCAAGTTTGCCACGTGCCCTGTCAAACAATAACTCTTCAGTAATTACGTTTAATTAATCAGTAATTAAATTTAAACTCTCTGTTGTATCATCAACATATCAACATCTATCTATCTACTGTATCTATCTATCTTTAGAAAATCAAATGTTTCCCTCATCAAATATTTGAACAGTACCACAATGCAAGTGTTGTGTTGCACCCTTTGCACCAAAACTTTTTTTTTATTGTTTAGAGGCTGTAGGAATAGGGTACAATATCATGCACAGAAGTGCATGCAAAAGTTCTCGGATGAGAACTTATGTTCTGTATCCTATCTATGTTCTGTATTATTTTTGTATGCCTTGGTCTATCATTTTAATTGTACTAACTGTATTTGGTGGAGGCTCCTCATAAGCCTTTCTGGCTTTTTTGCCTCTTACTGCACGGCACCCTCAATTTTATTTGTCTTTATGCTGTATATTTTAATTGTGTGCGAAATAAATAAAAAATAAAAATACGACTGCTATTATGGGATGTACTGTATCTGGGCTGGACAGGAGGGGCAGTACAGGGGCCTGGTAGATTACTTCTACCGTCTGCAGCTAAACACACCCAAGACCAAGGAGATGGTGGTGGACTTCCGTAGGTCTAGGCCAGCTGTGCAACCAGTCTCCATTGAGGGGGCTTTTGTGGGGGTGGTCAGGACCTACAAGTACCTTGGGATGCAGCTGGACGACAAACTGTACTGGTCGGATAACTCGGACGCTCTATTCAGGAAGGGGCAGAGCCGGCTGTATTTCCTGAGGAGACTGAGATCGTTCGACATCTGTGGGAAACTGCTGCGAGTGTTTCACCAGGCCGTGGTCGCCAGCGTCATGTTCTATGCTGTGCATAGACGGATGGTGAAATGATGGGCCCCTGGGCACAGACACGTAAAGGCCCCCACCCCCCCACCCATTTCATTTATCGCTTTTTTGAATTTGCCCAATTAGATGGCATCCAAATCCAATTTGAAGATAATTAGAGAAATCTTACAATAAAAGCAACTTTGCCCAGCTCGGTTTTGACTCGAGAGACCTAGTGGGGAGGATTTGCTTTTCGGATTTCTCAACAATGGGCCCAAAACAGTTGAAGGCCTCATATTGCATGGAGAACTCAGCCCCTCTAAAGTACTACAGATAAACACTCATTTAAAAAGTATCATGATAGTTTCTTTCTTATGACTTGTTAATGACATGAATGACTAAGCCCTTTAACTATGCCACAAGAAAGGGCCCCCTGAGCTCTTGGGCCCCTGGGCCCGATAGGCCCGTTTGGTAATATGTCTTTGATGCTGTGGTGTGCTGGGCAACATCAGGAAGACAAACTCAGGAGATCCTTGGTCCCCAGAGCCGCCAGGCTCTTTAACTCTTCACAAGGGGCACGGAGGGAAGTGGAGTACTGTACTACTAATGCTCTGCTCTGCCTCCTGCTCTCTCTGATCCCTCTCTCTCTGATCCCTCTCTCTCTCTCTCTCTCTCTCTCTCTCTCCCTCTCTCTCTCTCTCTCTCTCTGCTCCCTCTCTCTCTGATCCCTCTCTCTCTCTCTCTCTCTCTCTCTCTCTCTCCCTCTCTCTGCTCCCTCTCTCTCTCCCTCTCTCTCTGATCCCTCTCTCCCTCTCTCTCTCTTTCTCCCTCTCTCTCTCTGATCCCTCTCTCTCTCTCTCTCTCTCTCTCTCTACTCCCTCCCTCTCTCTCTCTCTCTCTCTTTCTCTCCCTCTCTCTCTGCTCCCTCCCTCTCTCTCTCTCTCCCTCTCTCTCTCTCTGCTCCCTCTCTCTCTCTGATCCCTATCTCTCTCTCTCTCTGCTCCCTCCCTCTCTCTCTCTCTCTCTCTCTCTCTCTCTCTCATTCTCTCTCCAGGTCTCTGTGCCCGGCTCTCCCCTTAATTGCACTAGTTACTGTATATCAGGCCTGTTCAACGGCTGTTTTCATGCTATTTATTTATGTTCATTTATGGTGCATTTCTATATTTTATTATATATAGGTTTTAACTGGTTAATACTTGTGTGTGTACTGTGTTTTTGGTACTGGGTGCCTAAATTTCCTTCGGGATTAATAAAGTATCTATCTATCGATCTATCTATCTATCTATCTATCTATCTATCTATCTATCTATCTATCTATCTATCAAAACAAGAGGATGCGGAAGCAAGGTGGTAAAACAAACATTTAAAAGTTTGTTTTTATGTACAGTATATTTATTTATTTCATTTGTTAAATGAGACTGCTTTCATGAAATAAGAAAATGTTTTGGAGAGCTGTATGAGCGACTAGGAATGTCTAGACAGCCTGCTACCTCTTGAGTCCACTGGGAGGTGATGTAACACTGTGCTTCAGAGAGCATCTCTGACTGGAACAATATTACAGGATGAGAATGTACCATTCCTCCATTATACAGTGTAGGTGCTGGTTGTCTTACACTAATAAGGTAACCATCAGCACAGGGGTGAGGTGCAAGTATGTATTAAAAAATCAAATAAGCTTACAGTAGCTATGGGGTGATGTGCAAGTGTAATATAGTACATGAAAATGTGTTTTTGATGGCCTGCCCCCTTTGAGTTGAGACAGATACTGTATACTAGTGTCTTGTCTAAAGTGCAATTATATACAGTATACATGCAATGCAATTATATATACATAAAAAAATACAACACTCAATGACTTGGGTCCTGGGCAACACAAACTATCGAATGTCAACTTTATACATCTTGACATAATCGTGCCATAGACAGACAGACAGACAGACAGACAGACAGACAGACAGACAGACAGACAGACAGACAGACTGACAGAAAGCTAAACACTGCCAAAGCTTAGTCATTATGTTTCTCTGAATCTGTCTTTTTGAAATCACTCTGGAACATTTTTTATGTTGCGTGAAACCAAATGGTCTTATCAATTTCTGTATAAGTATGACCTCGGTGTGTTGACTCATTTGTCACAGTACATGTGTCCAGAAATTTAACAACGAATAGATCACATACTGTATCAAGCTGCAGACAGTTGTCAATAAGTGAATCTAATTGTTTTTTAAAGCATGGAATTTAACAAAGTAAACAGAACATTAGATTGTTTTTCCAAGGAAACATTCTAGTTAGAACTATAAATACTCAAGGGCCCAACTCTGTATAATTGCAAATTACCTCGAGGAACAGAGAAGGTTTACTGCTTATCAAGACTATTTCTGTTTTTCCACACGCTAATTTGCATGTCTCTATTGACATGTAATTACTGTAATACCCACCTACACCAGGAATTAGCAGAGATAAACCCCTCAAACAGCACTCATACTGGCAGGGACCAGTTTCATAATTACTTGTGTTGTATCGTCACGTAACAATGTTGCACTGGAGTCTAAATCAGTGTGTGTGTGTTGATTTGATATAATAGGCCCCTACATGCTAGCTCTTTTTGCTCCAGTCTTCAATTGAAACTACACCACTGAGCATGAATAGAACTGAACCCACAGGCAAACTTCCGGCCTGCAGACTGAAATACCAGAGATAGGTGCGTAGTATTCTCACCCCACCCCGGGCGTGAACTGTTTGACATAGAAATATGGTCCGCCACAAGTATTCGAGGAATAGAATGGCCCGTGGCAGCTTATCAAGGGGACCATGTGACAAAACAGTGGGTGGGTGTGAACTCTGAAGTGTAATAGAGAGGGATTAATGCTTTTGTGGTTTGTTGTTCAATTAACTTTAAAGCTGGTTTTTCTTGTTACCGTATGTGTAACTCCCACATCACTTATATTTCAAAGAGATTAGTTATTGTGCATTGATTTCTGTTCTATGTTCGAATTTGTCAGTTATGCATTTTGCAGTGGGATGTACCCACTCTGCTCTTTAGGGTTCTATAGACAGTAGAACCTTATGGTTCTGTACTAAGAACCATTTCCCCAAAAAAGGTTATATACACTATTTAACCCTGTGATAAAAAATAAAAAAAATGTTCAAATGGCCATGAAGAGACGTGTTATGAAAAAATCATAAGGACAGAAATGTTATCAGAAAATACTTAATTGATACACTGAATCAGAAAATACTGAATTGATACACTGAATCAGAAAATACTGAATTGATACACTGAATCAGAAAATGTATTTTATTCACAAGCCAATATAATTCATAATAAACTGGAAATGATGCTCTTAGAGCACAGACCCCCGCCCATGTGTCAATGTCAATGTCATTTTATTTCTATAGCACCATTCATACAATTCAATGTAACACATAGTGCCTTACATGAAAATAGATGGATAAAAACATAAATCATGTAAACACAGTGAGAACAGGTTTAAAAGAAACCATTAAATTAAAAGAATTAAACTTTTTTTTTCTTTTTTTTATATATATATAAAATATAATTTAAAAATATAAAAAAGCTATACAATTAAGAATATTTTAAGATATTAACACAAGTAAATGTACATGGTAAATGCAATATTAAAAGGTATGTTTTAAGATCAAAAGTTATCACAGTCTTACACATTCTCAGGTCATCTGGCAGGGTGTTCCAAACGCTGGGGCATAAGAACTGAAGGCTGCCTCCCCAAGCTTCTTAGTCCTGACTCTAGGAACCATTTAAAGATCAGTGCCAGAGGACCTGAGGGATCTACTAGGTGTATATTTTAAAAGCATGTCTGACATGTATTAGGTGCATGATTATGTATGCATTTATAGACTAATAAAACAATCTTAAAATCTTTTCTAAAACTGACAGGTAAGTGTAGTGATTTTAAAACTGGCGTGATGTGAACCCTCTTTGTAAGACCACATGCTGCAGCATTTTGAATCAGTAAGAGTTGACTTATCAGTTTTTTTTTGGTAGGCCAGACAGGAGAGTGTTACAATAATTCAACCTGCTAGTAACAAAAGCATGCATTCGTCTTTCAGTCTTAGTCTTTCATATCAGTCTGGGGGTTTCAACTTGGAAATGTTTCTTAGGTGATAGAATGAGGTCCTTGTCACATTCCTTAGGCTATAATGGGCCTCAAAGCTAAGATCAGAATCCAGCAGTGTTTTTAAGTGCACTGATAGTTTATCTCTTTCACCTTTTTCACCAATGATCGATACTTCAGTTTTGTCCTGGTTTAACTGGAGGAAGTTCTGTGACATTCACACATTTATGTCAGCAATAAATTATATCAAACGGTCAACTGAGCTGTAGTCGAGGGGTGTCACAGAAATGTAGAGCTGGGTGTCATCAGCATAGCTGTGGTACTGTAGCTAATGTCGTTCCTTCTTATGACATTGCGTAGGGGTAACATGTACAGACTGAAAAGTAAAGGCCTTAGAATTGATCCTTGTGGGACCTCACATGTCATCTCAGTGTATTATGAGCTGTGGTCTCCAAAGGAAATGAAAAACTCTTGGCCAGTTAAATACATCCTGAACCAGTCAAAGACTGGGACCAGAGAGGTGGACCCAGTTCTAAAGTCTTCTAACAAGGATATTATGATCTAATGTACCATGTCAAACGCTGTTCTCAGGCCCAGAAGGACCAGAGGAAAGAGCTTTTTTGAGTCAGCATTGATTCTGAGGTGTTGACAACCTTGACCAGCTTTGTCTCTGTGCTATGATGAGGACAAAAACCTGACCTGAAAATGTCCAGGATAAAATTTGCAGCTTGGAAATCATTTAGCTGTATGAATAAAATTTTCCCAGAATTTTACATAAAAAGGGAAGGTTGGAGATTGGTCTAAAATTACTGAGGACTGAGGACTCTTAAGTTGTTTTTCTTCAGAATGTGTTTTACCAGGGCAGTTTGAAGTGCTGATGGAAAAATGTCTGTGAACAGCGAACGAAGTGTCCACAGATAAACAGTTAAAATAGTGTTGAAGAACTTGGTGGGAATAGAATCGAGGGAGCAGGTAGATGACTTACTGTAAGTTGTGACACCACTTTGCCCAAACACCATAACAAACAATATTGAGATATGGCCTTTTCAATAGGGGGATCCCCTATTGATAAGGAATGGGGGGAATTTTTGACTCCTGAGCTGAAGTCCAAAAAATTAATGGAGGTGAATGGGCGGCCGTGTTTGGGCGGCTAAGTGGTGCCCCTCACAGTCAGCGCTCGCTCAATGCTCGCTACCAGTAATTGGCTGATTTACGGTGATTTTTTTCAAATAAATTGGCTGATTCTAGCTATATCGGGTGGTTTTAGTGAAGTTTTTTTGTATCTGAAAGTCTGTCCAGCTATCGATAGCTGCTGGTTAGCTAGCTAACGTTAACTGTTTAACGTTAACTTTCACCCACGGCTGGGTCATGAGTCCCATGAGTCCATGTCATGCCAGTTTTTTGTGTTTTTTTGTCCCTCTGCAAGCACTATGGCTTATTATTTAAATCTGTTTTTCTCCCAAGTAGCTCAGAAGACCTGCACTCCCTCAAAGAGACTTAGGAGGAAACCAGAGCATGTTTGACTATTGGTATCCACTCCAATATGAACAATGGTCATAGAATAAGGATGCTTTTTACCCCTAGTCTACTGATCATTTACACTTGTTGTTGTACAATGTTGTGCTTTTTTCTAAGGTTGTCTTTGACCTGGAAAGGATTGGAGGCGAAGATTAGACCAGTTTCAAGGAGCACATCAATGCCATCTATCAAGAGATTCACAAAAAGAGACAAAAAGGCTCCAGAGAGCAGAGCAAATGAATGGGCCAGGAGAAATGAATGGGCCAGGAGAAATTAATGGGCCAGGAGAAATGCAAGAGAGATGATGGAGCGATTTCCATTTCTTGGGAGTTCCACAGCCTGTGAGTAAATTTTGCACAAGGCACAAAACACAACCCTAAGAATAGTTATGTTCAATATTTTATTTACTGATATGCTAAGAGTGCAGTATAGTATTAACATTCATTCCATTGTTTTAAGATTTGTACCTAAATCTGGAATGGATTGAAAAGATGTGTATTATTATTTTTTTGTTATTTGCTGCATTCATCTTTTCCATTCACTTGTAGTTACAGCATCTAGACAGCTGGATCTACACAGACAACAGGGTGGCAACTTTGACTGAGTTCAACGTGAATTTGAAACATGAAACATGTCTGGACAGATAATGACGGGTGAACAGAATGAGCTCATGCTATACTGGGGCTTGGCTGTCCCTCAGTACTGGGGCTTGGCTGTCCTTCAGTCCTGCAATGCCTCCAAATGACCTCTAATCCACAGTGAACAAACTACTGGTGGCAAAAACAAAGGTGAGTTTTACAAATCTAGCTAGACATGTAAGAAATATGTAATTAGCATTTCCCAAATGCATCGTTATTATATGCCTCTGTGCTCAAGGCACATTTGCAGTGCATTGTGGGCTGGCAAGTGTTCTGTTTTTTTACCTCTTTAATTTGATGAGCTACAGCACTCAGGGTCCCTCTGGGCACACACTTACAGATGAAAAAAAACAACAACAATAAAATAATAATAAAGAAAGGAATAGTTTGAGAGTATTCTCCTCCAGTGCTCAGTTTATCTGAATGTGGTGAAGTAGTTATTTTCTCTCTTTGTCCTGACCAGTTTATTTGCTGGCTATCTTGGGTCCCGAATTTAATCCCTGATTATCATCATCATCTAGCACTGTGTGATTGTGGACCATGTGTCCTTCCCACACAACTGCTGCTGCTAAACATGCAGCTGTTATGAGCAACCAGTGATGTAAGTTGGTTCTATAAAAAGGATGTTTATCTATCCTGTTTTGTACATACTGTATAGTAAGTAGGTGTTGATAGAAGGAATTCAGGAAATTACTAATTACAGTTGTAAAGAATGACCTAGTTCGGGTAAGTATCAAGCAGACTCTCCAGTTGATGCGTCTGTAAATACAATGACTCGCATGAGAACAAGGTGAGAAAGCCTGCTGGATTTACAGTTTAGTAGTGTCTTTGACACACTGCTGACAGCTTTATTTTTCTCAAGGACGGGGTAGGCTAGACTGATAATCATTGTTTTTATGTACCTGTGCCTTATCGTCTGTTATTGTTGGATACAACAGGCTGTAATCATGGTGTTACAGTAGATATTTGTTGAGGGATTGACAACACTTACATAATCATAATTTGCAGACGTGACCAGCTGCATTGTAGGCTACAATCGCTTATCCTGTTGACCTTAGTTGGATGTAGAGTACTTTCCAAGTAAATCAATATTTCAACATAACTTTTCTGAGAGGTCATGGAAAAAGGCCCTACCCTACTAGCGAGCAACTTCCTCAGTGGTAGTTGTTAACCAGTTATCTTATCATTTAGGTATGAAAATACAACATTGCTAAGCCCCTACACTTTGAATATAGCACGTGCCTTTTAAACAGTTGCTCTTGTATTCACGTGGTTCTTTAAACCCTGGTACCTTGTTTTCAGCGTGTGGTTGGTTCTGGTACGTGTGTGACGGACAGATGAAGGAACCGATAGACGGACGGACGGACGAACGGACAGAGAGGATTTTAATAGCCCCTCCGACCTCATCGGCTGAGGTACAGTGTGGCAGCAAGAGCAACCAACCCAACAGTAAATGGGGTCAAACTCAAAGCTCTCCATTCAGAGTCCTAATCCATCCCGCGCAGTATTAAGGTGTGCTTTTGGCCGACTCTCCTGAAGCTGCGTACGCTAGAGGAGGTGTCCCTCTTCCCGTCCGGCTGGGCAGCGCGAGGCATGTGAACGAGTGGCACCGACACGCGCTCAGTCGTTCGCTCAGAGGCCGGACTGAGAGCATGAGCTCAGAAGAGCCCCAGCCAAGGGAAGCTGATGTCATAGCAGCTGATAACAGCTTTCAGATGTGTTTTCGCCTGCCGTGGCCAGTGCAAGGACCACTTATTCCATTACACATTACAGAGGCATTGGCGGAGCGGGCCGCCCTCTCGCCAAATAATCTCCCAGTGATGTCACAATGGACGTGTTGGTGTAGGGGGGAGGGGGGCATGTTGGAACAACACTGGGCCAAGCCAAGAAGTCACTTGAATGGTTGTAGTGTTGAAAACCACAACAGGGAAATGTAATAGATGTAAGTACAGCTACATTTCGAATAAATATCCATTTATTCATGCCTCAGTGCATTGGTTAACTCAGATACATTACATTTTATTTTCATCATTGAGGATTTTTCCAGACACTGTTTACCATGGCAAATGGTTTGTACTGTGGCTTAACAGTTATTTATATGTTCATTGTCACCCACCACAACGGGTGAATATGTAGATTTCAAACTAGTTTCAGTGACTGTGATTGGTTGGTGCCGGTGCTGTAGAAGCTCGTTCCAGCCTATAGCTCTGTCTAGCATGCTCTATCAAGTCAAGGTTACCCTTGGAAACCAAGAAAATATTTGGATGAATCTATTACAGGCCGAAGCTAGCATTGAAACCAGCTTGTACGTCATGAAAAAAAACTGCCGCTTTTTAAGTGTGATGTAACTGTCAAAGGCCTAATTTAATCAATTTTGTTAAAACAAATATGAATTGTCACTGAACCCGAGGACAGTGAGAACATTTCAGGGGGCTTGTGGTTGGGAATTTACTGACACACTCAGTACATACATACATACATACATACATACATACTGTACATACATACATACATACATACATACATACATACATACATACATACATACATACATACACACATACATACATACATACATACAGTACATACGTACATACACACATACATACATACATACATACATACATACATACATACATACATACATACATACATACTGTACATACATACATACATACATACATACATACATACATACATACACACATACACACATACATACATACATACAGTACATACACACATACACACATACATACATACATACATACATACACACACACACACATGCATACATACATACATACATACATACATACTGTACATACATTCATACATGGATTTAGTGTTACTTGTTAAAGAGACAGAAACAGGCACTATCCTAATATTCTCTCTCCCCTCACTTTGGAGAAATTGTCAACTCTCCAAGATAAAACACCAATGTCTCCAGACGAGTTGTCCTTGAGAAAGGGCTTTGTACTGTAACTGCAGTAATACTCACAATCGCTTTGCTGTGAATTGTAAGGTAACTATTATTCCGTAAGTCTAGGAGTGTCAGACAAATTCCTAGATACCTGACCTTGATCTCACGAGATACACATGGCAGTATGCATCGCCACGTCCAGTAAGATGTCAGAAATCAGGCGTTGATGAGCTTCAGCGACAGACGGTAGATTACGTTATCCCCTGGCACTCACATGTCAACAACCTGATTGCTCTGTACTGTACCTGTGTTGTGTACGTAGCAGCCCTATTATTTATCCACTTGGTGAACTGGCTTGTCATTGTACACTCACTTTGTTATTGGACAGCAATGGAGTCCAGCTTTTTTATTTTGTATTAAGTAGAATAAGGGAGAATTCCCTATTCCACCAGTATGAATGTAAGCTACTGTACACTACAGAACATGACAATGTAGGCTGCTTCTAACCCAGCCATCTCTAGCCCTATTCATAACCTTAACTCAGCCAATACTAACTCAGTCATAGGCTGTTTCTAACCCTAACCCTAACCTAGCCAGGCTGTTTCTAACTCTAACCCTAACCTAGCCAGGCCGTTTCTAACCCTAACCCTAACCCAGCCAAAGGCTGTCTCTAACACTAACACTTACCCTGGAGGGCCCAGTCCACTAAGGGAATGCAGATATGATCCAGGCATAGAGCTATCACTTTCAACATCAATACATGATGTCAAGTGAAAAGAGCAACACTTGCTGACCTCTATTTTACAGCTCTTTTCAGCCATATGAAAAACATTTATTCACAATTGGAAAGGTCGAGAAGGTCAAGTGCCAGAGAGTCCGCGGAGAATCCCCGGAGATCAACCAGTCTGTTATTATCACCGTTCCCCCCTGCACACTAATACTCAGACCGGAATTCATGTTCTTATGCTATGTTCTTATGCTATGGAAAATGGTGGTTTTGGAATTATGAAGAACAGATACAAAATGTATCGAATACCATACGAAAAGGATGCCTCCCACTTTTTCTTTCTTGTGAAGAATAAACATGTACATGTTACTGATTCCCACTGCCTGTGGATTAAAAACCCATTTCCACTGTATGGTACAGTATTGATCAGTATTGAACTCCAGCTCCACTACAACCCCTCCATTCAAGATGTGCGTTTGATTTGTTTCTAACAGTGATGCAAAAACAAACAGAGAAATCTACCCACAGCCAAATGTTGTGAATGATGGCCGCCCGCCCAGACGACCCCACCGTCGCCAGTCGCCTCTCTGAGCTCCCAGCATGCTTTGCTCCGCTCGCATTAGATCATGACTCTCTGTGGCTGTGGCCCAACGTACAGTAGATGTGAGGTCGGAAACGTTCCGGTTTTACCTGTGACCCGCGGTCTCATTGTTATTCCGGCGCCTGGGGTGTAGCGGAGTGGAACGCAGACCTCGAACGTCTGAACACTGAGAGCTCTGAACACTGAGAGCTCTGAACACTGAGAGCTCTGAACAGCGTTCAGAACAACTCCGTTATCTGTTGGAGAGTCATCTAGAGGAGGCGATGTCGCAAGGAGGAGAGCACAACCACAACATTACGCAGAACTGACTTTTTTTTTTTGCCTCTGAGACAATTAAAACCTCGACACATTGGGTTGACAAGAGTCAGATGCATCTGATGCATTGTACCGTCATGCCTGTAAAATTACCCAATCGTACATCAATTCACTGAACCTACAGTCACCCTGTGAGATGTGTTTGTGATCTGCTGCACCTGTAAACATCTCTTACCAGGCAATCCAGATATTTACCTAATTGTGCTACGCCTTGATACATAATATGTATCATAATATATTATAAATGTGGGCTGTTCTCTAGCAGATCGTGTTGAAGGCGTTCCCAGCGCTGGAAGAAGCAGTGATCAAGGGTGTCGGTGTTCCACCTCCACTCGAACTATTAAGCGTTCTACTGTAACCTCTAAAGCAAACTCACACCCGCCCAAAGCAAACACGCTATTGATCTCCCTCCCACTCTCCCTCTCTCTCTCTCATTCTCTCTCCCAAACTCTTTCCCTCTCTCTCTCTCCTTCTCTCTCCCCCTCTCTCCCCCACTCCCCCCTCTCTCCCTCTCTCTTTCTCCCCCAACCACCCCCTCTGTGTCTCCCTCTCTCTCTCGTTCTCTCTCCCCCACTCTTCACCTCTCTCTCTCCTTCTTTCTACCTCTCTCCTTCACTCCCCCCTCTCTCCCCCACTCCCCCTCTCTCCCTCTCTCTTTCTCCCCCAACCACCCCCTCCTTGTCTCTCTCTCTCTCTCTCTCTTTTCCTCAGCCTTTTTGTTTGAGCTCAACCATGTTCTGCCTGTGACTAGTATTTCCCCCCAACCAAACCATGAGATGAGACAGCAGTGAAACAGCGTGTGATTAGTCAAAGCCGAGCCCAGGAAACCCCTGTCATCATTCATTCATGCCCCTCAGCCCCTTGTTTCATAAATTAATTATGTCACTTCTGCCGACTCATTCTTAAGAGGGCCAAATGTTATTATGGTAAAGTAAATATACATTGACGTGAAACCTGGTGTCCAGGGACAGAGAACCCAGATAGCAAGCGGATGTGTAATGATTCTGGGCCATATATGGGCCGGAACTAAGCCACAAGGGCCAGATCTGGCCTGTATATGGCCCAGATCCGCTTGCTATCTGGGAAAGGAAAGTGGTGTTTCTTTCAGATCCGAAATGCTGACAAAATGACACGATAGCACAGAGTGTGATCACAGAGAAGTTCCTATCTCCTCCGGTCCTGGGAGCAATACAGCAAGGATAGACGGACATATTTGATCAACAAATCCAGTCTTCCATGCCTCTGTGTGGGAAGTGAATGTGGGTGGAGGCAGGGAATTAGTCATGGCAAGATGGTGGGAGAGCCACTACACGCCTTAGAAGACAAGAGGAGATCACCTCAAGCAGAAGATGTAGACAAACAGCCCTACCCCCCTTCAACACATCCACAATAACTAATCTCTCGCTACACAACGGCTGGCAGAAGTAACAATGCAGGGCAGGCGCTTCCCAAGAAAACACTCACACAGAACAAACAATGATGATTATACAGCAATGCTCCTTGTTTACATGTAGAAGTATTCAAATGTCAAAATGCTATTTTGGAACCATTTCAATGATTCTCTGTTCTTGGTTTTCTCTTGTCTTGTCAAAAATGAGAATCCCACTCACTTTACACTCTAGGCAGATTAATGCAAACAATAATATAACTGAACAGATTTTAAAAAGCATTTCCACCCGGGTCTACAAAGCATGTTATATTCCCCTTCAGGGTTTACTTTAAGTAACCTTTATTGTTTTTTTGTTTTTTGGGGAGATATAAAATGATAAGAACCTGGTAGAGAGAGTATGTGTGTTTGAATGGTTCCTGGTCATCACCAGAACAGGAGTATTCAGTATATAAACTCAGGCCTAGTTCATGCTGGCAAACAAGGAAATTCTTATTAGAAGGCGTTTCTTTGAAGGAAGGCAAAGTTTGAGTCATTTTACATACACACTCACAGACGTAGATTTCCCTTCAACTCCCCTGTCAGGATAGATTGATTTTTACTTTCAGAATGACCCATGGCTAGTCCATGTGCTTTACTAGAAACCAAGGGCCTTTTTATAGGAAAGGCTGATAGGAGAGGCTTTGGGCTGTAGGGGGCGCTGTGATGCACATTCATAATGGACACGAGGAGAAACACCTGTACACCATTGTGATTAAAAACAACAAAATGTATATTCTGCAGTGAAAAGCCTGAATTGTGTTCTCTCAACTGTCAATACGTTGGAGAGGAGGTGGTTTGGGACAACACTCCCGACGAGAAAACCCAATATGGAACTAGTGAGAGAGAATGACTCCGTCCGAATGAGACTGTTCCCACTCCAATGGGGCTTATGGTTAATTCTGACATCCTGGGTGAAGTCCTATCCTAAATCCTAACATTATTCCGCTCACCTGAGCTTAAGCATGTGAAAACAGGCCATCATTTTTTCTATACTTTGTCTCTCGGTGACACGTTGCTACAGTAGTTGAGAGCGATGTTCCCAGTGCGTGTGGATGCATCAGGTCACACATCCTGGTACAAGGTAATGTTTGGGGTTTCCCCTACATGTGTGTGTTCTCTCGGCCATTCAGAAGGCCTGATAAAAGATGACAAAAACAACTAAATGTGTTAACTGATCTTTTTGCTTTTATGCTTTGTGGAACCCAGTGTGCTGCTTTTTTAGACACATCTCTTTGTATGTTAACACTTGTGTGGCTCTTGTCAGGGATCGGATCGAGGGGAAGTCCTACTCCACCTTTGTGCATTTCTTTTAGCCACCTCTCACCTTACATAATGAAACAATACCTCTTTTAACTGGGTGTCACGATGGTGACCTCATCAATGTCACTTGTAATCAGTGATTACAAGACCACATGTTAATGTCAACAGTTGGTTCACATGTATACGAGGTGTCGTGTAGCTTTCTTGTTTTGGCCCTTTCATGAAGTCACAACAAATGGTTAACAGAATAGTAGAGTTTACAACCCAGCCTTTTGCTGTAGCAATACTTTGCTTATCGTACACACCTGTTTAATAGTGCGCATTAGGAGTTACTGTAGAATGAGTGACGGATGTCCAAAACGTTGTTGAAGGGCCTTGACGACACAAGTTAGTAATGAATTGTTTCAGAAACCTACTCCTTTTATTGTAGATTTAAAAAACATTCAAGGAAACAATGAACACTCTTCAAGACAGCATATTGTAAACCAGAACAGTTAAAACAGTTACACAAATCAAGGCAAGTCGCCCTGTTGTTCATCTTGTCCCTTCAACACACTAACAATGGCCGAATTCTCACAGAGGCAGGAATTTTCCATTGGATGCAATTGTACAGCGGTTTTAAGTGCTGTGTAGGTTATACTGTTATACCCTTATCAATCCATTTAAATCTAACAGTTCCAATGTTCATGACAGTGAGGGTGTAAAAACGTATCTTCTACATGCTCCTATCTTTTTTAGATAGGCTGCTTCCTGTCTAGCTGAGTATGTATAAACGCACTGTGCAGTACACCCCCGTTCAATAGGTGTCAATAACCTTCCTTTTCTTTGGCTTGATCTAGGAGGCTGAGTGCTTGCAATAAAGATGGCTCCCATCAGTCACTATTATATATGTTGGAAAAAATACCATATAAAGGGATAACATTATCAAACAGGCCCAGTTTGCCTAGCCTCACACTATAAAATATTTAACCGTTACAGACCGAAAGTCAAAGACAGTGCTTGTTTTCTTGACATTCCTTCACAACCATATAAAAAACACTTCTCCAAGATTAGTTATTGACATGAATGCCGTCTTAGAAACACACTCACATGTTTTCCAGAGAGATAGAGTGAGCAGTTATTTTTCTGGAATGAAAGATTCGTACCACACAGTTGATTGAATTTAGACACAACTTTGTGCCCCCCACTCCCTCCCTCCCCCGCCCCCCCCCCAAGAAACAAATAACAATCTGGCATACAGGAGGGAGGAAGAGATTCAAAAATGCAAAATGTAACCTGAAACTCATGAATACTATTTCACTGAAATTGACACAAACAACTGTAAGCATCAAAGAGTAGTGTCCCCAGGTAAACACGTTTGTAAAAAAAAAAAGTAAAACTAACTGCCCTCCGTGTCCAGCTTAATAAATAATATGGAAATATAGAAATTACATTAACAAGCATTTCTATTCACCTATTAACACTCAATCTTGTATTTACGAACTTTGAATACATTTTATACAAAAATATAATTAGTGACATCAAAAGCCTTATTCAAGTTCAAAAAATAAATATTTCCTTGACACTCCAAAAATTATTGGACAGCTTTAAAAGTCTACTGTTGTCCTTTTTTTATTTGTTCCCAGATTGATGTGAATAAAGTCGTACATATACCGCCATCTACACACTGTATATTTAGTAGAGTAAATTCAGTGCACCAAACATGTAATATAACTTACAGTATAGAGATTTGATGAATGTTTAAGCATCAATTAACACAATAGGTATCTTTGAATGGTCTTGTTCGGTCACTGCTGTCACAGTCACTGTCAGGGTACGTGAACTAGGAGCAGAGTGCATAATAAGTGGACAATCATATTCTAGTTGTACTATTTAGGAATAAAAAGAGAAATCATAAAGTATCAAATAGTTTTCATAAACATTACACTGTACACAATCCATGTCAAAACCACAGATAAATATTAGACATGATTTAATGTTATTACTTATGTGCAATATCATATTTCCCAAACGTGTCGACAAGACACTAAAAACCATCCTGTGCGGTTTCATTGCACAGACAACATAAATATCAAAGATAAATTTTGCATAAATAAATTGCTCCAGAAATTTTGCAAGACAAGACAAATTAATCTACTAATGATCAAAAGCCCTTGTAATTTCTTCATACGGTACTTGCTTTTCCAAGCTGCATCCCTTTCATAGTCCAACGGTATGTCATTATATTCAGCAAGTTCAACACCAATGTCTCTCAAATGACGTGCCTAACACAGTGTTGTCCAGGGTTAACACAGTGTTGATGCTCAAGGTTAACGCATGGAATACATTATTGATCCACTACTAAAACCTCTCCAGCAATCATTAGGTGAATATACAGTGCAAAAGGTCTTTGCTTTGAATTAAAGATAATTTTTCATCTGTAAATCACAACCGATAGTTATCTGTTACTGTTAAGTTTGATATCATACAAATATATGATTTAAAGTCTCTTTAAACTAGTCTAAGACACCAGGAGTGGCTATCTCACATTTACACAGTCATTCAGTACATACGTAAGAGTTGAAATTTCCAGCTTTATCATCAAGATGTTGATTTTCTTTTACTCCATACACATATTTCACAATACTAAACAGACAGAAAATGATACTGGGACATGGTGATTCAAACAAATGGAAAACTGCACTGCTGTTATTATACATCAAATCACAACCAAATTACAACCAATGTCTTTGTTAATCAACATTAAGATACTTTGACCAATTGTTGTTGTTTGAAAAGCCAAACCTTCCTTTCTCACTGTCTACTGTTCTGTATGTAAAACTCCACGTACAGTACTGTGCATATGCTGCTCTGTTTTGGTACAACCCAATCGGAAAGGTAAGTTATACTCAACTGACAAAAAAAGGGATACCTGACAGCAGTTTCTAAGGTAGCCACAAGTGTACCATAACCATTCAATGTCTGCTGAAAGTAGAAATGTAATCCTGATACATCCTGGATGGGAGAGAAATGGGATTCCCATTCTGTAAAGAGTTAAACCCAGGTGATTCCCAGACGTTTAATACCCTCGTAGTACGGTCGCTCTGACTTCTATAAAGCACCCTGTTTCTCCTAGCTATGTGTACTAGCAGTCCAAGTCCCAATGCCCTCTGCTCATGCACTTCTACCTGATTATGTGATGAGCACAGTTTCGTTCATCATCACATCTGCTGAGTACGTTTCCCTTTTGACGATAAACCCGCCGGATGAGCAGAAGCACAGCTTTTACGGATGAAATTCCATAACGTGTGTGAAACATCCCACCCCCCCCCCACCCCCAAAATGGAGTTAAGGTGGCTGTCAACGTCACACGCAATTCCTGTGTTGAGTTGCGAGAACTCTAAGTCAGAGAGGTGTTGTGGGAAGGGGTAGCCCCCATCTCCCCCTCAGTGTACTTCACTTACCATCTGAATGCTCCATCCTCGCACGGCGCTTCCTTTAAAAGCGGTGACTCAGAGCAGATCAACAAGAAAACAACCTCTTCTGATCGGACGTTCCTGCTCAGCAGCTGGTCCCTTCCCCACTCTTGGTCATAGTAGCTGAGCTCACCGCTATCTGGCAGCCATTGGTGACATGATTCATAACTTTCTGCTTGAGCTGTGCCACCTGCTCTCTGAGGATGCTGGCGGTGGAGGCCAGGTCAGAGTTCTGGGTCTTCAGCACCTTGACCTTCTCCTCCAGCCTTGAGATCCTCTCCAGCTTCCTCTTGCGGCACTTGGAGGCGGCGATGCGGTTCCTCAGCTTCTTCCTCTCTGCCTTGATCCGCTCCTGGGTCTCCAGGTCGATGGGGGACAGCGAGGGGGGCGAGCTGGTGGGGTCCCCGGGAGGGTGGGGGACCTCAGGGACGGTCTGAGGGGCATCGAGGCCCCTGCTGTGGGGGTGGGCCCCATGACCAGGTCCGGGGTGCCCGGAACCATGGCCTGCGGCGGGGTAGGGCATCTGGCTCCCGGGGTACGATGACGACGATGACGCGATCTGTCCCGGGTTGTAGCTGCCCAGGTTGGTGTAGATGGGCATCTCTCCGCTGGACATAATGTTTCGCTGGTAGGGGGACTGGATCGAGGAGGAAGGAGACATGGGTCCTCCCACCAGCTGGTTCTGCTTGTGGAGGTCGGCCAGAGCTTTGACAAACCCATCGGCGAAGCCTTCCTGTTCGTTGGTGGCTTGGTTCCTGTACATGAAAGGGTTGGTGGCAGAGTTGGGCACCGGACTGGTCGTGACCAGGCCCTGGTTAGTCTGTATGATCAGGTGCTCAAGGTCAGACGACCCCAGCTTCAGTAAATTCATGTCCGCCGAGGGCATCAGCGAGCTGTTTGCGTTACTGTTAATCCCTAGATTATTGGGATTAATATTGCCATTGCTACCTGGCTGGCCTTGTAAGAGCTTTAGGCCCGGGTGGGTTCCCACAGAACCAGAAAAGTGATGCATGGCCATGTTCTTCTTACTCATCATTTTGTGGCCCTGGTACCGCTCGTAATCTGGAATATGTCCAAAGTTTTGAACACTTTGTGTGTCATCGTGATAAAAAGGGGTTTCCATTTTACCCGTCATTGACACAGTGAAACAGAATCTTCATAATCTGATTATCAAGTATTAGTCCCTTGTAATTTTCCACAGAGAAGAGAAGCCGTTGAGATTTGGAGAAAATGTCCCAGTCTGATATTCGCCACCTGTTTGAGAGAGAATAACAAAACTTTATTATACAATTATATTATGTAGAGTATGTATAGTATGTATATGGACTAAAAACACATGGTATTATCAGTTGTACCTACATAGCCTTTCAATTGGTTTGTCTGTTGCTCATCAGTCAGAGCTGGCTACATCTCTAACTCTCTCCTGGCAGGGTAAACATGTTCATTCAATCATAGCGATCATAGCAGATCGGTTCCGCCCCAATTATTAACGGGGAATGACATTAAATATATGCTTTTCAGTGTTCATTATACAAAGTTACCCACATCAGATCATGCCCGCAGCGGCAACAAATGATCGCAGACTCTTCAATATTCAAAGAATTATATCCTATCTGTAGCCTATCTCGCAATAACTATATTTAACATAGGCTATCCAATGGAGTATTTTAATGTATGAATCTCAATGAATATTCTATTGAATTAATACTCACAACAGGCGACGAGAGTATTACCGCGATGGCCCGTGGATGTCAGGAAAGCCCATAGCAATGTAATGACTAGTTTACATTAGCCTACAAACGTTTGCGAAATAATCTTCCCATGAAAAGAATCCAGTGACTCAACGGTCCCCGGTGAGTCGAATTAGTCAGACCACGGAATTGTGACATAAAATACCATCCATCGTAGACACTTTACCCACGCAGGCTGGAAGCCGGTCGAGTGTGTCAGCCTCTGTCCGCAGTTGAATTAATTGATTATATCCGTGCCCCAAAGCAAAATGTATTTAAACTGACGTCAATGGAAAATCAAAATAATCCTATTGATTCTGTGAAAATATATATACCCGCCTTTAAATCTAAAACGGACAGTATAGGTTTATGGTGAGAAATACTCGCGTCCTTGCCTCACGGCGCGTTTCCTCATCTACTGCGCGTAGTTCGCTCGCTGCTGTCAGTTCGACTGTGGGACTTTCTCTTTGGCCGCTTACTAATAGGCTACCATACGCCCTTCTCTCCACAGTTCCTGAAACTGCTCTGCATAGATGTCACATTTACTGACGCCTCCTCCGTTCCGTTCAAAGGTTTGCTTTTATTGGTCATTTGAACGCTGTCGTTCGGAACAATATGAAAATGAAATCTGTTTTAGCCTACTGTAGCCTACGTGAGAACTTTCCTGAATATGAAATGCCGTCATGCGATATTGGAAAGAGGCGTATTCGCCTCTTTGATACCAGCCTTAATGTGCTGGTACCAAAAAAAAAATTTTTTTTTTTAAATGAATAAATAATAATCTGTTGGTCGATGTGTATTGCCGACATTATGTAGAGACACAACCCATTTATGTTGTTAATTAAAGCATAGCCTACATCATACAGGAGCATCAGATATGTGGTATAATATAATATGTTTAATAATTATAATTAAATATGTGGTATAAACAGTTCCTATCACATTTGTAAAGGACACGCCACACTTCGAAGGCTCTGTCTTTAACACAAGCCTAGTCTCGCACGCAGCTCTAACAGGCTGTTTCCAACCCAAAGTCCAATCTTTGAAGATGCTTTTGTTTCTTATTGAGAATGGCTGGAGCGAGTCCAGGTCAGCTCTCTGTGGAGAGGACTCCAGAACCCCCAGGACCAGTCAGGAAGAGGATGTTATGATGTGCTGATATTGAGGACAGTGTGTGTCAATGCCAACAGCAACATGTTAGGCTACATGCCCTCCGCTCCTGGCCGGCTTGCATGCTTGGGGGAGGCCAGGCTTGTTGTTCTAGTCCAGATCAGAGCATCTGAAGGTGATAACCTACGGTAGGTTGTTGTTGTTGTTGTTGTTGTTGTTGTTGTTGTTGTTGAACCCCCTGAGTGCAAAACACGGAGATGCATTTTGGTAATGATAAAGTCTCCCCTTCAATGCCTATCAAAGATGTCAAAGATGTTTTGCGGCATTCATGCATAGAGACATTGTGCATCTCACCTCAAATGAGGAAGTGGTCTACTGTTGAGACGCCTGGCTTCTACTTCAGGCTCAAAACACAGGGTGAGAGAGGTCTAACGACAAGAACCCCTCTGAAAAGGTTCCAACTAGAATCCTTGTGCGTAGTGTTCCGTATAGAGTAACTTTCAGGTCAGAGAGAACCATTGGGGTTTAATCCTGTTGGGCACATAATAATTTAGAGATTTAGAAGTTTATTTGTAAATTTGAAATGTAAAGAGAATATTTTCACTTTGTTAGCCTGTAATCAAATCCTATTTGACAGTGTGGCTGTTTGAAAGAAACAAAACAAAACATACATGTATACATAGGCCACTAGTGACCAGTGGTCTCCTAGCCCTTTCAGGGTCTGGCTACTGTAGAATAGGCTAAGCCTGTTCTGACTGTATTTGTGTATATTGTCCAGTGTTACTTGCTACTGTACAGTATACAAGTCCATATCTGATGTTTATTCACCACAACTACAAGAAACAAGAAATACACTACAGAGTCACCACTCAAATGTCTAAGGGCTACAAAAATTGAATTATAATGAAGAGAAAACCTTGTTTTCCCGCCAAAAGACAGCTTTCTGTTTATTTACCAGTTGGGTAGCTACAGATATTAGTGGAATAAATTACTGTATTCACAACCAGCGCTTTGAACAAACAGCTTATGAGGTAGTGTCTGAGAATGTAGAATCAACATTTATTTGCGTAGCTCTTTGAGGAGAGCCTGGTTTCTGGCCAGTGAGCCAGGGTGGAGTTGAGGCCTGGCATGATTACAGCTGTTAGGAGCTGCCCTCTCTCTCTCTCTCTCTCTCTCTCTCTCTTTCTCTCTCTCTCTCTCTTTCTCTCTTGCTCTCTCTTTCTCTCTTCCTCTCTCTCTCTCTTCCTCTCTCTCTCTCTCTCTCTCTCTCTCTTTCTCTCTTGCTCTCTCTTTCTTTCTCCCTCTCTCTCTCTCTCTCTCTATTATCTCTCTCTCTCTCTCTCTCTCTCTCTCTCTCTCTCACCCTCCCTTTCTGAATGTGACTAAACCAGCAGGCAGAATGTCACTGTAGTAATGTTAGTCACAGCTTAAATGCTTGACGGCAACAGCACACCACACACAGCATCTTCAAAAGAATCGTTCAGACCCGAAGTGAGTGTCTAAGTTATACTCACTGTACGATGGCTTTCACTGTCTGGTGAAAGGTTTGAAGTGATCTACTAAGTGAATTCCAGAATGTGTGAAAGTATGTGGAGACCTCCGCTCACTCTTGTTTTAAACACTCTCTGACAGGTCATATGTCTGGCATTAAGCAATTCTGGAAATAATAACTCAAATAACTATGTTTTTTTTAGGGTGTGTTATTTCGCTTCAATTATGAAGTGATATTTCATGTCAACCCCTCTGATCAATACAAATGTATTACAGGAAATACTTGATCCGTCTCATGATGGGGTTTGGTCTACATGAACCCCAGGGAGGAAGTCATGGCGGGGATAAGGAAAATGCCCCATGTTTAAGTTATTAAGTTAATATGTTTTGTTTCCTATTATATTGCAACAAGTACATTGATAACTGCCAAAATAATTTGCGCTCCCTAAGTGGAGATGAAAATCCTCCAAAATCTGATTTTGGCTTTAAAAGTCTCTGTTTGAAAGGGGGGGGTACATGGACTCAGGGCTCCAGTCCAGTAGGGTTTATCCAGCCTCGAAAAAGTTCTGATGAGGTATTTCAGTGAAGCAATAATCCATCTAATTAGGCAGGTAAAATCAAAACCAGAGGCCTCGCTGCCCTGAGGGACAGAGTTGCTCAACGCTGGCTGTATTTACTGTGCAGAGGAACAACAGCCTGCCATCATGACATAAGGCACATTTCACGATCCCGTCAGCCAGCTGGGCTATCGCCACCAACTGTCCCTAGGCAACCATTGATAATAAAAGACAGAGAATGTTGGAATAGATACGGGATGGAGATGTAGAGTGCTGGATAAGTCACTTGGAGTATTCCTGACAGACATTCTTCCTGCAGTTGAACACCAGGGAGTGTAGTGTTACAGTATCACCCGTATGATACCGTTTTTCATGATTGGCAGCTGTAAAGTATACGCACACGTGCGCACAGACACACACACACACACACACTGTCTCTCTCTCTCTCTCACACACACACGCACGTGCACACACACCCGCACACACACACACACACACACACACACTATCTCTCTCTCTATCTCTCACACATATACACACACACTATCTCTCTCTCTCTCACACACACACACACACACACACACACACACACACACACACACACACACGCACACACACACACACCTACCTGGGCTATCTAACAGCCAAGAACATGAGCCCCAGTGACCATCATGTTACATTACTCAACAAGATTTTGCGATAACAAACCGAATGTACAGTACAACTTTTGTGGGTGTACACACTATGAGTCACCTCACAAAAATGTTTGAGATTTAAGTTGTATTTGTGGCGGTTAATTCATTTTGACAGTTGGAAATGTTAAATCCTCCAGGGCTTTGCACACAATTATGGCTAAGTAGGTTAAATAAAACAGAAGCTAGTGTGATCAATTTCAAACAGAATAACTCAATGTTGTGTTAACGGTTTATGCTATTTCAAAAGTCTTATAATGACCAGATATTCACTCATGTTCCTTTTGAATCGACTAGGATAAAGTACAGTTAAATTAAAAGTGTGATACATTAAACTGTCTCAAGTAGAATTATAAAGGAGTGAATTGATTGGTTGATTGGTTCGTTTTCCCTAAATAACTGAATTTGTAAAAATTAATACTTCCAGAGAAGCTATCACAGGATTAGACTGCAACACAATAGGGCATATGAGCAGCCATACAGATGTGAGTTATTCCTGAGGACAATAACTGACCTCAGGTTTGACAGACAGTAATCAATAGGCTTGAGTAGGTCCTCACATTGAACACTTGTGACAGGCTGAAAAAAAAATCGATGCTCTATATGAAAATAGCTATTCCATATTGGATCCTTTTTTTCCCTCCCTCTGCAGTGTTTTCTCCCTGCTGTTAAAAGTTAAACAAATCATGATGTGATCCATTGTGATATGCGGCATCTGAACTGTGGGCATTACTGGATAAGCGCGGGAGTACTCAGGCGGCTGTAAAGTAATTGCACACTGAACTGCAGCAGATCTAAAAATAGACGTGCATAAACTTGTTAGAATTTAGCAGAGAAAGGTCGTGGTTTCCTTCTCATTCTTTGACTTTTTTTACCCAAATTATCATAGTATCTAAACCAGTAGCCTACGTTGATAAGACTGCATATGGAATTATATTGTGTGTCTTTGTGTTCATTCTCCTCATTGACTAATATATCAGGGTGCTACTACTGTAAGATAATGCTAAAATATGTACTGTAAATTATTATTTTTCCTTGTACAAACTCAACTCCTCAATTTAACAGAGATTCCATTCAGCTTAATGTTGGCAATGGTGCCTTTAGATTAAGTGTTTCTGTTTCAAAAGGAATGGCTTTGAGTAGAAAACATGTTTATTAAATCCACCACATCTAGACAGCCTGGGGTAGCAGACTGCCAAGGACCGATTGCTTATTCAACGTTAAAAATGCCATTTTGAAGATGACACGTCATGGATGCAAACATACATCAATCAAACCAGCGCAAAGAGACCAGTAATATCATAGAGTAGTCTGATAATGACTAATAGGCTATATATATATATGCTTTCACATCCAGGCCATTGTTTACTAGCCTGGCTCTGGAACGTTATGTGCTTTGTCAGACTCAAAACTGGATGAGACACATACACAGATATGGAAGCAGGTTGACTGCTTTTAAAAAAACACATGAATCACCTCATCGGGTCGAAGGGTTTGTCTTTGTGGTGTTGTTGTGTTCTGATGATGTGTCAGTCCTCACATCTTGTTAAAGCCCTTCCACCTCGATAGTGGGCTAAAGGGCGTGAATGGAATGAATGTCCAAAAATGATTACCCTGGAGAAGCAACCAGCCACCCACATCTAGAGAGAGAGAGAGGGAGGGAGGGAGAGAGAGAGAGAGAGAGAGAGAGAGAGAGAGAGCAGGAGAGAGAGAGAGAGAGATAGTGAGAGAGAGAAAGAGAGAGCAGGAGAGAGAGAGAGAGAGAGAGAGGGAGAGAGAGAGAGAGATAGTGAGAGAGAGAAAGAGAGAGAGAGAGCAGGAGAGAGAGAGGGAGAGAGAGAGAGAAAGATCCAGGGGGCTAGTTGTACCAGCGGATCAGGCAGCCCTGTGTTGTGCCAGCATGGCCTGGTTTCTGCGGAGAGAGAGAGAGAGAGAACGAAAGAGAGAGAGGTGTGTGTCTGAGATCTTCACTCAGTAATGTGGCTGGTACATCACAGTGATACTGCTCTGTGTGAGAAGTGGACCTCTGGTTTAGGCTACTACACAGATCCCAGTCGACCCCTACGGCATGGGAAGAGACCCAGACCAAGAGATCCGACTGTAGGTATTGATAGACTCATGTCCGAGTCTGTTCGTCAACAGGGTGATGATGTCGTCTGAGGCAGTGGTCTTGACGGTAAGCGAGAATGGTCTCCCGTAGCGTCCAGCGAAGGTCGGTCACCTGTATTACAGTAGAAGAGGGGCCGTCGCCGGTGTTGATAATGTAATCTGGAGGCACAGCCGGTGTGGAGAACAGGTGTGAAACACTCATCCCGAGTGTCAAATCCAGTTTCGGCAAGATATTTGCCAAGTTCCCGCCCTTTAGATAAAGTAAATCTCTCCGAGGACCGTGAAGTTACAATACATGTATGAAGCTGATGTCTGCTCTTACAGTAGCCTTTGTACTGTACATTACAGTCTGTTTCCATGACGCTCTTGAATAGTCGCCATATTCTTCAGACAGTAAGTTATGGAAATGAGGGAGCTTATGAATGGCCATATACAGAGCCAGCGGTACATGACATATAATTAATGTGTCAGACATGGCATAATGTTATGTGCAGTCACTCACCGGGGATGTGTTTGTGTAACGGAAGGTTTACACTGTATGCTTTGAATATCAAACTTGTTATAATTGTGGAGTTGACTTAACTTACCTGTGTTTATAAGGCCCCAGAGGCGCGCTGGATGACAAGTGTCTCACCTCCACACTAGCTAATGTCTACTGGCAAGGCAAACATTGTAGCATGTAGGCTACTTGCTACTGTATTTTGGACATGCTGGTTGCTTTCAAACCATCCTTCTTAATAGACCACTTTGAAGTCGAGGGCTCCCCCCAAAATTATTTTTTCCCTTAAAGCAGCTTCAGCTTAGTCACACCAAGCTCACCATCATGGCAGATTGAATATCAAACCAAAAACTTCAAAAACTTTACAGAGAACTAGATTACAGTATGCAATGTGCATGGTAGCAATTGTATGACCTAAATGTGGAGTAGGACCTACGATGCATGTACTTTATATTGAATCTCGATGAGAAATATGCTGCATCTCTATATACATCAATCATCAGGTTGTGGATTAGTTGCTTTGACCATACAATTTCCTTCATTAGACTAATCTAGATGAAGATGCAATTTTGTGTTTAGTGTTGTGTTTAACTGAGAACTGATCAAAAGTCCATTTTGAGCAAATAAAGTTGTTTATTTAACCTTTAGTTGAGCTATTAAGGTGACAGGCACAGAGGGACTAAAAACAAACAAACAAATAAAGAGTTGTGTTTTTCCCTGCTTCTCCCCTCTGCTTCTCCAGGCAGACGTATCTGCCGTGCTCAGTCTCAACGTGTGAACGTTTGTCATCCCATTCTGTGTTACCGGGGGACAAAAGGACACCTTTTTCGAGACAGGACTGGTGAGGCCCAGGTTGCTAGGCTGTGACTCATGAGTCCTGGCCACCTGCAGACCGACTTCTCTCTCTCTCTCTCTCTCTCTCTCTTCCGCTCTCTCTCTCTCTCTTCCCTCTCTCTCTCTCTCTCTCTCTGCTGTGTGGAGACTGGTGAGGTATAGAATCCCTGCTGAGAAAGACCCAGTCCTTAACCTACAGTAGCCAACAGAATAACTCACCAGAGCAATGTGTGGTAATTCTTACACATCAGGGAACAATGTTTCCTAAGTATCTGGATACAGTAAGGTTGAACCAATGACCAATTTTTTTTTGCACTTATCTCTGTATGACAGATACAACATTGGGCAGTTACGAGAAGCAGAGGAGTGAGTGATGTTTGGGTTTTTGGGTGGAAGCAACCACAACCAGACCGATCAGTAAAAAAAAACACACAGTCATAAGGGAGGAGGGGAAGAAGTCTACTTGGAAATTAAGAGACGTGTTGCGTATCATTTATTATAAAATTCTCTCCACTTCAATGAGAATGTATCTAAACCAACCGGTCTAGTCAGAGGAATCTTCCTCAGTTAAAGTCTGGGAAAAAGCCCTGATAGATTAGTGCGGGAACACTAAACCTATCATTGTGCCTCCTCTAACTGACCCAGCTCAGAGAGGAGGTGTTTTTCAATCCAGATCGTCATGGGTAATTATCACAGTGACTTGGCACGCCAAGGACAACAACACAAGCTCACACACAGAGCCACATAATTAGCACACACCTCCAACCTCAGGAGAACGGCCTCCGCGCTGCGGCTGCTCCCATTGGCCTCGCGCTAAGGTGTGACGCTACAAGCCTAAACGTCCGGATTATGTCTGGGGGGGTTTGCGGAGGATGTTGCTGACGAACTGGAATCTGGAAAATAATATAATATTTTCAGAGAGGAAACACAATACAATAGAAGGTTCCAGGTATTCAGTGAGTGTGACTGAATTCAAAAATAAACACCGATCAGATTACTTTCCGTCAAAGCTCCTACTAAGGTCAACGCAAAACTGTTCTTAAGCACAGTCCTGGGAGTGTGAGGTTCAAGTGCAGTTCCTTCCCTTCTGATGTGCAATAAGCAGACATGTTGTTTGTAGCGTACCGTGAGCACGTCTGGTGAGCTGATATCCATCTTTATTTGTGATTCCGTTTGTTTTGGGGTCAGACATCCGATCTGCTTTACTCAACATTGGAACTGTCAAGCTCGGGAGACATCCTCTCAGATGCACCTAATGAAATCTATTCTCTCCGTGTTTCCGAACGAGCTGCCCATTAGGGCGCGTTACGTCGGTCTGATATTCTGTACGCATGATCTTCAGATCAGGTTCAACTTTCTCCATTTACAGAGGGCTGTAAAGAGAGATGGGGGCCTAAAAAGTGTACGGGGATCACAAAGCCGTATTGTCCGGGCCCCGGCTATACGTCAGCGGGGTGCCTAAATAGTGCCTGAGTGAAATCGCCCGCCCCGAACCCGCCCCGGCAAACGGGAGGCAAATGAGCAGAGCCAGGAGTCAGGCCGAGCCGGGGCTGCTGGGAGTTGATGTAAGAAGCGAGCGGCTGGCCCTAGGGGCGTCTCCTTCCAAACACCCCCCCCCACCACCCACCCTATCCCCCCCCCCCCCCCCTCCCAGGAAGCGCCGGGCCGCCTCTCGCCGGGGTGTGACTGCTCTTTAAACCGGGCTAGATGAGCTCACCGCGCTCCCCGCCCACCCAGGGGCAGTGAGACGGGCGGTGACATGGCCAGGGCTGTACCCTATGGGACACGGCGGTGACATACGAGCCCCTGGAACTGGGGCAACGACGTCAGCGGGACGTCTGTGACAGGCTGTATCTGTACCTATCTGTATCCGTAACACGGGAATAAAGACTGTTTGGGCTTCACAGCCCCTCCTCGGCCCCTGCATTTGATCATTAGGGGATGTCCAACTATAAAACGCACAATGGAGCTTTATAGGACAGCAGAAGCCCTGGGAGTCGTGGACCGTGGGTGACAACATGTTGGTGGAATGCAAAATACTATGTTTTCTATTTCAGACGGAGCGTATTCTGCATTTAACAGTAGTGTAGAGTATCAGAGAATCAAAACAGTACATGAGCCATGTCATGTATCTCACCGTGCCATTGCTAGAGTGACAAAAAAAACACACACACACACACACACACACACAACCTCTAGACCACTGTATCACTGAGACGGATCCGGACTTCACCGAGGGGGAAGCTCAGGGGAAAAAGTGTGAAGTGCAATCA
>NC_140241.1:21708466-21883466 GCF_949987555.1 Borostomias antarcticus | reverse complement strand
ATTCAGGGGCTCTGCTCTCTGAGCACCATTTCTAGTTTTCTAACGTACATACGAGTGTGTGCATGGATTTCAGTTAACACTATTCCATATCAAAATCCACACAGTGCTCAAAGCAGTAACATTGCTGCATAGTGTGCAACAACCATGTCTCTGAGATTGTAGGCCTATATTTCTATAAATTAAACAATATTCCAAATTTAAACTGTAGGGTGTCAATTGCTTCAGTGAAGTAATTCATTCAAACTTTTGAAACTCTACAGTGTTTCAAGAGACATTTTTTAAATCAATTAAGCAACACTACAGTGTTTCAAGGGAAAAATAATTGCCTATGTGAGATTCATTCCAACTTTGGGTTGCTTTTGTGTCTCTTCAGAAGGAATATTCTGGCACTCTGTCATTGCACAGGATAGTGCACCATATGTACAGCACAGAGTTATTATTCACTGTATTGAAAGTACTGTACACATTTAGAGCATTTAGATTTAACCTGTAACTGCTTCTTGGCATGACATGATCATTCTGCTTTAACCTCTCCTGTTGCCAGGATCAGATGGTGAAGATGCTGTCTCATAATGAGGTTATAATGAGGTCTTATAAAGAGGTTATAAGTTATAATGAGGTCTTTCTCAGGGTAAACACTGAAAATGTTTCTGGGATGAGTGCGGGGCTGTGTTAATGTTACAAATACACACTTTGTCGTTCATTCTTTATCTCTCTGCTTTGTGAATATACAAACAGAGGCAAGCATACAAATAGTTACACAATGTGCACACACACACACGCACACACACACACGAGCACACACACACACAAGCACACGGAGACTTGAGCACACACACACAAGCACACGCAAACCCGAGCACACACACACACACATGAACACACACACATACTAGTGCAGTGAAAGTTTTCAGCTGTGTTTTTGTTTTGACGTGTGCTCCCATGGTAATGTCCTTCTGAGAAGGGCAAGTCCTGTGAATGGTGTGCTTGGCACAGCTTAACTCTATTGATTTTATAAGAGAATAAACATGACCGTGAACATCTCCGGCTCTGGAAAAAAGAGCCTCTGTTAGCTGTTACCCGACAAAGTTGTCACATGCATGAGCAACGTTCAGTCTTTATATCTTAGTCTGAGAGCTGGGGCTGCCGCTAGGTTCTGGGGATCAACTCTCAGGTTTACGCACATCTGATTTACAAGCCATCTGATCAGAGAGAGAGAGGAAGAGATAGAGAGAGAGAGGGAGGGAGAGAGGGAGAGGAAGAGAGAGAGACGGAGAGGGAGGGAGAGAGAGAGAGAGAGGGAGAGAGAGACGGAGAGGGAGAGAGAGAGGGAGAAAGAGAAAGAGGGAGAGTGTGTATGTGAGTGTGTGTGTGTGTGTGTGTGTATGTGAGTGTGTGTGCGTGTG
Organism: Borostomias antarcticus; assembly: GCF_949987555.1. NCBI lineage: Eukaryota > Metazoa > Chordata > Actinopteri > Stomiiformes > Stomiidae > Borostomias > Borostomias antarcticus. The sequence goes on along the minus strand of NC_140241.1, from coordinate 21,882,060 downwards.
TGACTGTTTGATCTCAGTGTTATTGATACTGAACATCATTTATCACTAGATAATGCACAAAGGTACCTTGGAAAGTAACATGTACAACAACAGAGACAACAACAACATCATCATCAACAACAACAACATTGGACAGGTTTAAAACTATAATGAAAGCTAGCTTGCCGTCCTGCTGCAGATCATCGTCTCTCACTCAATATTCAAGAATCTTGCAGTTGATGAGGACATAGTCACTTCCAACGTGACTCAATCCTTCTCTGTTAGTATCCTAACATGGTTATCTTAACATGTTTCCTCATTGTTTGCACCATGATCATAATTCAGTCACTGAATCTTTGTTGCATTTTCTGAATGGCTGCTATGTGTATAAGGGGATGTACTTAGTGTACATTGCAATGCATGATAGAATTGTTGATTAGTTAAGGACATAATTCCATATGTTCCATTTTCCATCAAAATCTACAAACACCCTTGTGTCTCAACTACCATGCTCAAACTTTGCAATATTGTTGTGTTATGTTGTGAGAATAGAAAAAAAGATTGTTGAAAATCTGAGCGCAGGTGGCAAAAACATATCTCCATGTTCATTATGATATCTATAAGGAGAGACTTCGCATTTATAATTTGGAGCTGAGAAATGCCAGCAGTCTTTCTTTTCTGAAATCATCACAATAATAATGCACATGCTTTGTTTGCCACTATTGATAGGCTAACAAACCCTCCTGTGTCAGTATCCTCTGAACTTCTATCCACCAGGGCCTGCAATGAATTTGCCTCATTCTTCACTGACACAATTCTGAAAACTAGACAAGCAGTCAGTGCCTCCATATCAGGTACAGGATATGTGTTGTCCCAGTGTCCACTTAAAATCAATACCATGACACAATTTTATCCGATCAACCATAAAACCCTGGAGGACATTATACAATATCTGAAATCCTCCTCCTGTTGCCTTGATATTCTGCTTACAGGCTTTTAAAAAAATGTATCTAACTGCATGGCCTCTGAGTTACTACAATCAATCAATCAATCAATATCCTTTATTTAACCAGGTTAAAAAAAAATCATTGAGATTAAAAACCTCTTTTCCAAGAGCGACCTGTCCAAAAATGGCAGCATAAAAACATGGTTACAACAAAACACACAAACAGGTAAACTACAGTACAGTCAGGCATACAATAGTAAGATTACACGACAGGGCAATCACAGGAGCCAGATAGCTCATTTCTCTATCCTTTAAAACTGACTTGAATTCCCCCAAAGTTATGAGATATGAGAGTTTTAAGTCCTTCTGCACATTGTTCCAGGTAGCGGGGGCAGAATATTTAAAGGCCTTTTTACCCAGTTCAGTTCTGACTCTTGGGACCTGCATCAGAATGATATTCTGAGAGCGCAGGCCGTAATGACTAAGGTTCCTACACATATGTGAACGCAAATACACAAATGACTACAAATAGTAAACACATCTCTTCTTTCAGGTGTGTTCCCACAAACCCTGAACACTGCAGTCGTCAAGCCACTCTTAAAAAATCGGATTAATAATAAGAATAATCTAGACACCTCACAAATAAACAGTTATAGGCCCATATCAACCCTACTGTTTTTAAGTAAAAGCATTGAAAAAGCAGTTTTTCAACAGCTGAACAACTTCCGGGCACTAAATCATTGTTTTGATGTCCAGTCAGGATTTCAACCACACCACAGCACAGAGACTGTTCTTGTTAAGGTCTTCAATGACATCAATTTAAACAGACAATGGCAGAATTTCAGTCTTAGTATTACTGGATCTCAGCGCTGCATTCGACACGGTTGACCACAACATATTACTAGGCCGACTGGAAAACTGGCTTGGAATTTCTGGCAGTGCTTCAGTGCTAGACTGGTTTGAATCCTACTTGAAGGACAGGGACTACTTTGTGTCTATAGGCAATTACAAATCTGACCTGTGGAGTTCCCCAAGGCTCCATTCTGGGGAATCTTCTGTTCAACCTTTACATGCTCCCACTAGCTCAAATTAAGGAAAACAACAAAATCTGTTGTATGTTGACTATAATCCCATACAAGCGCTGAGTAAGTGCATTGAACAAATCAACAATTGGATGTGCCAGAACTTTCTTCAACTAAACAAAAATAAAACTGAAGTAATTGTCTGTGGAACCAAAGAAGAACGATTAAAAGTCAGCGCTCAGCTCTAATCAGTAATGCTAAAAACCACAAACGAAGCCAGAAATCTTGGGTTACTCATGGACTCACACCTGAATTTCAACAGTCACATTAAGACAATTACAAAGTCAGCCTACTATCACCTGAAGAATATATCAAGGATTAAAGGATTTATGTCTCAGCAGGATCTGGAAAAACCTTTCCATGCGTTTATCTTCAGCAGACTCGACTACTGTAACGGTGTGTTTACAGGTCTCTCTAAAAAATCGATCAGACAGCTGCAGCTGATTCAGAACGCTGCTGCAAGAATCCTCACTAAGACTGAGAAAGTGGATCACATCAAGTGTAAAGTCCCAGTTTCCACTTAAAATCAATACCATGACACAATTTTATCCGATCAACCATAAAACCCTGGAGGACATTATACAATATCTGAAATCCTCCTCCTGTTGCCTTGATATTCTGCTTACAGGCTTTTTCAAAAATGTATCTAACTGCATGGCCTCTGATTTGCTACAAATAGTAAACACATCTCTTCTTTCAGGTGTGTTCCCACAAACCCTGAACACTGCAGTCATCAAGCCACTCTTAAAAAAGAATAATCTAGACACTCACAAATAAACAGTTATAGGCCCATACAAACCTCCCGTTTTTAAGTAAAATAATTGAAAAAGCAGTTTTTCAACAGCTGAACAACTTCCTAGCACTAAATCATTGTTTTGATGTCTTCCAATCCACCACAGCACAGAGACTGTTCTTGTTAAGGTCTTCAATGACATCCATTTAAACAGACAATGGCAGAACTTCAGTCTTAGTATTACTGGATCTCAGCGCTGCATTCGACATGGTTGACCACAACATATTACTAGGCCGACTGGAAAACTGGCTTGGAATTTCTGGCACAGTGCTAGACTGGTTTGAATCCTACTTGAAGGACAGGGACTACTTTGTGTCTATAGGCAATTACAAATCTGACCTGTGGAGTTCCCCAAGGCTCCATTCTGGGGAATCTTCTGTTTAACCTTTACATGCTCCCACTAGCTCAAATTATGGAAAACAACTAAATATGTTGTGCGTTGACTATAATCCCATACAAGCGCAGAGTAAGTGCATTGAACAAATCAATGACTGGATGTGCCAGAACTTTCTTCAACTAAACAAAAAAAAATCTGAAGTAATTGTCTCTGGAACCAAAGAAGAACGATTAAGTCAGCACTCAGCTCCAATCAGTAATGCTAAAAAACACAAACGAAGCCAGAAATCTTGGTGTAGTCAGGGACTCACATCTGAATTTCAACAGTCACATTAAGACAATTACAAAGACAGCCTACTGTCACATGAAGAATATATCAAGGATTAAAGGATTGATGTCTCAGCATGATCTGGAAAAACCTTTCCATGCGTTTATCTTCAGTAGACTCGACTACTGTAACGGTGTGTTTACAGGTCTCTCTCAAAAATCGATCAGAGAGCTGCAGCTGATTCAGAACGCTGCTGCTCGAGTACTCACTAAGACTGAGAAAGTGGATCACATCACTCCAGCTCTGAGGTCTTTACACTGGCTTCCTGACTGTCAAATAATTGACTTTAAAATACTGCTGATGGTTTATAAAGTACTGAATGCTTTAGGGCCAAGATATATTTCCGATCTGCTGCTACGTTATGAACTATCCAGACCTCTCAGGTCGTCTGGCACAGGCCTGCTTTCGTTCCCAGATTTAAAACAAAACATGGAGAAGCAGCGTTCAGTTTTTATGCTCCACATATCTGGAACAAACTTCCAGAAAACTGCAGGTCTGCTGCAACTCTCAGTTCTTTTAAATCAAGACTGAAGACTTTTCTTTTTGCCGCTGCTTTTTATTACATCAAATAATTATTCACACACTGCACTGTAACTTTTATTCCTGTATTTTAATTTTTCCTGCATTTTGTTTTATATGACCTTTTATGTGTTTCTTGCACTTTGTCTTGATGCTTTTAATGTCTTATGTAAAGCACTTTGAATTTCCTTGTTGCTGAAATGTGCTATACAAATAAACTTGCCTTGCCTTGTTGTTGTTGAATGGACGGAAGACTATTCACCATTTTAGAAGCAGGATGCATGTTCGATTGCAGTCTGGAAGAGGCATTCCTTACCAAGGTTTTAAAGTACTGTACCAACTGCTCAAAGATGCTATCATATAGCTTGGGTACACATGTATATTAATGGTGTTTATATTTGGAAGCCTGGTAAAGTCCACAAGGGACTTGCAGATGGCAGGAATGCCCAAGCCAAAATCTGAGACATTGGCAAGGTTCTGTTCCATGTCTGGTGTGATTGACAGTCGCCACGTATGGAGGAGGCGCTGCTTCCTGTATACAGTTCAACCTTTATTTACTCTAAATATATCCATAGACTGAGACTGAAAATGTGTCATTTGTGCTCAAGGATTTCTAATCCAATGTGAACACAAATTAAGATTTGAAAGTGTGTGTGTGTGTGTCGTGTGTGTGTGCGTGTCTGTGTGTGCGTGCATGTGTGTGTGTGCGTGCGTGCGAGTGTGTGTGCGTGTGTGTCGTGTGTGTGTGTGTGTGTGCGTGTCTGTGTGTGCGTGCGAGTGTGTGTGTGTGTGTGCGTGCGTGCGTGCGTGCGGGTGTGTGTGTGTTGCTGTAGAAGTACGAAGGGTTGTGTTTGAGAGTTGGAGGTTCATTATTGGCAATAGTGGAGGTTTGTGATGACTCAGGGGCTCCGCCCCCAGACATCCTGACTCACTGTGTATCATCAAGTGATATTTGCTCATTAGAAAGTGTTCTGTATGTACTCTCCAATGAACCTGAGAAAGCATAAGATTGTCACAACACACGGTGTGAGACGCCATCTTGCACATTTGTTGTTGTTTTCTTTGCTCAGTCACACATGCACCTTAAAGTGACTGTAAAGTGTATTATGAGATTTGTTTCTATACATATTTAGTTACTGAACATATATGGAAAGTCTGTGAACTATGTAGTATTGAATTATGGAGTTACTGTATACCGGTAAACTTTTTTTCAACATTTTTAATTTACTGATTTTCAAAACAAGGTTTGATGATGTCATGAGGCCCTACTTATCATGGTGAGTGCACTGTGATGCGTACCGTGATGCGTTAAAACAATTTGGTGTAACGTTGAACAGCAAAATTCGCTGTTTTTGAACTAGGTTTTCTATTAGTTATGAAGGTTTGAGTTTTCATTATTGTGGATGACACTAAACCTTCATATCACAAATACATTTTTACTATTTCGAACCAGGTTACAACATGCACAGAACATTTACTATCGGCAATGCCATTTGGATCTGATCTGATATCTAATAGATAGTTTATCTCGGGCCAGGGGAGGAAAAAGGGCCTAAAACAATATCAACGACTAACCCTTACTTCACACCAACTCCCTGCTCTGTGCCCTGGTCTAGTAAGACACCCATGTTCTAGTAAGACAGTCTCTCTCTGTCCCCTGGTCTAGTAAGACACCCATGGTCTAGTAAGACAGTCTCTCTCTGTCCCCTGGTTTAGTAAGACACCCATGGTTGAGTGAGACAGTCCTCTAGTCTAGTAAGATGCCCATGGGCTAGTAAGACGGTCTCTCTCTGTCCCATGGTCTAGTAAGACACCCATGATCTAGTAAGACAGTCTCTCTCTGTCTCCTGGTCTAGTATGACACCTATGGTCTAGTAAGACAGTCTCTCTCTGTCCCCTGGTTTAGTAAGACACCCATGGTCTAGTGAGACAGTCTCTCTCTGTCCCCTGGTTTAGTAAGACACCCATGGTCTAGTAAGACAGTCTCTCTCTGTCCCCTGGTTTAGTAAGACACCCATGGTCTAGTGAGACAGTCTCTCTCTGTCCCCTGGTCTAGTATGACACCCATGGTCTAGTAAGACAGTCTCTCTCTGTCCCTGGTCTAGTAAGACACCCACGGTCTAGTAAGACAGTCTCTCTCTGTCCCCTGGTCTAGTAAGACACCCACGGTCTAGTAAGACAGTCTGTCTCTGTCCTCTGGTCTAGTAAGACACCCACGGTCTAGTAAGACAGTCTCTCTCTGTCCCCTGGTCTAGTAAGACACCCACGGTCTAGTAAGACAGTCTGTCTCTGTCCTCTGGTCTAGTAAGACACCCACGGTCTAGTAAGATAGTCTCTCTCTGTCCCCTGGTCTAGTAAGGCAGCCCTGCTCTACAGTAAAACCGCCCTGGTCTACAGTAAGACAGCCCTGGTCTACAGTAAGACAGCCCTGGTCTACAGTAGTGTAAGACAGCCCTGGTCTACAGCCATATCTCAACATGAGAAGGTCACAGAGACACAGGGTTTGGACTGGCAGAAAGCTCTGGACCTAACAAATGCAGTAGTCATTCGTTTTGTTAAGGCTGGGTTGTACTATATAAACTGGACCCAAATGCACGACACAGGAGGCGAAAAATAAATGTAAAGGCGCAAAGGTCCAAAGTCCGCAAACCCAAGCTTGCGGACAAGAACAAAGACCAATAACCAGAACCAGAACAGACCAGGGCTGAGTTTCCCAGAGGCATCGTAGCGCTATGTTCATTGTAGCGCTATGATGAACGCCATAGCTTATGATGAACGTAGCGCTACGATGCCTCTGGGAAACTCAGCCCAGACCAGAACAATAGGGACATCAATCTATAGGGCCTAAACTAAGGATACTTACCACACGGATCCTATGGAAAGATCTGGCGATGATTGTTAAGAAATCCAGGTTCTTGTACAGAGATGAGATGATGACGATGATTGGAGTCAGCTGTGCAGTACATGGCAGCAAAGCGCATCACCAATTAGTCACAACCGTATTCGCCTGCGGTGACGTGCCGAGGTGCTGGCCGTCTCCAGATCCAGGGAGAAGGAGCGGGAACGCACCCCGGAGACGGGGAGAGCAGAACCCGGGCCGGGCGAGCGCCGTTACGCATGACGCGTCCAGCGCGCACCGGTGGCCCAGGGGGGGGGCGGAAGGAGGTGGTTTCGGAGGCGAGGACCACGGAGCCGTAACAAGATCCCCTCTCCAGCGTTAGTCACCTGGACAGGACATCAGGTTGAGCCGGTGGAGCCTCATGATCTGGTTGGGTGCACCGGGCCCTCCTGACCACTGTACCACCAGTATGAGCTACTGTTGTCCACAGTAACTGTTAAGGCCATAGTAGCATATATATATATATCTATATTCAAGCTGAGGTAGCCGGTAGCAATAACTAATCCTAATAATAACCACTACTAACTGTCCAGACAAGACACAAGCACCTATTGTATTGCTATTCTTGCACTTTGCCTTCAGCACTAGATTAGGCTCTTAGTCACTCGTTTTAGAAAAGAGATGCACTTGTGAGTTATGGCTAGTAGCAGTATATTGGCTTTTCCTATGTTAAATGCAATTATTAGTATTAGTCGCTTATTGTTAGTCGCTTTGGATAAAATCGTCTGCTAAATGACTGTAATGTAATGTAATGTAATGTAACTGGCGCCAGAGCGGCCATCTTAGTTCACACTCAGCTGGCTCAGGTCTGTAGTGTCCAGCCAGTCAGGGGATGCGTTGACCGTCTGATGGCGGATGGTAGGAAGGACCTACGGAAGTGACGAGTCCAGCGCAACTGACCCCACCATGGTGGGGTCAGTCTGCCGCTGAACATTCTCCTCGGCCAGAAAGGGTGGGAGACATTGTCCACGATAGCCGTCGGTTTGGCCAGCCTTCTTCTCTCTGCCGAGTCCAGGCTGACCCCCAGAACAGAGCCTGCCCTCCTGATCAGCTTATCCACTCCATTAGCGCCCACTGTCCGATTTGTTACCGGTACCACAGCACTCCACCGCGAAGAGGATTGTGGGTAAGAATGCAACAGCATACAGCCAGTATGAAGTTCATTACCAACAACCACATGACCACATTCTTCAAGACGCCAAGAAAGAACACCAAGAAGTATGTCTGTCTGTCTGTCTGTCTGTCTGTCTGTCTGTCTGTCTGTCTGTCTGTCTGTCTGTCTGTCTGTCTGTCTGTCTGTCTGTCTGTATTTTGATGTTCTTGAGAACCAGGCCCTGAATGACACATACTCTCCTGACGTTGCTTTCATTACCTCCGACCCAGACACAGTTTCATTTCAGGATCAGAATCAGAGTCAGAATTTGTTCTGCAGAATTTGTGCGGACAGAGCCACGAAATGCATTAATGGGCTGAGGTCTGTGCTCTCTGAGCACCATTTCTAGTTATTCATACATTCATGCTCCAGAAAGATTTGAGTGAGGAGGGTTTGAAGGGGAGTAAAGGAATCTGTTTTCTTTGGGAAATGTAGTTAAGTAAAAGTGAAAGAAATATAGAAGAAAAGTACAGATAACAATAAAAACTATTTAAGTACAGTAAAAAAAGTTTCTACTTCGTTACTGTGTGAGTGTGTGTGAGTGTGCACGCGTGTGCACAATCAATCATTTGCTGTCGCCTTATGTACTGCTAACCACTTTCCCCCACACCTGATTTCAGTTTCATTGACTGTGTGGGGAACATGGGACCATCGGGTCTTCCTGTTTAAATATTTCTGTATTTAGCATAATCACATGCTGAACATGAGGTTAAAGCAGAGCGTGGAGTCTAAACCCTTTTGACAGGATCTGTCTGAAAAGTCCTTTTAGTTGCTGGATCACACACAGGCTCCCAGCCAATAGGAGGGTAATCATGCCGGCTCTCTCATCACCCCCCGTCCTTGTTCAGATATATTATATAGCATCAAGCTACAACCTGCTCACTTCGGCAGTATTAATCCAGCTATTAAATCTCCGAGCAGCCTCAAATCCCTGCAAAACCTTGTTTGGTTATTTTTTTTCACCATACCTTGCCAGCTAATTATAAGAGATTAACTTATAGGATTGGCTCCGATATACCAACTCTGAAGAGGCTCCTCCACAGACTTTGAAGAGGCAGAGATGCATGAGTACCTAGAAGGGCACATTACTGTCTATGCTGCTACAGAATTTATCAATGTTTCCAGTTACTTCCAGAACTATCTACCCCAACTCCAGAAAATTGACTGCAGAACTGTGAACTCACTTTTTTGTTCCAATGTGTTTCATCTTAAACTGAACAACCTCCTTTAGCCTCCCTGAAACAGCTGAGCGCGCTACGGCCAACAGTTAATACCTTGCATATGTCGAGCTGGAAAATATTACACACTCTTACACATATGGACAGGCTAAAGGTTGCATTTTGTTACAATCTGGGCCTATGGACAAAATTGTATAGTTTTTATGTGGCTTTGCTTGTGGATCACGTACTGTCAAAACGGACTTTGAATGAATACGGAAAGTCTTCTCATGTTGGACACACTATTAATAGTAGGCAACAGCATTAGAAAAGATGTTTCAACAAATACTAATTAAAAACATGCAGACAGCAAGAATGTTTCTCCAGCGTGTTCAGCTAGCCTGTGCCTTTGTTTTGACTGATCTGGTCACATCAGGTTGGGTGTTGACCTATGACCTGACATGGCCGCTGGGAGCGTTCAGGTGAACACTTATGAATAATTCATGAACCAAAACTGAGATGAGCCAAGAATAACCTTTTTAGACAGTTTTGTAGATTTACAGTTGGATCGTTCGCCGCATTTGATCAGCCTAACTTGTCTCGTTTATCACAGATTGGAAACGGGTGTTTTGTTGATGTTGTTTTATCTCATACAGTAGATGGTTAACTGTCAAACTGTGAGTCTCTAAAGGGTGAGAACAAAGGAACTTCCCAGAAGGGGCCCCTCAGCATGTATTTTAATCCCAGACAATTATATCCAGAAGGACTTGATTGATTGGCTACACTCAAAAAGTGGAACAGCAGCACCAGTATAATTAGTTTATAGCAAATCAAGCCTTTCCAAAGTTGCGGCTTAAGCTCCTTGTTCCAGAGCCCAAATCTCTTCCTAGTGTTGTGCCCACAGGAAAAGAAAGAGGGTGGAAGGGATTTATTTCAGGGGGTGCTGGATGGAAGTAACAAAACAAGTATTTTGCTCCCTGATTTCCCTCTGGTAAAAGACAGTAACCAGCAGTAGTGACTACCGTAGATTCAAGGATCAAGATAGAGGCAGATCTATAAATATACATCTGCCTTGATAATTACTGTGTGAATCTAGGATTTAATCCTCTCACTGAATTCAAGGATTCAAGGATTATTCTCTGGAAAGCAAACTGCTTTGATGAGTCGCTCTGTTCTACATTTAAAATTTCAGACTGTTTAAAAAACGATTCTGGCTGGATGACGATTGCCAATGCTACATAATGGATTAATTAATTAGTTAATGTATTCATTCATTCATTCCTGTTTACATGATGGCACTCTGATCGTCTTAACAGGTGCATTCAACCAGATCAAATTGGCCTGACATGAATGCATACCACATAATATGTTCATACTGTAGAGCACATTCACACCATTCTAGAGCAGCAATGTTCCGAGAAACTACTACTGTAATACAAACAGATGGATCAATCACAGGAGAATGTATTTCTTAACATAATGACTCCTTTTACACACGGACACTCAGAGTCCTGAGTCAGTTTGCGCTTCCATAAATACCATTAACACAACTGCTTACAGTAGCTCCCTCAAACACAGACACACACAGACACATACTTGTACAAGAAATACTGATATTTTCTGATAATATCTGATATTAACTTTTTAATTGTATACATCTGGTTATAAAATGTAGTTGAGATGACATATTAACAGATTACAAGAAATGAGGATGTGAATTTCATGATAATGACGGCACAACAATGCAAATGTAATCCACAAGAATCTACACCTCAAATGTGATTTCAGAAATGTTTTTTTCTCATTCACATTATTTACTTTGAAGTGAAACAAAGAAAGGATAAATGTATCTCTCTCTCTCTCTCTCTCTCTCTCTCTCTCTCTCTCTCTCTCTGGCAACATAATTAAAATGATCCACTTTTCAGGAATTCAGGGGGACTGAGTGTGTTGTCAGTTTGATCTCAGGGTTTCCTATGAACAGACGCAAATGTTCGGCAGCAAACTGCTTCACTTCTGAACCCTTAATCAACGTAGGCATGTGGGGCGGTGGTCCAGGAAAGACAAAACTAATTATTCCTTTCCTCCTGTTGCCACCCGGTTTATTTTGAGCTTTCAGTTGGGACATTTGAATAAGCCTCATGCTCACAAATCCAAAACATGAATTTTAGATAAGCGTGGATAGGATTAATTGCAGGGAGATAAACCCCATCCCAGAGCGTTAAAACCATTGCTAATGCAACTGACAGGGGAGTTACGCTGAGCTGCTTCCGGGGGAGGGGGGGGAATAAAAACACGCCATACTGGCTCTGAGAGATGACTGAATAGTCATCCCCAGGCCACACTCTCTCTGTCCCACCAAGCCGAGGATGCCATCACAACCTGAAACCTGAAGAGGTTTGTCTGGGATTCAATCAGGATCGGAAATACAAGACCGCTTGAGGCTCCATTAGCCGGCTGAGGGTATTTCAGGAGGTGGGTTTCAGTGCCTCTTGGCGTTATTTCAGGTAATTTTAGAGTGTTATGGCTGATGTCACTTTTGATTGTTCGACAGAGCTTCACAAACTATTTAAAGATCCAATGATGAACTTTGTACAGGGAATGCCCCGTTCTCTGCTTCCTGTACGGTCTTTCACTCCGTGGGAATCGGGGCCGTGTTGCAGAGACAGGGTGCTGTTCACCCTCCCCCCCTAGCACGGGTAACTATAGCACGCCATGCCAAGGTGTCAGGGATAGGGGAATTCTTTTGCCATGTAATGTCAAGTGCAATTTAAAGGTCCAGGTGTGACGGTAGCCAGCATCATACGAGCTGTCGCTCAGTGTCAGAAACGGTGAGGGTGTTGCTCCGTGGACGCGATGCTGATTGGTCCAGAGCGCCGTCCAGGCTACGGGCGTCCAATGTAAAGCCCGGGGAGTCCAGGGTTGTCTGTCTGTTCCTGTACAGCTCTGGAGCGGACGAATATGCAATCAACACTATTGCCCTTGAACACAACACACATACTGTAGAGCCTGAACACAACTGCATGGGCACGCACAGGGTTTAGTGTTAAGGCTTGGTTTAGTAATGGTCTGAGGTCAAGGACTACATACTTAACCTAGACTAAATATTATAGTGGTTTGTCTTACTGTGATCATCTGTGTTTGATGCTGTTTGAATTGATTATTATTTTAGTTTATAGTTGTTCACTTTTGCAAAAAGAAAACGCGTAAAAATGAATTCAACACAACTTTGCACTCCAGTCACCCAGATATAGTAATGGTAAATGGACTGCACTTATATAGCGCTTTTATCCAAAGCGCTTTACAATGAAGGCCTCTCACTCACCCACACACCAATGGCAGCAGTTGCCATGCAAGGTGCTAGCCTGCTCATTGGGAGCAATTTGAGGTTCAGTGTCGTACCCAAGGACAATTCGATGTGTGGACAGGAGGAGGCGGGATTCGAACTGCCAACCCTACGCGTAAATTAGTGTAATTGCATTTACTGAAATTAAAATGATCTTTACTGTGCAGAAGCTAGCCATATTTACCCACCAAATAATGACATTGGACATTGTATGCACAGTGGTTTGATGAAAAACATGTAACAAAAAAAAAAAATAGTTAAGTGATCCTTTAATGGTCGTCATATGGCAACATATGAAAAGCAGCAGATTAGCTTGAACGAGCAGTCATTGTTGGTCATTGATCTGATTAGCAGACCTCACTGTACATTATGGTGATGTCGTCGCTGTGTTTTCCAACTCACAGGCTCTTCCAGTAGATTTGATCTTGACTGTGGCGGCAACCTTGGTGTGAATGAACGAGTGAGAATGCAATGACAGAGTAGGATGGGAACGGAATTTACAGCTCAACATGGATCAAGAGCTGCGGACCTGAATACTTTAACAAAATCAGACAGTCTCATCTAGAGTTAAAGCTAAATATGTTTTCTTTTCTTTTATTGTTTTGTAAATTTTCATGACCATTGACCTATTTACTGGACATTAAGATATGACTCATTTGACGCATCCTTCTGAACATGTGACTCTCACTGTTCATGTGCTTTCCATTCCACAATTACGTGTGATGGCCCTCCCACTCTGCCTGTGCTTCCTAGCCGTGTTCGGGATCGCTTTCTCGTTCCCTCACTCCCTATTCCCTATATAGGGTTCACCATGTAGTGAACTACCTAGGGAACGGACAAAATGTAGGGTACATGCACTGTTCACTGGAAATCAAGGTGAATTGTGGGTAATAAATAGTGGACTATATAGGGAATGAAAATTCCGTGGAGAATTCGGACACTACAAACAAAATGGCTGACGCCCTATATAGTGCACTATATAGTGAATAGGGAGCGATGCCGAACACAGCTCCTGTGTGTGTTTTCTCTTTGCAGGGCAGTCCTGGTGGGCGGGGCTGGGAGGAGTGTCGTCAAGGCTACCGGCGTTCACCTGGGTCCAGGTGGGGCCTGGGGAGACAAAGGCCTGCTGCCCTCAGATGTCTTGGAGATTCTCTCCCTGAACACATTCTTTTGTTTGCTTAGCATTTTTTGGAGTTCGGGAGTGAAAAATTCCCTCCATTTATTGTCAATAGGGGTCTTTGAAACGACCATATAGTATCTTGACACAGGAAGGTCACAGAGACATGTGGTTTGGACTGGCATAACGATCTCAACCTAACAAATGCAGCAATACCAAACATGTCCTGCTCACACACATCTGCACGTGCACAGACCCACAAAATGCATTCATGGGTGGAGGTCTGTGCTCTCTGGGCACCATTTCTAGTTAAATATGTGTTATTCCTGTAGCCTACTCTCTTGTGTGGACGCCCCCTTGTTTATTCCTGTAGCCTACTCTCTTGTGTGGACTCCCCATTGTTTGGCATGGACATTACAACCCCTTTGTGACAAAAATGGGGTCTGGTCTGGGATTTGTTTGTTGTCCCCTAGTATGTTTTGGTTTGTGCTCAGTTAGCTGGATTGGTTTGGTTAATTGGCTGTTGTTTTGTTGCTTCTCTGTTTGTTGAGTGGACAATGGTGTCATTGTTGGAACCAACTTGCTTGTAGGCATTAGCATTGAGGGGCACTCCGGTGTCTATGTTGACCTTTCTTTGTTTTAGTTTGTTATTTTTGTGCAGTGACGTGGTCAGAGCAGTTGGCTCGGGCACACTTCCATGACAGTCTAGGTGATTGTCCGTGTACTGGGAGTTAGCCAGGTCATGGAGTTCATGCTTAACTATCAATCATGCTCAAGTGTCCCACAACAGACTAACATGAAGACTAGGGCTGAGACCGTCAGTAGTTGTGGGGTTAGGTACTGTAGATAGAGCAAGGAGATTCCTTATTAAAACTGTTTTGTTGATTTGTAAATTGAGTATTGGAGTCTAACTGTAATGAGCATAATCTTGGAGCCGGCAGCATTTCACTGTGACTGTTCACTGTGACTGTTCACTGTACATTACATGTGACAAATAAATGAATCTTGAATCTGTTGTCTCATTGTGGAGTAGCCCAGATAGCAAACAGATGTGTAATGATTCTAGGCCATATATGGGCCGGAACTAAGCCACAAGGGCCAGGGCTGAATTTCCCAGAGGCATCGTAGCGCTACGATGAACGCCGTAGCTTACGATGAACGTTGCGCTACGATGCCTCTGGGAAACTCAGCCCAGATCTGGCCTGTATATGGCCCAGATCCGCTTACTATCTGGGAGTGGTTATGGGGGAGTGATCTCAGTCTGGTTTGGCCCACAGGGGGTAATCAGTTAGCAGCTAAGCTTGATTGGGAATACCTGTGCAGCTAATTCTCTACCAAATTAGTAGAGGTTTTGTTTGAAACTGGTTTGGTGTGGTTGGCACATTAGTAATCTGGGAAGATGACCTCTATTGAGCAGTCTTCAAGTGAGGAGGTATTAAAAACTAAAGACCAATTGTTAAACACTAAAAACCAATTGGTCCGGGTTGCTGCTCATTATGGAGTAACACTGGCAGACAAGTGAGATGTGATACAGTACTTTGCAAAGCAAGGCAAGTTTATTTGTATAGCACATTTCAGCACAAGGCAATTCAAAGTGCTTTACATGAGACATTAAAAGCATCAAGGCAAAGTGCAACACATAAAAGGTCATATAAAACTAAATGCCCAAAAAATTACATTTAAAACAAAATGCAGGAAAAATAAAATACAGGAATAATTCCACACTCCTAGCAGGCCTAATTGAGGAAAGGGTTTAGTCTGCTCACGGTGAGGCCAGTAAAGTGAGAAAAATATTAGCTCATGACAGCCTCCCTGTGTACTAGTTTGCCAGTAGATCCAAAGACCGGTTTGGTGCCTGGTTCTGGCGTGGGTCTGACTTTTGAGCAGCAAATTGAGCTTTTGTTGCTATACTACCAACAGGAGCAGGCCCCTGAGGAACAGGACTGTGCTATTGAGTTGGAGAAAGCGAGCCAAGACTCGCGTATCCGTGAAGTAGATCTGGCCCAATTGCAGGAAAGGCAACAGATGGAACTGGACCGTTATAGATTCGATGTGATTAGGGATGGCAAGCTCTCTGCAGAGCAGCCCGCTGGGGAGCAGTCCGGTGTGGGGCCCATTTGCTGCCGGGGTTTGACCTGTCTGTCAACTTGAAACTGGTGCCCAAATTTACTGAAAAAGACCCAGACATTTTTTTTTTGTGCTTTTCGAATTATTAGCCATGTCTCGTTCGTGGGTGTACTTGGATAGCACTTCGCTGTTGCAGTGTGTTCTATCAGGAAGAGCACAGGAAGCCTTTTTGGTCCTCGGTGTAGCCGATAGTGGAAAGTACTGTATCAGGCAGTTAAAGATCGTAAAATATGGTCTGCACTTATATAGTGCTTTTATCCAAAGCGCTTTACAATGGCCTCTCATTAACCCATTCACACACCAATGGTGGCAGCTGCCATGCAAGGTGCTAGCCTGCTCATTAGGGGCAATTTGGGGTTCAGTGTCTTGCCCAAGGACACTTCGACATGTGGACAGGAGGAGCCGGGATTCGAACCGCCGACCCCACGATCATTGGATGATCCACTCTACCTCCGGAGCTACAGCAGCCCCAGATGCAAAGATGCAGTTCTAAAAGCTTATGAAGGCTCAGATCTTCACGGTGGGACAAACAAACGCATACCGAGTTTGCTCTAGGGTTAGCCATCCACTTGACACGGTGGTGTGTTGCATCAGAGGTTAATTTTGATGAGTTGCGTGAATTGGTTGTGCTGGAACAGTTCAAAGATACTTTACCTGAGCATGCGGCCACCTACATAAATGAACCTAAGGTGGAGACTCGATCCGAGGTGGCTACATTGGCCGATGACTTTGTCTTGAGTCTTGCTGGGGATATGGGTCTTGCTGGGGATATGGGTCGCCGTGATCCGGGTGGTGGTTCTGCCACTCAGACCACCGATCGGTTTCCTGTCCCTGCTTCTAAGAAGGTTCTGTTCTGGTTCTGTTTGAGTTTCTCTACGGTGGTCGCGCCCGTAACGAGCTTCCCAGCCCAACGATGCCATTTGATTGGTTCTCTCAATGCCAGCAGGCTTTTGTGAATGTGAAGGCCTTGCTGTGCCATTTCTTTCACAGCTGTTTGTGAAGGATAGGAAGGTAAGGTCCTTGAGTGCATTCTGAACTTGGCAGAGCTGCTTTTTTCCATTATGCTCCTTATACCTGGAATACTTTACAGCAGACTCTAAAGCTTGAGGTACTTCCTTCAATCGCAGTGTTTAAATCAATGGCAGAGTTTAAATCCTTTTGACATTTGTACTTCGACCTGTAACTGTTTTTAATTATTACTGTATTTATTATTATTATTATTATTATTATTATTATTATCGTGTATTGTATTTGCTCTGTTTATTTATGTATTTGTGTGAACTCGTCAACACTGTAAATAAGGGAAACTTCAGTGTTTCACGAGTATAAATAAAGGTTTGAAATTAAATTAAATTAAATCCTGTTACCGGCCAATGACTGGTGTGGATTGTCCAGTGAGTTTCTTGTCCAAGAAACTCTCCTTTAGCTCCTTTCAGTTAAAGTATTCTGTGGTGAAACGGCAGGATCTGGCGTTGGTTTGGACACTGCAGCATTTGAATGTGTTTGTGGGTCGGGGTGTGAGTCATTTGCTGGTGTATACAGACCCAAACCCGTTTGACTTTTCTCCACTCTGCAGAAACCTAACCGGCGCTGGTGTCTTTTTCTTCAGCCGTTCCATTTGGACATTCGGCATGGGGTAAGGGGTTCGGAAAATGTGACGTCGGATGCCTCGTCACGGACCTCCTCTGATTGGAAGCGATGTGTCTTCCTGTCTTGTTTTGTGTCTGGGTTGGTTCTCTTGTCTCCTCTCTGGAAGCTGGATAGTAACACAAAGTCTTGATGTTCCTTTTCCCCATTCGTAACTTTCAGTTCTCTTTTTCAGTCTTTTCATTCTGTTTATCGCACATTCTCACTTATTTATGGATATAGTGACCTGTATAAGTACAGTATCTGCCACTCCACCGAATAGTTATATATGATGGGCGGTCATTTGAAATGATGCGTTGATTTGCTCACCCCTCGTGCCTGCTTGACAGGTGGCTTTACAGATGCAGGAAGACTGTCAGATTGTGTCAGACTGTGTCAGACTGTGTCAGACTGTGTCGGACTGTGTCAGACTGTGTCAGACTGTGTCAGACTGTGTCAGAGTGCATTCGCCTGCGATGTGGTGACTGGGGTCACTGGGAGGGAATTCGGGGCTCTCTGGAGCTCCGCTTCGCCACATAAAGGAGCGTTCACCCCTGGACCAATCAACGGAGAGTCTCTGCCCACACGCAAAGATGGCGGTCGATAGGCCCTGCCGTAATGGTCTATCACGATCTGGGGGCTCGGAGGGGGCCCCTCTCCATTCAAACAGATGATGTATTCACTTGATGTTTTCTGAAAAACTACTTTTTATTAGTTCATTTTAGTTGAAGAGGAGCTTTGTATATGTTAGAGGTAAGGGTAGATCAATTTTGAATGTGATGAATTGCAGAAATAGCTTGGCTCTGATGTTAACATTTGTATGTGCCCATATCTTATGTTTTAAGCCTATAGCGTATTAATATTTATAAATTATAATGAACATTCCCGGCCTCCTTCTCCAGGCAACATGAGAAGAGGAGGACCCCCCCCCCCCCATCCCCCCAAGTGAGCTTTTCTCTACAAACTGAGGCTTGTGAGGCTCCTGTCATGCATCACTATGCGGTGGCACATCAATTCTCTGGAGTGAAGATACTGAGGTGTGCTCGTTCAAGCCCAGCCCATCCCAGTCAAATCATATCCTCACCAAAACCATCATGTATGGACCACCTTTACAACAGATAATCTAGAAAAGAAAAAAAGTGAATCTTTTATTTTTTAAAGAACTGCTAAATTATCCTTTGTTGTCACATAATTGAAATGTTTTCCACTGGCTGTGTTGGATAGCTTGGTAAGGTGAGGCAACGGGGAATTGATAATTACACACTGGGTATTGGTGACTGAGTGATATGAAAACACAGCTAATGCCACCTGCAGCACACAGAGCTGGTTGACGATCTAACTCAGGAGAAAGTGTCCCCAGATCAGACGAGGTGCGAGGAAAAGTTCATTCTCCCTCTCTGAAGGGAAGGCAAGCTGGTCGTTTGGTTCAAGGGGAAGGGAAACTTTTAACTTTCAGGTACTGAGCACTCAGCCCCTCAGACAGGAGGAAACAGCAGACGATTTTCCTGGTTTCACAGGAGAAGCGAGACGTTTCTGTTTTCTCTAAGAGTTTTAGATCTGCTCCAGCAAAATGCTGATGATAGGATTTCATAATAGTCCTCGAGGTTTGAGAATTGTCTCTGGATTAGATCTACATGATCTGAATGCGTCATTCGTTTAAACCGAGATATAATAAAACAAATGACATTAGCTCGCTCTCTGTGCTCTCAGCAGGCCTCATTCGCTCGGCCTCGGGGCATAGGGATGGATTTTTGTCTATTCTGAGAACACAGTGACAGAAATATACTGTATGAGTACACACTTGTATGTTGATGTGTTAACTCATTAGATTAACATCCTGTTATAATGATTCCAAGTCATCCGGAACAGGTTCTATGGAGAAGAAAGAGTTAATGAACTTCATCTTAAATACATTATCTCAGCTACATTAATGTTTAAGTTCACTATATTAGAGTACACTATTACTGTAGGTCTAGTATGATTCATATTCCATACTCAAAACATCCAGCTTTTTCTCTGTTGTACATTCAACTTTTTATACAATTTAATTAATTACGAGATATACCATTATTTCCTTAATAAATTATTTGAATAGGGTCTAGTGTGCTCTCAGAAGCTGCAACCCTGTAATACTGATCATTGTGGTGGAGTTCCTTATTAGACTCAACTCCCATGAACTTGCTATCTTCACAGTCTAGCAGGACTTGAAGTCTCAGATCTTTACATTACTGAGGACACCTCTGTAATGTACACTGCTGCCCAGTGTCCATGGTGTGACCCTGATGTGTTGCTGTAGTGTGGATATTTTAGATATCCACAACACACAACCAAGCTTGAAATCCTAGTTCAGAGATTCTGGACATACTGCAGCTGTTTTATTGAATTGTTTATAGTCTGGAAACATCTTGTCTTCCTCTAAACCCCAAATGGATGAAGACTACAGCAATTTCCCCAACTAAATATAATACTAAAGTGTTTTCAGTCAGACAACTCAACTCAGCACTCAAGGATCTTCAGGGATTCTCAGATGACGTTAAGATTCATGAAATTATAAACGTTGATGAATAAAACAGATCTGTTTACATATCCTGTATAGGTTAATAGTTTACCACCACTCAACCCCAGAATCATACTAAATAAACAAACAAACAAACAAACAAACAAATAAACAAAAGGGATCACCATGAGATGCCCAACCCTCAAGTATGTCAACTTGTCTTAGCAGATGTCACTGTTGCCTGGGAGACCAGTATCACATCGCCACTAGCTGCATTAGTGATACATACTGTATTGCTCATCACATAACTCCTCATCAAGGGATCTGAGTTGCTATAATTACTACCCTGAACTTTTTCACTGATCAACTTTAGGGGCCAAGCATAACTCATAGTTCCTATACAGCTTAGTGGTCATTAAATTCACGGCTGATTGATTGATGATTAGTGCTGGAATAGTCTGTGTGTTCAATATCATCATATTTATGTACCAAGTATTGTTTTGCCAAGAGGATCGTACAGTAAATAGGCCAAAGGTTATCTGAACCTGTGTCAGCTTCCTTTTTATTAATGTATAATTCGGTAATAGGCCATTTGAAATGTTTTAAATGTGATGTGATTAGATGAATGTCTCTATTGACCCCTATCAACCTTCTGTTCAAATTTCAAGAAATGCATTTTGCCCACAGCTGTACTGTGCATAATGTAGTTGATTCTAGTTATACAAATGTTTCAATATGATGTCTGAAAAGAGGTACCGTGTTTATAAATATCCCATAATACTCAACCTGATCAAACAAACACAGTGTAGTTTCTGTGACCAAACCACATCCTTATGCGGTATCTCTTTCTTTCTAACTGTATATTATGATTCTTGGAGAGAAATATATGACTGTTACAATTTAACGTTTGTGGTTGTCAGTGTGATAACCAAACCTGTGATTTATATAACTAGAGTGTCTTATCTGTTCAATATGCTTCAGTAGGCTGTTTAGTGTACATTGACGACTACTTGTCATTATTTAACAAATCAATTAATTAATTTGCCCGTACGTCCATCCAGGAAGGAGGAGAGCCAACCATGTGGGCAGCGACCTCAAGTCTCACCAGCCCCTAAGCAACTGGGCTGTCCACTGATGAGGCGTTAAGGGCAGCAGTACCATGGACAGCAGCTGACCAGAAGGACCAACAGCTGACCTCACTCCTAGAGAATGCTACGGGACCACACTCGCAGCTGCCACTGGGTACAATTGAATCATTTAGCAGATACTTTTATCCAAAGCTTTGAGCACAACGGCAGGCAACAATATGGGAAGCCTATACCGACCAATAACCACAGCAGTGCCATTTACTGTACATTTACAGGTGTGTTGCTGTTTTGTAATGTCAGTGTCTTCTGACTTTTACATCAAAAGAGGGTTAAATGCATAGCACTACAATCATTCACACAAAATATTATTAGGATGGTCTGTACATCTGTTAATGATCAAGTGCTCCCCTAAGAATCCAAACACACATATATGGTTATTTGTCTCTAGGCCTCGATTGTCCAGTGGCCAGGTCCGGTCTTGAACCAGCAGCCTTATGGTTTCTGGTCATAATGCTCTAACTACTGACCTACCTAGTGCCCCATGACCTTATGGGTACAACCTTATGAAACTAGAAATATAATACATAGAACCAGGGCTTAAAAACGAAATTATTTTTCAATCGGTTCGCTCCAAGCAGAACCAGCATATTTAATGTTTCCGTTGTTGTGTTCCGCCACCAACATAGCGTTATTCCGCGGGGGAACGATACAACCGGGAAAAGGCTCCGCTTTTTTTACAATTATTTTTAAGTTATATAGACCTACTACAAAGAACGGAAAAATAACGTTATTAACCGGTTTTAAAGATTTCAAATTAACGTTTCGGTTCTGGAACAATTAAAGACCATTTCGTTTTCGTTCCTGTTTCTGTTCCTCGTAAAATACCGTTCATTTTCGGTTTTCTTTTCCGTTCCTTAAACCGGTTCAGAGCCTTTCACAGAACAGACATGGGACCCTGGCCAAGACCACTATACCCTTTAGATCTATACACAACATCTCTATCTGTAACCTTAACCTTATGAGTGAAAACCTCATGTCACGTTGATAGTTTGGACACCTGAGAGGGCTATCAAAACAAAAGCAGCCTAAGTAAGTAGCCTTGAGAACCAATGGTTCTTGAGCCTAGTGGCCCATAGGGCAGGAGCCTGTCTCCTGATTCCTTAGCGTGAGGCAGCTTGATGTACAAGTACACCCCCTGGACATGACGCTAGTAGATCGCAGGGACCCTTGATGCTGAGTGCCAAGCAGGGAGGCGTTGGGTACCATTTTTTGGTATGACTCGGCCGGGGATCGAACCCCCAATCTCAGGGCGGACATTCTAGCCACAAGGCCACTGAGCTGGTATCAAAGCAAAAGTTTGCCCAAAACGTTTTCAAAACTCTTCTTCACACATTATTGTTTGTGATTTGTGATTAGGATTTGGGTGTCAAATGTTGGCTATAGTGTAATTAGCGCGTCACGACCGCTATGGTACTAATGTAAACGAGTGACCCCACGCTCCCATGTCCTCTCCCACAACACAGTTAATACCAAAGACCTTTAAATGATCTCATTACAGGCTTATAGTTGCCTACAGTGACGCCAACCATGTGTGGCTAATCCCCGTTATGGCTATCAAGATGAGGGCTGTTGACGCGTGCCTCTCTAGCTTCTGCCCTTGGGGACTTCCATGATGACGTCCATGTCTTGATATCTACTGTACCTCATTCACTGTCAGCGTCACAGCTCGATAATACATTCAGCTATTTAGGTGGAGAACGTGCTGTGAACATGATAGCTTGTTTATGTGATTGTCAGTGAGGGATACCAAACATTGGAAGACTGCTGTAGGGTATGAAGTATGGATATGGTTAGTTATATATATGAGGTATGGATATGATTAGTTGTATTTGTTGTAGTTGTATTTTTTTCAGGCATGTGAATGTGTCCAGCTGATTCATAATTAAAATATTTTACATATATCACTGCATTATATAATCACTCATACTTATGTATTCTATATTTAACCTATTTTATATTAACAGAACTGTTGAGATACAGTATCTTCCAGAGCAGTTCCTAACACAGGCACACACTGGGGGATGCAATCCCAAGGTCTCAGAGGACCCGACAAGGCCAACTAATCAGGAACAAGTACATATGTGACTCAACCCTGATAGCAATGACCGAACTCAGACTCAAGAGGGATGCTCGTACCGTCGTTCCCATGGCTGAACAACAGGCTACGGCTTGATAAAAGGTATCAAAATTCAGATAATGTTCCAGATTGAGTTGTTGTTTTTTTCTCTTTTTCGTGAGAAAAAAAGAGTGAGTTCTTTATTTCTACAGTCCTACAGAATGATAGCGGGGGGAAAATTCTCAGTGGAGCCCTTTTCAGAGAGACAGACTGGAGTACGAGCATCAGTTAACATTCACACAACCACCAAACCACTTCCTTCCTCCCATGTTTTGTGGGTAATTACTTCCTTAATAGAGAATGTGACACGTTCCTCCATGCCTCATATGAGGTTAAAGACTGTGCTGAATCTCTGGCTGTAAATTTTAATTCCCACCTCCGGCTGTAGCCAGTGTATGTCAGGAACATTCAGACAGAGGAGAGCAGGTCTGAGAGAGGCTGGCTGGCTGCTTCCGGAAGCCTGGTTGCTGCTGGCTCACTGCTACTGGCTGGCTGTTGCTGGCTGGCTGGTGACTCCTGGCTGGCTGCTACGGGTTGGCTGGCTGCTATTGGCTGGCTGGCTGGCTGGCTGCGATTGGCTGGCTGCCTGACTGCTATTGGCTGGCTGGCTGGCTGCTACTCACTAGCTGGCTGGCTGCTACTGGCTGGCTGGCTGGCTGGCTGCTATTGGTTGGCTGGCTGGCTGGCTGCTATTGGCTGGTTTCTATTGACTGGCTGCTACTGGCTGGCTGGCTGCTATTGGCTGGCTGCTATTGGCTGGCTGCTACTGGCTAGCTGGCTGGTTGCTACTGGATGGCTGGCTGGCTGGCTACTATTGTCTGGCTGGCTACTATTGTCTGGCTGCTATTGGCTGGCTAGCTGCTAGCTTGCCGGTGGCTCCTGGCTAACTGCTGCTGGCTAACTGCTGTCTGGCTGACTGCTGGCTGACTGCTGGCTCCTAGCTGTCTGCCGTCTGGGTGCAACCGTCTGGGCTGGCCTAGCCCCCAGGGCCGGGACTGAGCTGCTGTTTTAAGAGGGATGCAAGATGCTTCAGGACATGCCTGATATCACATCAACTTCACATAGCACTGCCTTCAGCCATCCTCTCCGGCTCCCATTAGAAAAATAAAGGCACCTCTCAAGATTGAACTACCAGCTCTGACAATAGAGGACGTGAGAGAAGGAAACAGGCTCTCTGCAAATGTGCTCTAGCATTTCAACGAATCGCTGTGAATAGAGGTGCAGGTTTAAAGTAGCACTGAAATAAAAAAAGCATTCTGTCCCATTTTGGTTCACATAATTAGTCATAGTGTTCACCTATTCAACATTTACAAAATTCTACTTTTGTTGTAATCTTATATCAAAGTATATAATTTATTACTTCCTGGAAAACGGTAGGTCACGTGCAGTGACGACAACAGGTACCTTAGATTTTAGGCCAATAATCTCACGACATCCACCTGTCAATAAACGCTATCCTTCTATCGAATCTGTCTAAAGTTCTTAAAACCCGTCTACTTTTCAATGTTCCAATCAAATTCCTCTAAACATATGTCCCACCCTCATAGCTTGTTTGCGTCAGAAATACGTCAAACTACGGAAGTTAGATGATCTCAAACGTCCGTTTCAGTGCGACTTTAAAACGGCTTTTTTTCCCCACACATAAAAAGGCTTTTACTTTGAGATACATCAGGAGTCTGAGAGCACATGGTGATCTTTTCAGAATTTCAGCACGGTCTCTGTAGTTGTTACAGTACAGTGTGCTTCTGAACACTTGCCAAGAGAACACTGTATGGTTTCCATACATAGTCATACATTACTGTAATGCAATCAAACTACATTTGAGTATTTGCAGTGACTTAGCAGACAAATCAAATCAAATTCACTTAATTGAAAATGAACTACAGATGGAACACCTTATGATGCAAAGTCCAACGTGAAATTATACATCGTCCAATCTCTTTCCTCACCACCTAAAAAAGACAGTCAAAACAAACTCCTACACAGCAGTTAATTTCTCATTCATGAAAAGCAAACCAAGAAAACAATAATTATACACTCAAATCGATGAGGTGACCAGTGAACACACTACAGGAAGTAATCAGTTTTCTCATGACCACAATGTCCTGAAACGTGACTGTGATATGACTGTTATTTATACAGTTCCTTAAACGGAAGATTCGAAAGGTGTGTGTGTGAGAGAAATACTGTATGCTTAAAAGAGAGAGAGAGAAAGAGAGAGAGAGAGAGAGAGAGAGAGAGAGAGAAATGAGAGAGAGGGAAAGAAAAAGACCAAAAGCTAATTTTAAAGTAGCCTGATTTCACCCCTGCAGCAGTTCAAGAGTTCACAGCGATGGCCAGTGTCTAGTTCACATCTGGCAGCTAGGCCATGTTTCTCACAATGGCTCAAATAGTGATAAATGGGATATTTCATCTCTTGTGTCATCGTGTCAGCATTGTAATTCTACAGCAGAGGAGAACTAGGCCAGCTGTATGCACACTGGACTGTGTCTAAACAAAGAACCACAGAGCTGTGGAGCACTATACTGGATTTTATTGAACATGCAGTGTAAATTTGTCCTCCTCAACGATGCAAAACAATTTCAACACAAATATATTTAACCTCTGGCAAAAAAAACAATATACAGAAAGCCGTTTCACACACTTCACACAGTTCATTTCCATATCTACCCATCTGTATCCATGCAGTTATTCGCTCCGGGAGCCGGCCTAGTGTGACTAGCCACGCACATGGAAAGTGTGGGAGTACGGGAGTTGATTGGCTGCCTATTCTTCGATGCGAGAGAGGCGATCCACCAATAATGAGCGATCCAGTCAGCCTAGCTGCTGCATATAGCTGTTTTCACACTGTACGCAACTCTCAAACGTGTGTATTGAGCTGATCCAAAGCCCCCTGATCCACGCCACGGTCACGCCATTTCTGGTTTCCTTCAAATGTTCCCGTGAACCCAGCTCTGATGCTGGATCTATTTCAAAGACACAGAATCAATTTTGAATTCCTACTAGAAAAAAAATCCATACTGGACTGACAAACCTCCAGTCCCCTTTCTCTGCTGCTCTTGATTCAGGAGAAACAAGAAAGCTGTTTCGATAATAACATAACCTCTCCCTCCTGCTAATTGAATAAAATGTCCCCTGGTACGATTTTATCCAATCACAGTTTTGTGATAATGTAGCCCTAGGCTGGGGGCTAAATAGGGTGTGCGGGGCTTGAAATTTAAAGCAAAAGGTTAATGCAAATAAGCATGGCTGCAGGGCTGATGAGGCTGTTCTCCATGCAGGGCACAGCAGGGCCCCGGTGGAGCACAGAGACCCAGATGTCATGCTGGCTGGTTCCAGGCCAGAGAGGGGCAAGTGGCAGGTAGGGAGTGACCTTGGCAGGACACAGACCAGTTTATCCGCCAGCCCTCCTTGTACGTGTGAATAGTGTTTGTTGAGCCTTTCGTACATGTGTACCTGTGGAAGGTCCTCTCTTCCCCCCCCATAACCAATCCGGGCTTGTGACACGTCAGGTGAGAGTAGCCCCGTGTCACGAACGAGGAGCCTTATATTCGATCCCGAAATCGGTATGTAACAACGCCGCTGAAACATGAATGTCATCGCTGGCCCAGGGGAAGCCGTGAGCCCACGACCTAAATCGGCCTATTTCAGAGGGAGAGCCAGAATGTCAGCATGTTTCAGCCACAGAGGCGAGATTAACCATAGGCTACAGGAGGGGGCTGTGATGTCACAAGCACCATGGTGTTGCGGAGGATTGCAGGTCAGACTCTTTCCTGCATTGTGACATCAGGACGGCAGTAGAACAACGGACAACATCACTAAGTTCTAAACAGGATGAAGATTGGAAGTATGTTGAAGTATTTACAAACCCGTATGAATGATGTAATCGAGGGCGATTTTTAGGTTCAGCCTTTTTTGAGTACTCATTGCAACTATTTAAACACTGTTGATTGCACTGTACCTCACTGTACCTTTTAAGATATATTATATATCCCCTTTGCAGTTCTTTATTTTTCCATTTGTGTTATATTTTTACGTCTCTATCCATTGTTTTAAGTTTAGTTTATCTAATTTGATAGTTTTATTCTTTATTTGTATATTCTTTATTTGTATATTAGTTTATTAGTTCGTTGTTTTATATAAATTGCTGCTACGCTGTTGAACGGAGCCTCATCTTAAGCGTTTCAATGTCCAGACTCCATATGATCCTGTCACTCTGCATATGTGATTTAAATAAAAGACGTTGACTATATCTGTCTCCATCCTCACCACAGGAGTTCCAGCTGTACTCGGAGAGCAGAGTGCTTCGCTTACTTATACATGGACATGGTTTCTAGGGGCAGTTCCCTTGGAAACAGATTGACGTACTTGTACAGATGCCAGTACATATGCAATGTCGCAAGGCAGGAGGCAGTGTGGTTTTGGTTTACTTTGTGAAAACATGTCAGGAGTTTGTTAGAGCCCTTTTTTCCGAGGCATGATGGCGTCACAGGCAGGGGATGATG
Organism: Borostomias antarcticus; assembly: GCF_949987555.1. Lineage (NCBI taxonomy): Eukaryota > Metazoa > Chordata > Actinopteri > Stomiiformes > Stomiidae > Borostomias > Borostomias antarcticus. Next base: position 21,854,389 of record NC_140241.1, on the reverse strand, counting down.
ATCATGCAGTGCCAACAGAGCCAGTCTAAAATAGCCGCGGATATAAATTTAGCTCGTTCCCCAGATATCAGTCCAAGCCATCCATCCATCCATCCATCCATCCATCCATCCATCCATCCATCCAATATTATAGCATTCCTCCAATATTATAGCATTACTATGATATTCTGAAACAATGCTTTTCTCTTTCTTTTCTAGCCTTGGATCGACAGACCGGCCTTTTGAATGTTGTGAATGATGTAACAGAAGAGCAGCTCTTCTGGGGCTGTCTGCTACCTCATCCAGGGTAATCACTCCAGCTGCGAAATAAGTGGTTTGCCACGGAGCAGTGTGGTGTTGAGCAGTGTGGTATTGAGCAGTGTGGTGTTGAGCAGCGTGGTGTTAAGAAGTGTGTTATTAAGCAGTGTGGTGTTAAGCAGTGTGGTGTTGAGCAGTGTGGTGTTGAACATTATGGTGTTGAGCAGTGTGGTAATAAGCAGAGTGGTGTTGAGCAGTGTGGTATTAAGCAGAGTGGTGTTGAGCAGTGTGGTATTAAGCAGAGTGGTGTTGAACATTATGGTGTTGAGCAGTGTGGTATTAAGCAGAGTGGTGTTGAGCAGTGTGGTGTTGAACAGTGTGGTTTTAACCAGTGTAGTGTTGAGCAGTGTACTGCGTTAACCAGTGTGGTATTAACCAGTGTGGTGTTGAACAGTGTGGTATTAAGCAGAGTGGTGTTGAGCAGTGTGGTATTAAGCAGAGTGGTGTTGAGCAGTGTGGTATTAAGCAGAGTGGTGTTGAGCAGTGTGGTGTTGAACAGTGTGGTGTTGAGCAGTGTGGTTTTAACCAACGTGGTGTTGAGCAGTGTGGTATTAAGCAGAGTGGTGTTGAGCAGTGTGGTATTAAGCAGAGTGGTGTTGAGCAGTGTGGTATTAAGCAGAGTGGTGTTGAGCAGTGTGGTATTAAGCAGAGTGGTGTTGAACAGTGTGGTATTAAGCAGAGTGGTGTTGAGCAGTGTGGTGTTGAACAGTGTGGTATTAAGCAGAGTGGTGTTGAGCAGTGTGGTATTAAGCAGAGTGGTGTTGAGCAGTGTGGTATTAAGCAGAGTGGTGTTGAACAGTGTGGTATTAAGCAGAGTGGTGGTGAGCAGCGTGGTATTAAGCAGAGTGGTGTTGAGCAGTGTGGTGTTGAACAGTGTGGTGTTGAGCAGTGTGGTGTTGAGCAGAGTGGCGTCGGACTCGAGCAGCGGCACGCCGAGAGGTACAGCGTGGCGTGGTGAGTTATGACGCGTTCGGGCGCCGTCCATCCTGCTGGTGACTCAGTGCCTGTCCTGCCCACCTCGGATGAGTCAGGTTCCCACTCAACGCCTTTGCCCAGCCAATCACAGGAAGTGCTGCTGCCGTGTCCACCCGGTCGCCTGCGTCAGAGCAGCCCTGATGGAGATCAGAGTTGGCTTCCTCCTGACACACTTCCTGGTGGGAGGGGGGCGTGGAGGAGGGGGGGGGGGGGGATAAGAAAAGTTCTTCTTTTCTGATTATGTTAATGTTCACCTTTATTTCTCTGCTGTTCTTCTCTCCATCTTAAGCATAAAGAGATACGAGGTGATCAATATTGTTGTGATTAAGTTCAGTGGTGGTCCGGTCCAAAGCCGATTTAACCTGTCCTGTCAAACGAAGATAGATGTAATTTATTATGACCAATATTGTCTGCAGCATTTTCTGGCTTTGCCTCGAATTTTCCACCTCACTTTCTCTCCTGCTTCGTGCGGCGCAGCGAATGGGTTCAGACTGCGCATAATAATGACGAGCTCTATTTGATCCACGGTGATTCAAATGAGACACACTAATGCCTGCAGTGCCGTATACTGTAAATGGCTGTAATCTGACAGCGCCACCGAGTGCGTTCTCTCCTCCCAACACAGGGCCGAGCGTCTGACTTCTACGCGCCGTGTGAAGACGAGAGAGAGGGGCCGAGGTCAGAGAGGAGAGCGGGCGCGTCGGGAGAATAGGAGATTGGACATGAAGTGTCTGCTAGCGATGAAGTGTTTTGATAGCGCGAAAAGTCGTCCTCAGCGGTGGCGCTGCAGCTGCGCGTATGGCTGTTTGAGGAGGCAGCCGAGTTTCCAGTCAATAAACAATTGACCCTCCAACCACTGTATGAATACATTTAATCAAGTTGAAAATCATTGTTGTGGATAATTAATTAAGCAAAATTTGAATCCAAGAGAGAGAGAGAGAGAGAGAGAGAGAGAGAGAGGACAGGAGTCATAGGTTTGCAGTGAGAGTGGAGAACATCTGTATTATCTAGCTCACGACTCAACTCGGTGGAGAAGTGAGGTGCTGGTGTAGAGTGTTCGGGAGCTTTCTCCACACAGCTCTACAGAGTTATCACTGTGGATATCTCTACACTGTACCAAAGCAGAGAATGATGAAGATCTGTCATGAGCTGATGATGGAACCATACCTCAGCTTGCATTGTTCCTCACCTTGCATTAACAATACAGTAGTAGTTCAATACCATTATTTAATATAATATCATATAATACCAGAAAAATTAATTGTTATCCCTTTTTTTCTTTTGAATCCTCAAATTCTAGAACGCATCATTCCCAGATAGCAAGCGGATGTGTAATGATTCTGGGCCATATATGGGCCGGAACTAAGCCACAAGGGCCAGATCTGGCCTGTATATGGCCCAGACCCGCTTGCTATCTGGGTTGCAACAGGAGTCATACACATAGCGCAGAAAAGTGCAGTATTTTGCAATTTGGTGCGGATGAGAGGACAGAACAAGATGTTAAGTAGCTAAGCAAGCGGAGTTGACAGCCACCTGCTGTGTCTACAACCATGCCTCCTTATTCTGACACTTTAGTGGTTATTCAAATGCGTTCTCCCACGCAGACTCCAGCTCAGCAATATCAGGGTAAACACGACACATGTGAGAAGAAACACAAATAACATTTGGCGCTGTACAACGTGAACCGTGTCATCCCTCTCGCTAACAAAAGCCAAGACTACATAATCCTCCTGTGCACAGTGCGACACCTCGGCATTCGCATGCAGGGGACAGAGAACGAGAGAACGAGAGAACGGCGAGGCCTGAATCTGATCCATCCGGGAGATCTGTCTTGGTGCCTGGGTATGAATCATATGTGGGCAGCCCACAACGCTTATTCCGTATGTTGAATAACTTGAGTGTTTGCGGGGCCCAGAAGGGCAGGTGAAACTCAGCTGTCGTTTGTGTATTGTGTGATGTGTGTGTGTGTGAGAGAGAGAGAGAGAGAGAGAGAGAGAGAGAGAGAGAGAGAGAGAGAGGGAGAGTGGGTGTGTGAGTGTATGTGTGTGTGAGAGAGAGAGAGAGAGAGAGAGAGAGAGAGAGAGAGAGAGTGTATGTGTGTGTGTGTGTGTGCGTTGAGAGTGAGTTAAAAGCAAACAGTCAGTAGTCATTGAATGCTCCTGAAGTGGTTGGATGGGCCAGGCTGAGGGTCAGTCCTGGTGAGTTTGAGGAGGAGGAGGCCAGAACAATTTGGACAGAGAGGTTCTTCACTCTGTGAAGAGATTTGAGGTCTCACATGGGCACATGGGCACAAACACATGGGCTCCACAGGAGAGACCTGCTGGGTGACAGAGCTAGAGGTGACCAGATGCAATCTGGGAACATTAAAGAAACAGTTTTATGAAACACACACACATATGGCACATTCGTTTCAGAGTTTGCGCACTGGAAACAGATAATAAATAAATCCAAATTAAAATATTGGTGAAATGTTTACAGCTGCAATAATGCATTGTGTATCCATGAGTACACCTGATCACTTTGTGCGTTCATCAAACGACGCCATGGATTCATGTCTAAGCTCATGTTCTCTTGTCAGGTCTCATGAAAAGTATATTGTTTACACAACCAAACTAACTACCCCAGGTAGCCCTGCGTTGTCAGTCTCCATCGATGTGACTGCTTGAGTAGAGGAGCTTGAGTCTAAATTTGTGGGATGTTTTCTGCTTTATTTCCTCATGGCCAGTAACTTTCCAGAGGTTACCCACTATAGTGAAGCATGCTTGAGCTCCGCATAGACAGAGATAGAGACAGACACACAGGGAGAGAGAGAAAGAGAGAGAGAGAGAGAGAGGGAGGGAGAGAGAGAGAGAGAGAGAGAGGGGGAGGGAGAGAGAGAGAGGGAGGGAGAGAGAGAGAGGGAGAGGGTGGGGGAGGGTAGAGAGAAAGAGAGCCAGAGAGAGATAATGAGAAAGACAGACGGAGAGAGAGAGAGAGAGAGAGTGAGAGAGAGAGAGAGAGAGAGAGAGAGAGAGTGGAACCTGGAGCTATGCTGACACAAACAGCTCCTCCAAAAGGAAGACGTGTCTACAATGGCTCTAATGCCACGGGGGGGGGGGGGGGGAACCTCCAGTGAGCCATGCGAGTTGATGGGTTAGACGTCAACATCAAGCCCCCCCCCCCCTACCCCACCCCCTCCCCCCACACCTCCACGGAGCTCAGAGCACAACCGGAGGGGGTTTGAAAGAAAAATTGTGCCACGCAAAAAATGCCTGGATCAAGCCCCTCTCGGGGGAATCAACCTCTCCGTCTTGCATCGAGGGTGTTTTTTTTTGTGTGTTTTCATTGGAGATTGTTGAGCTAATCATTCTCTCCTTTGCAAGCTAGTTAGAACCATCTGTCTTTGATTAGAACCTCCGCTCTGTTTGTTTGGGAAACGGATCCTGGTGGACAAAACGGTTTCTACGGAGATGAGATCAGACTTGACTGTGGTCAATTAAGCCACACCGCTAAGAATGCCTTACGAGATTATATCTGGTGACATACTAACAGCCCAGGTCATCCTTTAAATTGTTTTTCTGCACTCGTTGTTTTGCAGTGACAATTTTGTGGGCTCCATGAATGTTAGGTGCTAAATCATATTAAGTCAAATTTCTCCACCAGGGAAATTTTGACACTTTTCTGTACTGTATGTGATGGAATATCTGCTATAAGGATTGAGCCTTCAGTATAGTAATTTTATCTGTAGGGTAAAGCAAGACCTTGGACGAACAAAAAACATTGCAAAGCTAAACGACTCCCCAAGGGACAGGACAGTGGACAATCGTGGTAGGATAAAGAGAGTTTCTGGAATGGAATGCGCGTTTCCTCTGGAGGAAAATGACTTCATCGAATGTTAATTCAATTTAGGAAATCTTATATTTAGAACATTCCCAACAGCGTATGACATTAGACGTTACCAAAAGAGGAGCAGGCTCAACGATGAGCAAGGCAGTGGAAAAAGCCTTTTGTCATCTGTCAAAAGAATGTTTTCGGGGATGGAGGGACATCGGGGAGGAAGTGCCTTGCGTGTCGACACAGCAATTAAAGAGGGAAAGACAGCAAGACGGAAACAGGAAACGTATGTAGAAGAGAAAATAATATTACAGAGCAGCCAGTGAACATCTCTGGTCTCCAGATCCACATTGTTTCCCCAATGGAGCTGCGACCCCATTCGGTCCCTACTCCTCCATCTTGATCTGTCACTCAAAACGCTCCTCTGTGTACTCTCAGGGTCGAGGGCGCTGGGAAGACAATACGTTTTCTATTTGTGTCTACTGTGGAATCCCTCTCTCAATGCTGGAAAATTAGCATGCTGTCCGTCCGGAGGTGAGCGCGGTCACAAGGTATATGGTTTTTCCACCCTCGGCATGCTGGGAACTCACTGGATCCCTTATGCGTTCTACCAGCAGCGCAGAGAGCTACACACAATAAGTCATTGTACTGCCGGACCTCGTCCCCGTACCTTTGGCATTGGGAGAAACGCTGGGGCTTCATCCTGGAACTTGGAGCCTTCTGGAGTGTTCCAGAGTGTTCCAGTGTTCCAGAGCGTGGGCAGATGTGGTCACAAGCATTAGAGCCACCTTGGCACTAGAAAGCAGGACTGAAGGGGCGTTCTTTGCGCTCGCTCTCATACTGCAGGTCGGACCGGACCCACACCCTGGCCCAGTTCGACAGCAGGGCGTGAGAACTACCAGTTTATGTGAAGCTTACTCCGAACGTTGGGCGTGCCCGTTTTAGTCAAAGCGGGCCAACTGTCCGTGGAGAAAGTGGTTCCATTATTTTAAAAGTCAATATTGGTTTATAGGCTGGTATTGCCATTGATGTAAATCCCACTTGCTTGTTGATGTAATCCCCGTGAGTTAACTCGGGATGAAGCGTGACCGCGGTTTCCCTTTGACCTTTAACGTGTCACCGCAGCAGGTTAGAAGCGGCCGGCAACAAGGAACGAGCCGGCCTCAGATACGCCTCCGCGTCTGTCCCCGCCCGCGCGCTGTCCAGAGCCCAGGCTAAATAACGACGCTGATGGATATTCAGGCAGCGAGCTGAGCTGGGAGGGGTCAGCGACGCGGAGGGCAGAGGGGCCGCTCGCTGTACCCGCCGGTACGGTGGGCGACGGCTCGGAGCGCAGCCTAGCTCTGACCGAGGCAGACTGACCTCACTGACTCTGCGTCCTCTCTCTCTCTCTCTCCAGATCAGCTGCAGTCTCCAGTCAGTGAGTTCATCTGTTAACCACTTGTCCAGGAGTCCAGGGAGTCCAGTGAGAAGGGGCTGGTCTGACAGGCCGTAAATAAAAAAAGACAGAGTCTGTCTGTGTATATGTGTGTGTGTGTGTGTGTGTGTCTTGCCAGTCAAACCGCTCCATCTCTCGTGTGCACGCCAGCATCTGCACACAATATGAGCGTCTTCTGTGTGTCGTAAAATACCAAGATACACAAGTCACTTCAGATTGAGAATCAGCATCTTGGCTCGGACCCACAACCTTGGGGGGAGATGAAGGGTTCTGAGGCAAACTCAAGACTGTGGGAGGCAGGAATGTATGTCAGGCCCTTGTCATGACAGAAATATGGCCCAGATCATTGACATTTAAGATTTCAAACACTGCGTATCCAATTCACATTATTATGGTCTAAGTTGATAAGGGTTTGTATGATTAATGTATCACCGAGAACATTGTGGACAGGGCAGGACAGGACAGGACATTTGATGCACAACCAGAAGTGATGGCAGTTAATCTACTAGAGATACAGCTGTAGCGCTACAGTGCTATATCTATACTGAACCAGATACAATACTGTCATGAACCTTTAAAACTATATAAGCCTATGGATATCCATGTGAGACAGCCCTCAATGCAAAGATTGATGAATTGTACTGTATAGCTGAGACCTACTGTAATTAAAACATTGCAACTGCAAAATGTAACTATGGATACAGTTTAAACACTGACTGCTTCCAGCAAGCATGTTTTTCTTCAGAAAATGTACCCTTTGAAGTCCAATGTGTTTTTCTGTGTTTACCAAGAATAGTGTTAATATTGTTAGGGTAGAGGTTCAAAGTATTGATATTTACAAACCATTTTACAGTATAGCCTACAAATGTATGAGTCTCCTTCAGTCAAAGGGAGATGCCAGTAGATGGTCTCTGACATCGTAGGCCACATGTTTGGACTGGCGTCCTCATTGCTGACATTCTGTTGTCGTGGGTGACTAACTGCCCATGCCTGCAGAACAGAGGGTCGATATGCTTGGGAGGCAGCGCAAAGCTATGCGAGCAATGTGTCACATATCCCACCATTGAGATCATCGCAGAGATGATCAGAGTGATGATATTATAATGAAGCCTATTAAAAAAAAAGTTTAAATAAATAAATAAAAATGGATGTGTCTTTCTGTTTTGTCTGTTGTAGTAAGACTGTTTTGTCTGTTGTAATTTGACTGTTTTGTCTGTTGTAGTTTGACTGTTTTGTCTGTTGTAATTTGACTGTTTTGTCTGTTGTAATTTGACTGGGATATGTGAAGGTAATGAGACATAATAGTTCAATATTTCTTAGTGTGTGAGAAGAGAACATATACAGAGAGACAGATTGAATCACTCAAGCAGGAAACCACTACAACGAGGGGTGTGTCACAGCAGGAGTGTGTGGAAAAATCTGCACATCAAACCACAAAACCAGAACGTCATTTAAAACTTCTCACATTCTGTAAATCAAGAGACGCTGGTGGCAAGTAATTGGACTGTAGGCTACTGCCACCTGGTGTTCATGAGACTATAATAGGCCTACTAATAGTGTGGCTTCAATTTTATCTAGTTTCACTCGTCCACAAATCAAGGGAATTAAATTAATAGGCAGGGTAAACCTTTAGCAGCTTTGCTGAACACAGCCCCCATGCAACTTAAACTGTTCGCATGAAACATGATGCAGATACAAGTGGACTTGACTTAAATGGTTTTAGAAAATGGAGGCAACTGCGGTCGATTGTATAAAAAAAAAACTCTCGGAACATACATCTTAATGTTTTTGACAATTCAAAAGAAACACCTTCCATCGAAAAGCAACACAACAGCTTTAATAACATAATAGGATGAATGCTAATCTGACCTGTCCTTGAAACGTGAGAGGGGTGTGTCCAGGTAGCCTAATCCATGGCGCTGTAGCCTTGCCTGTCTGAAACTCCATACGCACTAACCTGCAGGAATGGCTCGGACACTTGCTTCGGCGTTGACCTTGGTTTTTACCTGTAGGGCTACAACGTAATGGTATCACACCATGGTTAGCCTTTAGCCTACACATGGACAAGACTGTCCTAGGCAACACTGCTCAGTCTTCATTCAGACTGACTCTGAAAAAGAATTACAGTACCTATAAAATGTTAAGTCATAAAACAAAATTAAAAGGCGACTGTAAATGGTAGGCTACACAACAGAAAGGTTTCACACCACAGTTAGTGTTTAGGTTACACATGGACAAGATGGTCCCAGGTAACACTGTGTAAACACCTTGGGATAGCCTAGGCTAATTAGCCTGGGACCTATTTGCTTTCCAGTTGTGGTTTCCGGTCTACAAGGATAATGATTCCCCCTGTCCAAAAACAGGCCTGGCCATAAACCTACGATACCATGCGGCATGAACTTCTTCTGGAATAGTTTTGTTCTTAATTAGTGTATCCGCCCAGTGATTCAGGTAGCATATGATTTCTATGTCATACCACAGGATCCAGACTAAATAAATGCAACTCTTTCTAATACAGTGTTTATCTGATTTGTTTCTCATAATCAGATTTTATTTTGTTTTACATGCATCGAAACGTAATATAATATTGGTTGCCTAAATAGCAAATAAATAAAGTTGATATCTAAAGCTGATCTGACTCCTCAATGTAACGAAGAGCAAACGTTCTCTAAAGAAAAACAACATCTTCATCAGGAAGCGAACCCGGGACAAAAAATCACTACTGAAAAGCCTTAAAGTCGCACAGAAATGAAAAAAGCATTCTGTCCCATTTTGGTTCACATAATTGGTCATAGTGTTCACCTATTCAACGATGTATGCCAAAAAAATTACAAAATTCTACTTTTGTTGTAATCTTATATCAAAGTATATAATTTCTTACTTCCTGGAAAACGGTAGGTTACGTGCAATGACGACAACAGGTACCTTAGATTTTAGGCCAATAATCTCACTACATCCACCCGTCAATCAACGCTATCCTTCTATCAAATATGTCAAAAGTTCTTAAAACCCGTCTACTTGTCAATGTTCCAATCAAATTCCTCTAAACATTATGTCCCACCCTCATAGCTTGTTTGCGTCGGAAATACGTCAAACTATGGAAGTTAGATGATCTCAAACGTCCGTTTCTGTGCGACTTTAACTGCTCACCGCTGGGCAGTAGCCTATGGTAAACCTTGAAGTGGAAATAGCCCAAGTATGGCCAAATTTTGTTTTCTTTTAATTCCGCCTACTCAGTGATCTGCTCCAAAATGTAGGCTAATGGGTTCTGTTGGCCCAAGCTACTAGTCCACCGAGTTTCATGAAAATTGCTCTGATAGTTTTTTTTGTAATCCTGCTAAATAATGAGCGAACGAAGGAACGAACTAAATAACACACAAGTGAAAATATATAATGAATGAACGAACGAACTAAATAACACACACAAGTAGAAATATAGGCTATAGCTTCACCCCAGCGGTCGCCGAGCGCGCAGCCAAATAAGGTAGACTACAGTAACAAACATGTTATGTCTCTTCTTTCAGATTGACGAGCAGGTGGCGAAAATGCGCGCGAATGCACAAGAGGGGAGTATCTCTGACCTCAAAATCTTGCTTCAAATTTTTTTAAAAAAAAGTGCGTTTGCAGATCTATAAACAAAACAGAATAAACCTTGCATCAAATAAAATGTATGCATTTGCAACTCCTTACCTGAAGTTGCGTGTGTGCTGTGTCGTTGCTCACGTGTGCGTAAACATGTGTGCTGTGTGACTGAATCAAGACCCCTCCCAGATCTCCCCTCTAGAGGAAGCCTCGTCCCCGTCACAGTAGCGTAGAGGTCTCCCCCTAGAGGCCATCTGACAAAGCATCAAAGCGTGGTCGGCATATTATAGTTACATGAGTAGCTACAGTACATGAGTAGCTACAGTACATGAGTAGCTACAGTACATGAGTAGGCTACTAAACGTTCCTGGCTGCCTGCCTGACCTGAATTTGGCTCTTGATGAGAAAAGACGATGGATGGATGGATGGATGGATGGATGGATGGATGGATGGATGGATGGATGGATGGATGGATGGATGGATAGATGGATAGATAGATAGATAGATAGATAGATAGATAGATAGATAGATGGATGGATGGATGGATGGATGGATGGATGGATGGATGGATGGATAGATAGATCGATAGATCGATAGATCGATAGATAGATAGATAGATAGATACTCCCTAGAGGGAAATTTGGTGTGTAGTAAGAATGAAAAGGGGAGAGGAAAGGGAAGAACAGGGACTATATGTACTATATGTGTAGAGTATAGAATTGAATAAAAATATGTACATACATACATACATACATACAGTCTGTATAAATAAATATGTCTAGTAATACACATCATACATAGCCTACATCCACACCTCCACCACACTCAACGCTCAGGCACTGTTATGCAGTCTGATGGCCAATGGCACACAGGAACACCTGAACCTTTAATAATCCCATGAAAAAAACCTTTTAAAACAGAACTAGGCATAGGTCATCTGGAAGCGCTGGCCTGTACGGAGGCGGCCCTTGCTCCTCCTGGGGACAGGGCTGAAGGAGTTTGGGGAGGTGTGGGGCAGCCAGGCCCGAGCCCTCGCCACCCTCCTGGCCTCTCTGGTTCCTCAGGCTGGTTCCTCTAACTATACATGTATATATAAATATAGATATATAAAACTAAAATCCTTTCTCCCTCTAGCACTGACTGCTGGTTATGACTGGGATGTACTTTTTGCTATCAGTCCGTGAATTGGCCGTAGCAAGACCCAAAAAATATTTTTTGTGACATGAGACCCTGTGAATTTCTTATTTTAGATTTTTACTGGCGGGACAATCCCACATCAAGAACATAACCCCAGCTGTCTAGAATAATGTTGAAGAAAAAGTAAGCAAACAAGTTATTAAATACATTGTTCTTAACTTTAATACAAATATTTCAGTGATGATCCACTTATTAACAGATTGCATGACAAAACATTGATTTATCTTTTAATGACTGCAATAAGTGTCTGAGTCAAGTCCTGGGGCACATTCAAACTGGGAAAGTATGACCAGATAAGTGCCCCACGCCAAATTAACCCCCACGCCAAATTAACCCCCACTTAGAATATTGTGAAAGTGAAAACCAAACAGTGGCAATTCAAGCCAGCCAATCAGAGTGCATATTATCACATTCAGTTCTGCTCTCTCTGACATAATTCCTCTAGCACCAACCGCATGACTGAGATTTGGATTAAGATATATTAACAAAGATGGAGCGACAGGGAGAATATGAGCAGGGAGAATATGAGCAGGAAGTGAGAGCAGAAAGCTAAAGTTAAAGGACTAGTTTGGTATTTAGGATTATAAACCCATTGTGTACTTAGCTGTGGCATGAGCAATGACTACTAATATCTCAATAGTACATCATTTGTCAAAATTCTTATATGGACCGTTGTATATGATCATAAATAACTGTACAACAGGCCTTATGATGCTAAAAGACAAACTAGTCCTTTAAGGTGCAGTAGGCGGTTTGGCTCAGATATACTTTTTGTTATATTTTTTGCAATTCTCATTACATCCGGACAGCAACCAATAAATAAAGTGCTCTGACATGAAAATGAAATAAATCCATCATCTGTTGAAATCACTGGACTCTAATACTGTAAGTGCATCCAATCATTTCGAGTTGCCAACTTGAAATGATTGGATGGACTACCTGCCTGTCAAGTCCTACTGTACATATCTGCCTAGCAAGCATCATGTTTTCCTCCAGTTTTGGAGGAGGGGCTTTGGAGGAAAGTCTGAAGGGAGGGGCGGGGATTTTGTTGGTTGCATTAAAAAAAATCCTGAGTCTAACAGGAAGTTGCAAACGGCCTACTGCACGTGCATGTAAAAAGTATCCATCATACAGGTGTCTGGAAAAAGGGCAATAACTACCCAACCATAATGAGCATTGATTTCTACATTACATGGCAGACCTGTACATGCATGCATTCACCTATGGACAGTGAACAAAACTATTTAGGATACATAGCTGTATAGGATTCCGACTGGTAAAAAAAAAACTATCCAATTACAACAGTATCTTGGAAATCTGTCAAATTTACTTTCCAGCTTTCCGCTCTTTGAATACCATCACTTACAGTGTGTCAGTAATCATACTACACCATAGTAATTGTACATAATTTTACATCATTCTGAACTGAAGGTATTCCCGTGAGAGGGATCGTAGTTTAGTGCCTTGCTCAGGGGCAGTACAGCCATGTGTGTGCAGAAACAATTCAGACCAGCAGCCATCTGGTTACTGGGCTGAACTGCCCCCCTCCCCAAAATGACAAACCCATAGAATAAAAACTAAACAAAAAAACATTCTAGTTTGACAGAGTAAACAGAATAATCAGAATCATTTTAAACCGACAAAAAAATATCCAAAATGCAACTTCCTTTTGTATAGAATGCTGTTCCTCTCCTACAGTATTATAGGCCTACTAGATGTAGTTGAACTAGTCTTCCCAACCCTAATTAGATCATTCCAGCCATAGCCAGCATATCCCAGAAGAGCACTATAGGCCTTCAATCACAGTTTTTGCACACAGAGACATAGTGGTCTGATGGAAATTGAAAGCAGCAGGTACAGAGAACCTTAATAGTGTTCTATCTTTCACCTTCGACCTGATATGAGTTGAGTTTTGGAGGTGGGGGGGGGGGGGGGCGGGGGGGTTGTCAGCCTGCCAGTCTCTGAGTCACCACCTCCCGGTACATGATGGAAATATAGATGAAGAGGAGGAGGATGACGAAGAAGTCGTCCATGAAGCCCAGCAGGCCGAACAGCGCCTCGGGGATGAAGTCCAGCGGGGAGACCAGGTACGTGAGCGCCCCCACCAGGCACAGCAGGATGCGGATGCGGAACATCCAGAAGAGCCCGCCCATGGAGAAGATCTCCCTGAAGGCGTGGCGCAGCAGCGTGGGCACGTCCCTCAGTCGATCCATCAGCTGAGGGCAAAGTCATCAAAGTATTACGACACACTGAGGGTTTTAAGTGGTTGAAATAAGGTGAAAAAACTAGCCAAGGTACTGCATTAGTGGTACATCAACTAGCCCAGTGTTTCCCGATCCTCCTGCTGGAAGGCTGCAGAACTGCAGCTGATTGGGCGCCCCGGTCGCTCATCGCGTTAAAGGTGCAGTGTGTGATTTTTGGCGGAATGTAGGGGGGAGGTTGCAGATTGCAAGCAACTGAATACAATTACATGGTGCAACATGGCGGCCTCCGCGGAGGACCCGCTCCCTATGTAGATATAAAGGGCTCATTCTACGGTAACGAAAAAAATATTGTAATTCTTTATGGGATTATACACTAATTAAAACATACTTTAAAATATTGTATTCCATTTCTGCCAAGTCTACAGAAGATACATTTCTGCCAAGTCTAAATATCTAAAATAAAAAAAATAATGCAGCTGAGCCATTGGCCTGTAACGTGCGTCTTGTAACATGCCCACCTGTACTAGTCTGTAACATGTAGCCTGTGACATGCCTGCCTGTAGCCTGTGACATGCCTGCCTGTAGCCTGTGACATGCCTGCCTGTAGCCTGTGACATGCCTGCCTGTAGCCTGTGACATGCCTGCCTGTAGCCTGTGACATGCCTGCCTGTAGCCTGTGACATGCCTCCCTGTAGCCTGTGAGGTGCAGCCTGGACGGTAAACTCACAGATCTGGGCTGTCCAGAGAACCTGCGGTTGTAGTCGTTCAGGTCCTGCAGGATGAGCAGCTGCTCGGCATCCTCGTCCCGGACCTGCCGAGGGTCAGCGCGCTCTTGGAACAGTGGGAACAGCAGCGTCACCTGTCAGCCCACAGAGGAGAGGAGCGTGTTGGTGAATGGAACTAGGCCTACAGTTCCTAATGGAACTAGGCCTGCTAATGCACCAGCGATTAGGAATGTTTACAATTAATCGATTAAGCGATTCGTGGTTGTTAAGGATTTGCTCGAGCACGTGAAATTGACTCGATGTACTATCAAACAACGTGGTTTACTATCAAACAATGTGTTTGATAGTAGATCGAGTAAATTTCACTTGCTCGAGCAAATCCTTAACGACCATGAATAGCTTAACGTCATATCATAGGCCGCCTCACCATTTGTCTGCAGATCGGACAATGAATCGCCCCCAGCCAAGTCCCATACCTCCAGTATGCAATTATACATGAACCTACCGAGCAAAACAAACACAACCACCTCAGAACCAGACACTAGGACTCGCAGAGCTTAGATCTGTGGTCAACGTTAGGGGTGTAACAATATATCGTGCTACAATATATCGCGATACAGAAACGTCACAATACGTCAAGGTGAAAACAATATTGTGATATGTTTATTGTATATCAATGAACGCTGGCTACACAACGCTGGTAACAAACATCTTTTGTCTCAAGGCCTATCCATGATATTACAACAGTTAAAGGGCAATGCTCGTTTTTGACAACCTGGACCTTATTTACGACATATTATAAGAAGTTTGACTCACCGAGATCACTTTGGTGTTGTTCGGAGGCCGGTAGAAGAAATTTAAAATCCAGCGCGAACCAGTATATCCATGTAATGACGGTGATCGGGGCACCGAGAATGCAGTTTCTCAAAATCCATTTTCGGCCGCTAAACGGTTGTTTTCATCAATCAGATTGAATGAATCGACAGTTGCGATTCCTCAACGCGAGGCTTTGTTGTTGTTTTCAAATACGGGGTCTTTAGCCTCTGTAATATGATCTTTACACGCCTTTCCCCACTTGCTCAAGCACGCATGCGCACAGGCCAGCGCGCAGACTGGCTATTCTCCGGCTCACATTCTCTGCGCTACGATCGTTGTTGGTGCCGAGAATATTGTCGTCGTCATTCGTCAGCAACAATCCGATCGTAGCGCAGAGAATGTGAGCCGGAGAATAGCCAGTCTGCGCGCTGGCCTGTGCGCATGCGTGCTGGAGCAAGTGGGGAAAGGCGTGTAAAGATCATATTACAGAGGCTAAAGACCCCGTATTTGAAAACAACAACAAAGCCTCGCGTTGAGGAATCGCAACTGTCGATTCATTCAATCTGATTGATGAAAACAACCGTTTAGCGGCCGAAAATGGATTTTGAGAAACTGCATTCTCGGTGCCCCGATCACCGTCATTACATGGATATACTGGTTCGCGCTGGATTTTAAATTTCTTCTACCGGCCTCCGAACAACACCAAAGTGATCTCGGTGAGTCAAACTTCTTATAATATGTCGTAAATAAGGTCCAGGTTGTCAAAAACGAGCATTGCCCTTTAAGCTCTAAATTCACAAAGTGTATTGGAGTAGAAATGTGGAGAAATGCACTATTGGTGTGAACAGCAGCGCTACTGCAACGCTTCACACCTGCCCTTAGTGTATCGTATCGTTATCGTCAACCCAATATCGTGTATCGTATCGTGAGATTAGTGTATCATTACACCCAGGTGTGAAAATTAACTTTTTGGCTCACGGTGAGTCACCTGCCAAGGGGACTGTAGATTAAAAAAATCTACCAGCCAAGTTTTTTTTTTCTTTTTCATATAGCCTTCCGAAATCTAGTCGCCAATTGGAAATTTTACCTGCATTTGGCCGGTGGCAGGTGTTAATTTTCAGCCATGGTTACACCCCTAGTCAACGTCCACACATACTGCAGGCCCCTTGGGTATGCGTTGCATTTAGCTGTTCGAACTCACCACAGAAGAGGTGACCACAGTTGGTTTCTACAGGCAGCACAGCTTGCTGGAGACACACCGGGCAGGACATGTCCGTGTAGTACTGAGGTCTGGGCTCAGACGGCGTTTCCTGACAGAGGGAAACACCAATAAGAACACAATAACAGGAAGAGAAACACGAGCTGTCTAATGCACCACTTTGCACATTTGTTGAGGTTACAGTTGCTGACAAGTAATGTATAGCTAAAAAAAAAAACTCTTTAGTAGGCAAAAGTAAAAGTATCATCAACTGTAGATTTGTGAGAGCTGTTAAGATGGTATTTGGCAGTCGTACATTGATATGGTACACAGGTGACACGTATGATGAATACCTGCTCTGATTGGAGTTGCTGGCGGACCGCTCGCACATGCTCCTGGTTCTCTGGGTGAATGTTCTGTTGTTCATTCCTGCAAAGACAGACGACCAATTAAAAGCTTCTTCTACTGAAAACATATGGTATCACTTAGGCCTGCATGACAGCTGTATCAGCAGACATCAAGAACAACTGAAGAATATGAATGCAGAACTTTTAACTGGTGTATTGATAGACTAATATTAATATTACCTGCAGAGAAGGGTCAGAAGACCAGCCAGAAATGTGACACTTAAAACGACCACAATGAGCACTGGGTTGCTGACGCCTTCAATGAGTGAATCCTCCTCTTGTATCATGTAGTTCACATCCCCACACAGGCTGTCATCCATAACAGGTCCTCATACCCTACAACACTATTAGGAGCATGAAGAGAGGGTCATATGCGTTCACGGGATAGCCAGCTGTAGAAACGCTCCTAGTCTAATAATTGCAAAACGCTTTACGTTCGTGTGTTGACAGTCCATGCACAATCTACACTATGCAATGCCACTGACATAGTTAGCTAACTTAGCACTAGCTAGCAAGCTAGCCTAACGTTAACTGGTCCGCTCTATTAACTATAACAAGAAACAAACTATTAGGCAGCCTGGGCGAACAAAACAGGGGTGACACAATTGAGAAGCTCGCTGGAGTAGCCAGCCATGCGAATTTTATGCCGAAAGACTCACCCATGGAGATATTAACTAATAGATCTCACCACCACGACTGTGGAGCTGGAATTAGCGCCGCACTTCCGCATTCTTTTACAGTGGTCCACTTCAGACTTACGTCACATGATTGAGTCCAAGTTCATGCTGTAACCGACTGTAACATTTACAATAATTGCACGAGTACCGGCACTTGTCTTATGTCAATGAATACTGCACAGAATTATTCTAGATTAATTAGAGAAGATGTAGACCCATCCTCCGATCTGGCTCTAGCTGTCTAGCGTCACCAGGCTCTCCTCGGGGGAGAGCATGGGGAGAGCTGTCTTTCTGGTCCTGTAGGGTGGCAACCATTAGGGTTGCCAGGTTTTCAGAAACGTTGATAAGTTATCAAGTCCAAAGGGGCTGGGGTCAAACCTGGCGATATCGAAGTAGGTCTATTGTTTAAATGTTAGCTGCTTGTTTAAATATTTTGTTCAATCTATAGGCCTATCCATTGCAATGTTTACTTTCAAAAATCTTCTTATTTTTATTCAATGTGAGAAAATCATGTCATGCAAGAAAATTTGACTGAATGAGCTTCTCAACACCCACAATCACTAGTCCACTACACACAAAAAAAAATATCAGAACCAGCTCTGATAGACATGTCAGTCCTGCCATTCATTTGCTCATGTTGTTACTCGCGAATCAGTCTGGATACTCTCGATAGAGAACATTTTGAGCCCGATCGGAAAGCGATCTCACCAATCAGCATTGGTTCTCAGGAATTTGGAATACAAAGCTACACTGGGTGGGTTTATGACAGCGAGGAGCGGTTGAAGCGCGTGATAGACCTTTTCAGAAAAAGAAAAAAAAAAGGTTAATCCAATCACCTGCCAAATAAATAGTTTTGAAAGTGCCTGCCCTTTCGCAAACAGTTTCCAATGGAGAGTTCCCAGATAGTTATGTGAAACAAACCATATGGTGCGTCAGGCTAGGCATTCGTAGCTCCCATTATAATGTAAGAATTATAATGTGAGAATTGATGTCAAGTCAAGTCAAACTTTATTTATAAAGCACATTTAAAAACAGTGGTTGACCAAAATGCTGTACAGAGGGATAAAGGCACTAAACAATAAAACAATGAAATACAATGTAATACATAGCAAATAACAAGAGACAAACAGGATCTACAAACATAAAATAGTGGGGTGCTCTTGATGTAATGAAGGCCATAGAGAAGAGGTGAGTTTTCAGGAGAGACTTAAAGGCATCCAAGGTCTGGGCAGTTCTTATATGCAGTGGTAGGCTATTCCACAGCTTTGGGCCAGCTACTACAAAAGCTCGGTCACCTCTGGTTTAGTGGTTTTGAGCCTGGATTTAGGGACATCCACGAGCAGCTGACTGTTTGACCTCAGTGCTCTAGCCGGGCTATGGACGTGAAGGAGTTCAGCTAGATACAAAGGACCTAGGCTGTTCAAAACCTTAAAAACAAGTAGCAAAATCTTGAAATCTATCCTGAAGCGGACAGGAAGCCAGTGCAGGGAGGACAGCACAGGTGTGATGTGGTCATGCTTTCGTTTTCCAGTCAGAAGGCGAGCAGCAGCATTCTGCACTAGCTGCAAATGCCGGAGGGAGGACTGGTCTAGACCTACACACAGAGAGTTGCAGTAGTCTAGAGGTTATAAAAGCATGAACAACCCTCTCCAAATCTTTAGGAGGGAGATAGGCCTTGACCTTGGCCATGAGCCTTAACTGAAAGGCTTCTTTGTGTAACTGGATACACAAAGAAAGCAGGCCATAGGGAGGGAAAGTAATCTCATCGCCCCCCTAGTGGTAGCGTTCCTAATGCCGAGAGAATGAATGGGATTTCTCATAGACAAGTCTTTTGAAAATTATATTTTGGTCGACACTGAAAAGTTAGTAGAATGCATTAAACGGCAAATACTTGGACACAAACCTTATTGATTCTGGTGATCATAGTTGATTTTCAATCACAATCCGAATTATGAAAATATTTTTCTCAAATTCCATTGACTTTGACTGGAGGAATGGAGCAATTTTGAAAATTTGAAAGAAGGCAAAATATTGTTTGAAATTCTCACGGTTAGAAGGTTATTACTGTAAAGACACTCACGAGTTTTTGTTTTGATAACTTCACCGAAATGGCTTCGTAGTAATTATTTAAAAATCCGGTCTATGGGAGTTTACATTGAAACTCCTCATTGAAACTCTGGCATGTTTTCACTTTCCCTCCCTATAAGTGCCCAGCTTCACAGATACCTTGAAAGGGGGATAATGTATATTAAGTTTGGCAACCCAGTAGGAAAAACGGGGGTGAGAAGGGGGACAGACCGGTGGTTTTGTGTCTCCACGTCTCTGTTTTGTGAAAATAAGAAGATTACGACGCCGTTGATATTTTAGATATATTCATATGATTTAAAATAGTAGTTGGACCGCATCTGTCCTATCCGTAATTGATTTGCTGGCAGAATTCTTCATCTTGGTGGCTGGCAGACGAGTTGATCAGACACCGAAACAGACGTCTTGTTGTTGGATTCGGAATTTCTAGTGTAGCGGGTTGGATAGCTAGTAAGTTAGCGGATAAAGAGATAGATAGGTATCGTTCGTTTGTTGGATTACGATGAGTACGTTGGATTCAGTGGACCGAATTGAATTATGCGAAAGTCTCCTGACATGGGTACGTATTGTTGGCGATTCTCTGTTAGCTAGCTAGCACTAGTCAAGAACGGGTTGTCCCAGCGGTCCCCCCCCCCCCCACTCAGTTAGCTCAGCCTCAGTCGGTTTCAGCCCCAGCTAGTAGTAGTGGAATGTGTATGCTAGCTAGTTAGCTAAGAACTAACCCCATAACTAACTTCAATGTTATCATATACATCTACATCATTGTTGCCTGGGCTAGCACAGGAGACGTGAAAGTGAGTGAATCATCTCCCAGGCCAAGGACGACTAAATCACTAAATGTCAATCCAAAGCAGGCTAACCTGATGTGCTTCTTTCTGGAACGACACATGTTGCAAGGAGCATGGGTGGGTGCTAGCTAGCCTTAGGATGTGCAGTCCTTGATATCAACATAGTCTGAGTCAGTAGGCAGAGACGATGAGTCAATTCGTTCTTACCCTTCTTACCAGACAAGGAGTCTGGCAGAGAAGATTGAGGATGGGTTTGGCTATAGAAGGTGTGTGTGTGTGTGTGTGTGTGTGTGTGTGTGTATATAAAGGAGATGGGTTGCTGTTCCTTAGGTTTGGCCTGATTGTCAGTCCCTTCAGGATCATGAGCATTGGACCTATCTGTTTACTTTTCAGTTCTTCTCTCTTTGGATCTGGTCCCTCTTATTTCATCAGTAGCCGGGCTGAGCATTACAACCTCTCTGCACTGTCCACAGCTGTCATGCTGCCATCAGTTCAAAGGTTAAGCCGGAATTCCTCAACTTCTATATCTTTGGTCTCAAACATGGATCTGCGGCAACACAGCTGCTCCATTGCCTTGGAATAATGTAGTCGACTCACATTCCTCACTGCCTCTGTTATTGTGGCTTAACCCTATGAATACAACCGCGTCACCGGCAACATTTTTAAAATATCTAAAAAAAAATTTTTTTTATAGAAACATTCCAATACTTCCTGGAAGCTGAGAAACTGCGGTTTCTAGTAATATAGGGAACATCCAATTCATATTTGGAATATTGTCACTGAACTTACAGGGTTAAAATGGTTAAAGGGGTGGGTGTAGCTCAGTTGGTAGAGCGGGTCGTTCAATGATTGAAGGGTCAGTGGTTCGAATCCCAGCTCCGACTGTCCACATGTCGAAGTGTCCTTGAGCAAGACACCTAACCTTAAAATTGCTCCCAATGAGCAGGTTAGCACCTTGCATGGCAGCTACCGCCATTGGTGTAGGAATGTGTGTGTGAATGGGTGGATGTGAGGCCAAGCGCTTTGAGTGCCGCTAAGGTGGAAAAGTGCTATAAAAGTGTAGTCCATTTACCATTTAAAGGCATTGGGTGCGTGAGTTTAGTCAACACACAGGTTGGCAGATACAGGTATGCTGGCTGATATCTTAACTGATCTACCCAACACTTGAACCAGGCTTTGGCCTATTCCTCTGTTATAATCCAAATAGACCTAAATAGTCTTGTAAATTAGACCTTTTGACTGTGCGGAAGACAACAAGATCTTGCATTGACAGTAAAGCCTCACAGTCATTTCACCCCATATTAGCCTAATGTGCTCGTAATTAGTATTTATTTTGGTCAGGCACATCTTTAGGCCTGGCTGTCTGGCCAGCTTCACAGGGGTCCAGCTATCTTTTGCTGGAGGTTTGATGGTTCTCTCTCCTATCCGTTTCCTCACATTCTGGAGAGAAGGCAAGCTCATGTGGGCGTGCATTTCCTCTTTCTGTGTCATGGTGGAGGCCTCGGGAACATAGGAAACTCTAGTGACTCTCTTGGCTGACGTGGAGCTGACCAGTAGCACAAGAGTGAGCTACATTCGATTTTGCCTGATTTTCAGTAGGCCTACATGTCGAGCAACGGTTCATTGGGCCCACCATAAACTAGACTTTCTCGAGAAAAAAGTGAGAGCAATGGTAATCGCTAACATTTTAATGGCGCTCACACTTCAGAGTGAGAGTCGTAGCTTGCTCGGCGAATTAAAGAATCCGAAAACGATTAAGAGATTTGGATTTGATCAGAGTAGCTTGTATCACAGAGGGCTGTTGCATGTTGAACCATAACAGGTAGGTGGAACGAATGAAAGGACGGTTGTCATGCTCTCAATCCTATGCTTTTAAATCCCAGGGACCCCCTCCAGGAATAAGGCTGGAGGATTGAGATTAGATTAGACTCTGCTGCTTTCATGACGCATTTGGTTTGGCTGACTGACCAGTGTTTGGGCTACTCGGGTGTCCCCAGCCTGCCCCTGGCAGAACACAGAGCACCCTATCACAGGCTAGGGTTTTCCAATGCGCATGTGAGAACTAAAAATAAAGCCCTATCACTCCTGTCAACATGTCTTAGTGGAATGGGTCTTGCTGACACAGTGTGGGTTCTAATTCTAAACAATAGGGTTGCTAGGCTAATCTTCTTTGGCCATGAAACATAAATGGGGATAATTGTCTTATTAGACCTACCTCAAATGATTACTGATTCATTCGCTGCTTTACTTACGCAAGTTTGGCCTGTGTGTCATAATAGGCTACTATTTTCTTGCACAATCAACAGAAAGAGGTTCGGTTTAAGAGATCTAGATGTTGCTAGTACTTAGTTTCTATATCATGGGCAATCCTCCAGACACACACACACACACACACACACACACAGTATTATTCATAAGCTGCAGCACTGTAATAGAGAGGTGACGCAATTGGGGATTGGCCAATAGGCTAGGCCCTGATGATAATCTACTGATTGATTAGGATTAGGGTGAGGACTTGGCTCAGCACATCTCATAACATCTTCACACGGTACATTCACACAGTAGGCTAACTGATCAACTTCCTGCCTGGAACCACATAGGCCCAGTCTACCTTCTGAAGCCAAAACAGCGAGCTCAGTCTTGCTTGGGGAGAATGGAAACGGTACAATCACAAACATTTTACAGTTTGGTCATTTAGCAGCTACGCTTTCATCCAAAGCGACTTACAACGTTTTGAGCTAGTGTTGTTAAAGGAGCACGGTTACGCTTGTTTCATTTGAGATTATTTGGATTAAATGCTGAAATTCTCGGTGTGGTCCTTTAAAAACAAAAAAAAATCATCCTTGTTTTCTGTATATGAGAAACGAAGAAGAAGTGGCAAAACATCAAAGGGCAAATGTGCTTGAATCTCCAGCCAGTATTTCCCAGAAGGCAACAGGTGCTCAAACTCCACCCTTGAATGCAGAGACTGGTTTATGGGCGGGCACCCATCCAGCCAATCACATGAAACTCCCACAAACATATGGTAACATTAGCGTTAAGGTTGCACAATTCTGGGAATATTGAAAGTTGGAAACTTTCCATGGGAATTAATGTGAATGTATGGGAATTAAGGGGAATGTATGGTAATTAAAGGGAATGTTTGGCAATTAAGGGGAATGTATGGTAATTAAAGGGAATGCATGGTAATTAAGGGGAATGTATGGGAATTAATGTGAATAAACTGGGAATTTGGGGGTTATTTATACAAACTGTATTTACCTTGTCATAAACACACATAAATATAAACATTGTTTTGTCATAAGCACACATGCCGGCAAACATTTGTAAAACAAGTGTTAAACCAGGCCAGGTCCAGCCTGGCTTATGTGCGAGGCTGGCTTGTTTCTGTGCAGGACCGTTAGGACGGAAGCTAGTCATGCCACTGAAATAGCTGTGAATTGAAATGACATGAAATAATGTCTGATAAATAAAGATGGGTCTTGTCACCTGGACACATCAGTTCCAATGCTTCCAATTCTAATCCAGCACAATAAGGGATAGCCATTTAGCTCATGAGCTCACAACAACTACCAGCAGCTTCCATAATATTAATGGCTGCGGTCAATCAATCAATCAAAGCTTTATTTGTATAGTGCATTTCATACCGAGGCAGCACAATGCGCTTTACAGAGAGCAAGGGAGGTGGGCATACATCCCACATATTCCAGAGGGAAGCACAAACCCAGTGGCTAAAGCAGTTCCACTGATGATTCCTGTAACGTTAGCTATTTGCTGCAGTTGGTTCAACTTCTTTTTCTGGACAAAGGTAAGGGATAAACCCAGATAACACAAGGCTAGCGGACCTACAGCGGGTCCCCGATGGACGAGCTGGCAGACCTCCGGCCGAATCCGCTGGCGAGTTCTTGGCCATTTGCACATCGAATGGCAAGCGGACCTCTGACCCGACATTGGCTCTTCTAGGTGCGCTGGCTTACAGCCAATACACAAAAATAAATTTTTGCTTAATCTATTTGTGAGTAGAACGTAAATGGATTCTACAGCCCTCTTAGTGTGCAGGATGCTAGGAATTAGCTGTGCATGTGATGGAAGAATGCACTGCACATGTGATGGATGAATGCACAGTACAGGGTTGAAATTCAACTGAATTTGCATCAAATCAGGTTGTTTTAACCAAGATCATGCTGCAAGATCTTTTTAACCAAGATCATTCTAGAATTGCAAAATCTAGAATTGCGGTGTAGCCGTCTAATGCATTGTGTTCCGGTGCAGCTGCCCACCGGGAACCGGTGGTATCCAAGTACGGTCGGATCCTAGAGTGGCCTATTGGGCCGTCGCTCCCCGAGGGGGGTTAGTGGGGGGACTCTGGCAGTCTTGAAAGCGGAGGGAAAGCATCCCGATACAAGAGATGCGTTGATGAGGTGGGTTAGGAAGGGAAGGAGTTCAGGTGCAACAGACTGAAGGAGAGTGGAGGGAACAGGGTCTAGGGAGCAGACGGGGGGGCTAGATGTTACAAGGTTGAGGACCTCTTTAGGGGAGGGGGAGGAAGGTAGGGGAAGGCTAGTATCTAGGCTAGTACCGGGTGAAAGCGGGATGTTATAGTTTGGATTCTAACCCTCAGATACTTATGTGTGGGAGATGGTTGGCAGTGGTTCTGGCTTCCTCTAGACCTGCCAGGGCGACCCAACGGACGGGTTAGGGTTAGAACTGTGTCCTGACCAGCGCCTGACGGTGAACCTGAGGCGCGTTGTGGCCTGAACATCCTGGTCGTGTCTCTCTCCGATCATACCCCCCCCCTCGACCGCGTTAGGGTCTCTAAACTGGGAGAACAACGGCTAGCTGCGGCCTCTCTCTCAGGCACGCATGTGTCGCGTGTCACGCATGTGTCGCGTGTCTCTCTCTCCCTCTTCCTCTCTCTCCCTCTTCCTCTCTCTCCCTCTTCCTCTCTCCTACTTCCACTTCTCCGATCGGAGTACTCCGTTTACACACAAAGCTCTCTGTCACTCCTCCCTCAGCTCTGTGGGACGTTTGACTGGAAGTCGGCCCAAGCGTGTGTGTGTGTGTGTGTGTGTGTGCATGCGTGCAGCCTGCGAACCCTCTCCCTCGTAAGTGTGGTTATGTAATGCGCCGTATTGTTTTGGTCCGTCCCCCTTGGCCCTAGGCCCAGCCCCGGGCTAACAGCTGGCTAGCTGGCCCAGACCCCAACATACAGCGGCGTTCTCCATCCTCTCTGAGCTGGCCTGCCCAGCGAGCAGCTCTGACCTGCAACACATGGCCGTCAGTTTGGACAGGGCTGGACTGCTGGTGCTTGGCTGGGCTGGGCCTAGGCTAGGCTGGGCTGGTCTACAGTATAGCTGGGTCTAGACTAGGCTATAGTACACTATAGCTGGGTCTAGGCTAGGCTATAGTACACTATAGCTGGGTCTAGGCTAGGTTGGGCTGGGTTGTAGTATAGCTGTCTCTAAGGCTAGGCTGCAGTACGGTATAGTTGAGGCTAGGCTGTAGTACGGTATAGTTAGGTCTAGGCTAGGCTGTAGTACAATATAGCTGGGTCTAGACTGTGCTATGTTGGTTAATACACTATAGCTGGGTCTAGGCTAGGCTAGGCTGGGCTGTAGTACAATATAGCTGGGTCTAGGCTAGGCTATAGTACACTATAGCTGGGTCTAGGCTGGGCTGTAGTATACTATAGCTGGGTCTAGTCTAGGCTCCGACAGGCCAGCTGAGGGTAGCTCTACTATAGTGTGTAAAAATCCCAGCTAGATCAAATGTGTTTGTCTCGTGTAGTCTGGGGTGAAGCTGAAGTCCCAGCCTGCCTCTGTGTTGACAGGACACCGGGGAACGGCCATGTGACCAGGAGTGACGGTGCCCCACGGGTATGTGGTGTTCCAGTGTCAGGCTAGCCCCTCCCTCTGAGAACAAAGCCCGTTTGGTGGCCCTGTGCTCCATTTGGTCAGAGCTTCCTCGTTGGTCAGCGAACAGCTGGTCTCAGAGGGAGAGAGAGTGACTGTTGTTCCATAGGAAAGCAATGGAAGGCTGCAGCAACATCTCCGCCAGCGTGACTGTTCTCTCCCTCCCGATCTCTCCCTCCCGGCCTCTCTCTCCTGGCCTCTCTCTCCCGATCTCTCTCTCCTGGCCTCTCCCTCCCGGTCTCTCTCTTTCCGGCCTCTCTCTCGCGGTCTCTCTCTCCCGGCCTCTCTCTCCCGGCCTCTCTCTCGCGGTCTCTCTCTCCCGGTCTCGCTCCCGGCCTCTCTCCCGGCCTCTCTCTCCCGGTCTCTCTCCCAGCCTCTCTCCCGGCCTCTCTCTCCCGACCTCTTTCTCACACAGGATAATTCACTGCATCGTGCTGTTTACTTCCGTTATCTGACTCCAGGGACCGATCTGAGATGATCCTCCGTATGCGATACTCAGGATACCAGGATGGTGTGGCAGACAGTAGACATTTCGCAACACTATGTAAATATTATGTGGTCCTGATTTAAGTAAAGTCTTGTTGAGTGTAGGCCTATCTAATCTCCTTATCTTTTAAAGCATAGGCTTATACATTTCTGACGGAGAGAGTGTGTGTGTGTGTGTGTTGTGTGTGTGTGTGTGTGTGTGTTGTGTGTGTGTGTGTCCTACCCCAGTCTGCCCCCGTGATAGCGATCTTGAGGCTGTCTGCGCCGAGGAGCGCTGCCTGTCAGGCCGTCTTATTTACAGTGATCACACAGGGAAGAGGAGCCTGGGAGCACGGCATTCTGGGGCCTGTTATCACACCATCACACAGGCAGACAGACAGGCAGGAGGGCAGACAGATAGACAGACAGATGGACAGAAACACAGGCTTACAACAGACAGACAGACAGGCAGGAGGGCTGGCAGACAGATGGACAGAAACACAGGCTTACAACAGACAGACAGACAGGCAGGAGGGCAGACAGACAGACAGACAGACAGGAAGGCAGACAGACAGACAGACAGACAGACAGGAGGGCTGGCAGACAGACAGACAGACAGGCAGGATAGACAGACAGTAGGGCGGACAGACAGATAGGCAGAAACACAGGCATACAACAGACAGACAGACAGGCAGGCAGACAGACAAGCCACAGGTATGTAGATGCAGCCACAGGTATGTCTAGAGGCAGAGAGGATCTCTTCACTGTCACATTGGAGCATACCTCTGTTCCTTCAGCTCTTGGAAGCGGTCCGTGGCAGACGGAGAAGCGCTTTTCTTTCTCTGGGGAGAATAGTGACAGACTGAGGGAGGAAGAGCTGGTTTAGACACACAGTTACACTTGGGTTTTTATATATCTGCACAGAATCAAATCAAGTTTATTTATAGCACAGTTTCATACAAGTGAATGCAATTCAAAGTGCTTCACAGTAATAAAACAAAGACAATGCAAAGGATCAACAACACGGTAACATAACAAGGGATAAAATCAATATAATAATAATGATAAAATCAGTACGACAAGATCAAATAAAAACACTTAAATCAATAAAATAACCTCCAAAATCAATCAAAGTAAAATACAATGCACTGTGAGTCGTTCATTCAAAGGCCCTTGAGAGAAGTTGTGTTTTCAGTCTGGATTTAGAACATGTATTGCAGCCTGAGGCCGTATGGAAGCTGGTTCTACTTCTCTGTGTTATTAAAGCTAAAGGCTGCTTCGACACATACACTTCTAACTCTGGGGACAGTTAAAAAAGCCACTCTCCGACGACCTTAGGGATCTAGTGATTTCATATGGTCAGCATGTGTGAGGTGTATTTCTGACCCCATCATGCTCTTCAACACTGTAAACGAGGGAAACCTCAGTGCTTTACGAGTATAAATAAAGGTTTGAAATGAAATGAAGTGCCGCTGAAGAACCACTGAAGGCCATGGAGTAAACCAGGCTGTGTTGACAGCGTAGAGGTGTTAGGAATGTCAACACCGGGTTCAGCCGACAGCCTGCGGCAAACTATGAAGGTAGCAGGGACGCTGCCTGATCATAATGTCTTTTCAATGTCTTTTCAGTGAACACCGGTCTACAAGCTATTAACCTAGTCGTTGGCATCTCTCACCAACTGTCAATGGATGGAAGCTTCCAGATTCACACTTATGCCATCGTAACTCTGGCAGTTTTCCCCACTAGACAGGTTGAAGTGCCCTTGGCAGCAGTTGTAAATTCCCTCGTGTCGCTTGTTTCCTCTCTAGATTCAGACGTTTGGAGTGGAGGCGCCGTGCAAGACCGTGGACGACCTCACCGGTGGGATCGCCATGGCCCAGGCTCTGCAGAAAATGTGAGTGGAACAGTCCGGAACTCTAGTAGTCCCTCTTTAGCTATTTCTAAAGGTCTGAGGCTGCTGAGATTAGTCAGTAACTCATCCTTCCTCTATGTCTGTAGGCTAATGACTGTATCAACCTAATCATAGCAGTACAGCGTTGGAACTGGGCCTACAAACTACGGGGGGCAGTAAAATCCTAGATCTAAACTATATAAACAAATAATATTAAATATCTATAGTAACTAAATTAAAGGGCCTGGCCACCATCACCCGGCGGCCCTTCTATGGCCTTACAGTTAAAAGAACACGCCAACTTTTGGGAAAATTAGTGTTTCCCAGAGTCAGATAAGAAGATACACACCCTTCTCTTCTCTGTGTGTGCATTAGACCCGTTAGAGCCGTTAGCCTAGCTTAGCTCTGAATGTGGATTTGAAACATTAGCCTAGGCTAACAGCTCTTAATGTGTCTCAATGTCATAATTATGTCCTTAGCTCCCTCTTACTCCCCCACCCTTACACACACACAGACACACACACACACACACACTCTGACTCTCTCTCTTTCTCTTTCAGAGACATCGTGTACTTCAACGACAGTTGGATCAGCAGGATCAAGCCAGATGTTGGAGACAACTGGAGGTTGAAGGTAGAGAACATTCCTCGGGAGTCGACACTGGAACATTCCTCAGCAAATGTGTGTGGGGGGGAAAGTTTGATGTTTCTGTCTCTCCTCTTCCAGGTCAGCAACCTGAAGAAAGTATTGAAAGGTATCTTGGATTACAACCAGGAGGTAAGAGAGGATGAGTGGGTGGCGGAGTTGAACATCTCATAACTGAATCTGCTGTGTGGCGGAGTTGAACATCTCATAACTGAATCTGCTGTGGGGGGGAGTTGAACATCTCATAACTGAATCTGCTGTGTGGCGGAGTTGAACATCTCATAACTGAATCTGCTGTGTGGCGGAGTTGAACATCTCATAACTGAATCTGTTGTGTGGCGGAGTTGAACATCTCATAACTGAATCTGCTGGGCGCTCAGAGCTTCGGGGAAAGAGAGGGTTCAGTTTTCCTTCTCTGTTGCATCCACATGTGGAGTGTGTGTGTGGAAAGCATCCGTAGAGTGTGTTGAGTGTATGTTCAGAGTGTGTGTGCGCGAGTGTGTGTTAATTACAGCCTCCCCCCCCTGCTGTGCAGATCCTCGGTCAGCAGATCAACGACTTCACGCTGCCGGACGTGGGTCTGATCGGGGAGCAGGGCGACGCGGCCGAGCTGGGCAGGATGCTGCAGCTCATCCTGGGCTGCGCCGTCAACTGTGAGCAGAAGCAAGGTACCCAACACCCACCGTCACCTCTACAGGGGTGCTGTCCGCTCAAATTCAACTCTTGACCTTCTGCTAGGGTTGCACATTTCAAGGAATTTCATTAATCGATAACTGTTAACCTTAATAAACGATAGTCGATTAATGAACGTCCCGCGCTGGACTCCGCTTTGCTCGCTTCATTTTTGTGTCTTCTTCCACTGTGTCGTTGAAATTTCCCGGCATCCCAATTAGCCTTCACGTGCAGTCGAACCCTAAATCTTGATTACATTTCACGCAACTCCCGTTGATAAAGTTAATTCCCCCCAAAAAAGTTCTGTTCCATTAACAAGCAATTAATCGAGTAACCAAATTTTACTCGAGTAAATTCTTATCGGCAATTAATCGATAGTCGATGAACTATTAACATCCCTACCTTCTGCATTGTTGATTTCTTGCGTGAGCCCTCAGGCTTTGGCAGTTTCTACTGAGGTGATGTTTGTTTATTTGTTTATTTAAAGGATCCCCGTTAGCTTATGCCGTAGCGGTTCGCTAGTCTTCCCGGCGTGTTTGTGTGCGTGTGTCGAACTGAGCGCTTACTTGTTGAATAAGGCGGTTGTTCTCTGTCTCTGTCCCTGTAGAGTACATCCAGACCATAATGATGATGGAGGAATCGGTTCAGCACGTCGTCATGACAGCCATTCAAGAGGTACGCTGTCTAGCGAGACTTGACGTCGGTGTTGATTTGAGGGGTAAAGTACTGTTTAGTTCTGTTTGTTACCTCGTCTGTGTGGTAATATATGAATGCTTTGTGTGTTTTCTAGCTGATGAGCAAAGAGACGCCGGTGACGGGAGGAAGCGACTCCTATGTGGACCTGGATAGACAGGTAGGATGTCTCCTGGAGACCTGGGTCATTAAAGGACCATACCGGTCTAAATAGGATTTGATATCCTTAAACTACTCACCCAACGTATATCACATAGCAAAACCGGGGCGAGTTTGTCAACACAACGAGGGAACGATTAAAAAATAGGTTTTGAAGCCAATACGTTCAACTTTTGAAATATATGTAAAACGTGAAAGTGCTAATATCTTTTAACGTGAGCTTTACTTTGGAAAATGGACTGCGGTAATGTGATGTACGTTGGGTTACTAGTTTTAGGAGATCAAATCATATTTAGACCGGTATGGTCCTTTAAGATGGGTTCATATTCAATACCTGTGAACCGGCAGTGACGAAACAACCCGATTTTGTCCCGAAACGGCTCAAAACCACCTCAGCTGTTGTGCGCAAACCCGACGTCATTGAGTCAAACACACATCCGTCGCGTCAGGGTTTCTGTTAGCTCTCTAATTCAAACGCCGGTCTTCTGTTTCTGTCTCCCAGCTCAAAAAGACGGTGGAGGAGCTCAACGATGCTTTATCCACCAAGGAGGAAATCGCCCAGCGATGCCACGAGCTAGACATGCAGGTAGGTCTGCTGTCCCTCACCTCTCTCTCCCTCATAGACCAGATAACTCAACTCAAACCACAACTCAAACTAGTCATTTGGGTATAAAATCGCTGTTTAATAGATAGCCTTCTCCCTGCAATGATTAAAAAAAACATCCATATCGATTAATTGTGGGTTCCCTTTAAGACGGTAAGACCCCTAGTCTTAAACAAACTACTTAATTACTTACTTATTATCTACTTAGACTAGACTATTTCACCCAAGTCGACAACGGCTACGTTATGCTCCAGATGTTTTGTATTATTTATTTGTTTGTTTTCTGTTTGATAACTGACCTGTTTTTCCCTGTGGTGACTGAAACCTCCCGATCTCTGCCTTGCTTCCAAGGCGTTCCATGTTCAGGAGGAGCGCGATAGGCTGAGGTTAGAGTTAATTGAACTAGAGGAGAGGGTAAATCACACTTTCTTCTTCTCTCAGTCCCTGGTGTTTGGTGTGTGAACGCCCTAGATCTGTAGTCTGCTTTAACAGCATCTCCTTTGGAAATCCAGACCCCTGCGTGCGTGCGTGCGTGCGTGCGTGCGTGCGTGCGTGCGTGCGTGCGTGCGTGCGTGTGTGTGCGTGCGTGCGTGTGTGTGTGTTTGTGTGTGTGGGTGTGTGTGTGTGCGGGCATCGGCTACCCTGTCCACCTCAACGCTGCGTGTCACCACCCCAACCCCAGACTAACGCCCCGCCCACCCGCCCTCATGTTAACCCCTAAGTGTGCGTCACCATGGCGTCCCACGGCAACAGCGAGCAGGAAGTGCTCGGCTCTGGCCACGGTGCACGGTGGCTGCAGCGATGTCATCAGTGATGTCACAGAGCCACCAGGGAGGACAGAGCTGTGGAGAAACATCATGGAATCTTGAGTCAGAATCATGACTTGAGAAAAATAATCCAACTGATGCAGCGTTGGTGAGCATAGGTGTCGTAGGCCTTAAAACATGGGCTGGTGCTCTCTTGTGTCCCACTAAACTGGCCAGCAGCCAAATGAGAGGAACAGCCTTTTCACTGTTTAAAAACAACAACAACAACAACGACAACAAACACAAAAACACCACAGAACCACCACACGTCGCAGTCGTCTGGGAAACTACTCTTTCCTCTTACACTTTTAACTTTTTGACGAGAAGTCATTGAGATTTTTGCCACCATGACTGTTTCTCGAACACTCTGCTGCCGCTTTGCTTGCGTGTAGTTTGACCCCGCCCCCTCACGTTGGAAAGGACATGTAAACTGCATGGCGCCCCACTTGGCTCTGTTAGGGTTTGTTGGTTTGTCTTTTTTTGTGTGCTTGCTTTTCTCCTGAATGACATTGACCAAAATACATGTCTAGTGGGTTTGATAGGAAATTGTCGTGTGCTGTGAAGTACCTGTTCTGTCATACACATCATATTGATGATTGATTGATTGATTGATATTAACTATGGCTTTTTTTAGTCAGGAAGAAATAGATGATTTCAAATCCAAGCGATTTTTGTCATCTGTTACTACAGTTAATTCAAAAATGAAATGGTCAGTGACACTTTGTTTTGGTAATTTAGCCCTGTGTCAACGTCCAACTTTCAAACTTTACTCTATGACCTCATTCTAATCAATGGGCCCAGTAGCAGCAGTAGGAGAACCCCCAAGTTCCAGCACCCCCCAGTCCCACCCTCCTCACTCCTCTCCTCTCCTCTCCTCTCCTCTCCTCTCCTCTCCTCTCCTCTCCTCTCCTCTCCTCTCCTCTCCTCTCCTCTCCTCTCCTCTCCTCTCCTCTCCTCTCCTCTGCTCTGCTCTGCTCTGCTCTGCTCTGCTCTACTCTACTCTACTCTACTCTACTCTACTCTGCTCTACTCTTCTCTCCTCCTCTGCTCTCCTCCCCTCTCTCCTCCCCTCCCCTCCTCTCCTCTCCTCTCCTCCTCTCTTCTCTCCTCCTCTCCTCCCCTCCCGTCCAGGTGGCGGCGCTGCAGGAGGAGAAGAGCAGCCTGCTGGTGGAGAACCAGATCCTGATGGAGCGTCTGAACCAGTCGGACTCCATCGAGGACCTGAACAGCCCAGCGGGCCGCAGACACCTGCAGCTCCAGAGCCAGCTGGAGCAGCTCCAGGAGGAGACCTTCAGGTGAGGGGGGGGAGGGGGGGGACGCTGGGGGAGGGGGGCAGTGAAGGCGGAAGGAGAGAGGGGTGGTGGGGGAGGAGGATGGGAAGGGAAAGCATGCTGCAGACGCGTGGAGAGGTGTGAGAGGCATGGGGGATAGGGCTGGGTATCGATTTGAATTACAAGAATTGATTCGATTCACAAGGTTCAGAATCGATTATTACGATTCGATTCAATATCGATTCGGTTAGTGTTACTAAAACCTTTTTTTTATTTTTATGTAACCTTTATTACATGACTGCCAAGTTATGCAACACATCAATACTAGGGCTGGGTATCGATACTGATTTCCAAAAATGAATCATTGAATGAATTCATGAACTATTCATTCCTTAATTTATTCATTCATTCATGAAATAAAAGATCGATTTTGGGATTCATGAATCGATTCTGAATCATTTGATTCAGAATCGATTCATCGATTTTTTTTAACCCAGCCCTAATGGGGGAGACCGGGGGACGTCCAGGCAAGGAGGTAGTCTTTCCGGCCGGACGTCCGTCCCCTGCCCTGCGAAGGACAATCAGTCTCCTACAGAGGACTGAACCACATCATCACTGCTGTGATCAGACCGGATTATCTAGCGGCTTCGGTCATGGCCGACCTCTAATGCAAAGAGTCTCTGTGAGTGTGTTAGTGAATCCCCCCCCCCCCCCCTAGACCCGTAGCTCACAGCCAGGGTTCGATTGTTAGGAAGCTATCGATCCAACACTCCCTGCTCGTCTGGCGGGCTCTCTAAAGGCCTTTTATGTTGTACAGATTACAGTCACACACCCAGAATGCCTTTTCATTATGTGTGAATGGGCTGGGAGGAGGCCAGCGCTGCTATTAACCCCCCCACCCCCCCCTTCTAACCTCACCTCACTGCAGCCTATCAGAGCTCTCCCTGCTGGGCTGGGACTTCCAGCCCCTCCCCCCCGCCCGGGGCCCCGCCCCCCCCCCCCTCGCATCCCCGCTCCAGTTAAAGCATAGGACCTGGTGCTGGTGGTGGCGGGGGGCTGAGGGGACCACCCTCTCTGGTTCTGGTATGCCACCCCCCCCCCCCTAGTATCACCGAGGACCCAGCGGGGGGGTGGGGGGGGTCAGGGGTCAGGCAGGCGCTGGTCGGGTGACTCACTGGGGGCCAGGTGCCGTCCACTGTCGGGTTCCGGTTCTCCCCCGGGAACCACCGTGGGGCCGAGCGGACCCCCGCACCACTTCACGCAGCCGGGCGACCGCTGCGGACCGCGGTCAAGCTTCTCGGAGCGGGGTTCGCGTACGGCAGCCGGCGCGGCGGTTTCGAGCGGTCGTAGGACGGAAATTGATCGTTTCGCCGCCAGATCAGAACGTTAAAAGCCTTAAAGCTGCCGTTGTCGAGAATCTGCGTTTCAAATCTCGGAAAGACGAAAGAACGAGACGCATGTTGTAAAACCCGGCGTCCCGTCGTGGTCATTCGTGCGCGAACCCCGGCTTTTGGAGGACGCCGTCCACCCCCCCCGTACCGGAGCTGTCGGGGCAGCGTGCGATCTGACCATGATCTGACCGTAATCTGACTGTGATCTGAGCGTGATCTGAGCGTGATCTGACGGTGATCTGACCGTAATCTGACCGTGATCTGACCGTGTGTTCGCGCTGCAGGCTGGAGGCGGCAAAGGACGACTACCGCATCCGCTGCGAGGAGCTGGAGAAGGAGCTAGTGGACCTGAGAGGTCAGAACGAGGAGCTGACCTCCCTCGCCGACGAGGCCCAGTCCCTGAAGGACGAGATGGACGTGCTCAGGTCAGAACCAGTAACATTACACACACTCTCTCTCTCTCTTTCTCTCTCTCTATCTCTCTCTCTTTCTATCTCTGTCTTTCTCTCTGTCTCTCTCTATCTCTATCTCTTTCTCTCTCTTTCTCTTTCTCTCTCTATCTCTCTCTCTTTCTATCTCTCTCTCTGTCTCTCTCTATCTCTCTCTCTTTCTCTCTCTCTTTCTCTCTCTGTTCTCTCTCTCTCTCTCTCTCTGTTCTCTCTCTGTCTCTCTCTCTCTCTCTGTTCTCTCTGTCTCTGCCTGTAACAATACAAAGGAAACGTATTATTGTATAGTATTGGTGACAATGAATGGAACAATAGACTCACAGTGCGCTGGACTCTGGACCAGGTATATTGTTCCTCTGGTTCTGGCAGGCTGCCATGCTTCTCTGCTGGGGGTCACAGTGGGGCTGCTCCTCTAATAGGAATTCTGACTGCTCTGTCGGAAGGTTTCAAATTCTCTCTCTCTCTCTCTCTCTTTCTCTCTCTCTTTCTCTCTCTCTTTCTCCCTCTCTCCCTCTTTCTCTCTCTCTCTCTCTCCCTCTCTCTCACTCTTTCTCTCTCCCTCTTCCTCTCCCTCTCTCTCTCTCTCAATCACTGTAGAAATTCCCCAGTGAAATAGTGAATAGTTGCCCAGCCTAAAGTGTGTGTGTCTGTGTGTGTACATGCGTGCGTGTGTGTGTGTCTGTGTGTGTGCGTGCGTGTGTGTCTGTCTGTGTGTGTGCGTGTGTGTCTGTCTGTGTGTGCGTTCGCGTGCGTTTTCACCACAGACACTCGTCAGACAAGGTGTCCAAGCTGGAGGGGATGGTGGACTCGTACAAGAAGAAGCTGGAGGACCTTGGGGACCTGCGCAGGCAGGTGAAGCTGCTGGAGGAGAAGAACACGGTGTACATGCAGAACACCGTCGGCCTGGAGGAGGAGCTACGCAAGGCCAACGCCGCCCGGGGCCAGCTGGAGGCCTACAAGAGACAGGTACCACACACACACACACACACACACACACACCCTACCTAGGATCATATGAATGCGAACTGATCCGGCCTCCATCCCTGTAGGTGGTCGAGCTGCAGAACCGCCTGTCGGAGGAGTCTAAAAAGGCCGACAAGATGGAGTTCGAGTACAAGAGACTCAAGGAGAAGGTGGACTCGCTCCAGAAAGAAAAAGATGTACGTTCCTGCCAAAAAACTGTCTTTCACGACCCAACCCAACTTAGTGTACAGTTTCATTACATAACATTACATTACAGTCATTTAGCAGACGCTTTAATCCAAAGCGACTAACAATAATTGCATTTAACATAGGAAAAGCCAATGTACTACTACTTGCCAGAACTCACAAGTGCATCTCCTTTCTAAAACAAGTGAGCATAATCTAGTGCTGAAGGCAAAGTGCAAGAATAGCAATCTAAAATAAATTAGGTGCTTAAGAGGGAGGATCGTTGTAGTACTTCTTGAGGAGATGAGGTTTGAGACTGCGACGAAAGATGGGCAGCGACTCTGCTGTCCAGACATCAGTGGGCAGTTCGTTCCACCACTGCGGCGCCAGGACCGGTTTCATGTCTGACCGTTACGGGAAACGGTCTCCGTCCCGAGCGGCCCGTTCTGGCGAACGCTCTGGAAGGGAGCAGAAGACGAACGGAATCAGGAAACAGCTGAGTCATGCGTTTAAGTTGATGTAGCAAATTGCTGTTTGCGCAGGTACGATCGTGGCGTATGTTTTCGGGAAGTCGGCGCCGCGGTTTCCGTCACCCCCATGGCGGCAGACATTTTCCGCGGATTCAGACCCGTCTCTCTGAAGTCGCTCTGCCCGCTCAGCGACTTAACACGCGCATGTTCTGGAACATTCGCAAGGTTCTGTTGTCCTTTCCTTCATCTCTGTCCCCCCTCTCCCTCGCCCCGTCTGTCCCACAGCGCATGAGGACGGAGAGGGACTCTCTGAAGGAGACCATAGAGGAACTGCGCTGTGTCCAGGCCCAGGAGGGACAGCTGACCTCAGGTGACCCCCCGCCCCCCCCCCCCGCCCTCCACACTAAAGCCCGCCACCTCCCTCGGTGTGCCGGACTAACACACTCCAGGTTACGACCCTGGGAGCCACTTAGCTGAGTTAGTTTGTTTACGGAGGACTGAAAAGGGCCCCTGGTGCTTCTCAACGGTTCGCAGCTGTTCAGCGTCTCACAGCTGCTCTGTTCACACGCGGCTTCCTGTCGCTCCGGTCTCGTCTCTAGCAGAGCTGTTTAACACGTAAACAGTGTTTATCTCTCACAACACCTCCGTGTCTCTCTCTCTCTCTCTCTCTCTCTCTCTCTCTCTCTCTCCAGGCCTTGTTCCCCTCTGCAGCAACGAGGGCTCCGATTCGCTGGCGTCCGAGATCATTACCCCGGAGATCAGGTAGGACCTCGTAGCCGACCCCTGACGCCTGACATTCCACAGCCCCTAAAGAGATCGTGCCTTCCCGCGAAAATAAAAAAAACTTAATTTCCCATAATGCATCACACATTGTTTTACTCCGCTCCGACGACGCTCCGGTTGTTTCCTCTTTAAGTACCGCTAACATGTGCCGGGTTCTCTCATCTTCAATCGTGCGTGAAACGGTTCCATCCTCACATCAGAGGAGGGTTTTATTTAGTGTTTACGAAGACCTCTCAGGGTTAATTACACGTGTTATGAGACGCCTTTCAAAGCCGAGGCATTCGCTCCAGGACACCGAGCTGTTTAGGCTCCTCCTTCTCATCTCTGACCAGTTTCGGCGTCTGTGCTCCGCCGCTCCCGGCCACGCCCCCCTCGCAGGGACTTCCTGTTCCCCCGCTCCCGTGTGAGGCGGCCGACAGAGCGAGGCCCTCCTCTGCTCCGATCCGATCCGCCCCGCTCGGGCTGTGGAATGCCGTGTTACGTAACGGTCACACTCCAGATGCCGGCGTTGCATCAGCCGGCCGGCCGCGTGTTCCGCCGGCTTCCCAGGATTCCTTCCATCTACCCCCCTCCCC
Source organism: Borostomias antarcticus (assembly GCF_949987555.1). Taxonomy (NCBI): domain Eukaryota; kingdom Metazoa; phylum Chordata; class Actinopteri; order Stomiiformes; family Stomiidae; genus Borostomias; species Borostomias antarcticus. The sequence goes on along the minus strand of NC_140241.1, from coordinate 21,816,255 downwards.
CCGCTCCGGCTAGCCCAGTCCAGCGGCCCCCGTCCAGGTCTGGAACCGCTTAAACGAGCCTCCGGCTGGGCCGCAGCTGGTCGGCCCCGCCCTACGCCGGCTGCACTTAACTTCCAGCTCAACATGGCGTCGCTGGGAAAGCTATTGAACCCCCCCTCCTCCTCCCCTCCTCCCCGCCCTGCACAACGTGTCCTGAACCGTACTTAAAGGGCAACCGTCCGCTCCAGAATCTTTCCGTTTTTTTCACAAAAAACGCCCTCAGTCAGAACGGCGTCGCTCTACCGCGCACCCTCACCGAGGCGAGCCCTCAGAGAGGTTACAGGCGGTCGGCGGTGATCCCGGGTCTCAAATACGCTGACTCCTGACCTGACCCCCCCCGGCTTGTCGTTCCCAGGGAGAGGCTGATCCGTCTGCAGCACGAGAACAAGATGCTGAAGCTGGCCCAGGAGGGCTCTGACAACGAGAAGATCGCCCTGCTGCAGAGCCTGCTGGAGGACGCCAGCGCCAGGAAGAACGAGCTGGAGACGGAGAACAGGTGCGTCCGGCCGCCACTTCCTTTCCCGCGGGCGCTGCGCGTCGCTCGGTTTCCCCCCCGCCAGTGTTTGGGGCGACGTGCAGCGCCCGTGGGGAACGAAAAATTGAGACTTCGGTCTCTGGCGGTCTCTGGCGGTCGCCGCCATTACATCAGCAAGCTGGGCCGTAGCGGTGGCTAACCCCTTCTGTTTGTCCGTGTGCGTGCGTGCGTGCGTGCGTGCGTGCGTGCGTGCGTTCCTTCCTTCCTTCCTTCCTTCCTTCCTTCCTTCCTTCCTTCCTTCCTTCCTTCCTTCCTTCCTTTCCTTCCTTTCCTTCTTTCCTTTCCTTCCTTCCCTCCTTCCTTCCCTCCTTCCTTCCTTCCTTCCTTCCTTCCTTCCTTCCTTCCTTCCTTCCCTCCTTCCCTCCTTCCTTCCTTCCTTCCTTCCTTCCTCCCAGGCTGGTGAACCAGAGGCTGATGGAGGGGCTGAGCCAGGTGGAGGAGCTTCAAAAATCCCTCCAGGAACAGGGTTCTAAAGCAGACGACGTAAGTACTGGACCCGGACCTGGACCCGGACCTACCACACCCTGGAGCCCCGGTCAGACCAGCCTCACTCACCCCCGACCCGTAGAACCTCTCACACCTCTCTGGAATGCCAACCTGGAGCTTCTTGTCCCCTTAGTCAGTGTGGAAGACCTTTTTGATTTTAGGACGGCGCCTGCTTAACTGAGAAGGAATATAGCACCTCACCTCCATGTGTCATAGGATGAATGCTTGTTTGTTGTCATACTAACCCATTCTAACACTCTTGTGTTGTGGTTGCATGTTGTGTTTGTGTTTTTGTTGTGTTGTTGTTATGGTGTGTGTGTGGTGTCATTTCTGTTTTAGCTCTGGAGAGGCTGTAGTTTTCCTGCCTGCCCAATATGGTGGTTACAGGCCATGTGCCTAGAGCTCTCCTGATTGGATAGGGGGGGCTCCTCTCGACGATGACCTCGGCAGGAGGAGTGGTGTGTGTGTGCATGCGTGTGTGTGTGTGATCATGTAACACAAGCGCCTCTCTGCTGTCTGCTGTCCTCGCTTAGCGTGACTGACCAATCTAAAACGCCTCTGTCCCTCTCTCTGTGTGTGTGTGTGTGTGTGTGTGTGTGTGTGTATGTACAGTATGTATGAATCTATGTATGTATGTATGTACAGTATTTGTGTGTGTGTGTGTGTGTGTATGTATGTACAGTGTGTGTGTGTGTGTATGTATGTACAGTGTGTGTGTGTGTGTGTGTGTGTGTGTGTGTGTGTGTGTATGTGTATGTATGTGTGTGTGTGTGTGTGTGTGTGTGTGTGTGTGTGTGTGTGTGAGTCATAGTTCACTGCATCTGTTCATTCATTAAATCTCTCTGGTCTTTTAATCACTGCCTCCCCTCCCAGGCGTTTGTAAGTATGGCTTGATGACCAGCAGTAGTTCGGACTCCCTCACTAGATCTAGCGTCGTCCCTTTTAAATATTCGTCTACAATCATGTTCATGCTTTTGGGGACTTTTTCTCTCGCCGGTCTCTCAATGTCCTTCTTACTGATCTGGTGGTGTGGATTTGAATCGGAGTGGGCTGTCTAGATATTCCGTACAGTAGATGCTTTGTCTGCGATGCCACAGTGGAACGTTATACGGCGTTAGCAGCTTGTATAATCATAACAGCCGTGTCATCTGATCATACATGGATCATTAACACATAGAGGGGAAATAGGGCCATTTACTGCATCAATTGCAGACATACAGTGATTACATTGCTTTCATTGAATTCACGCTGATTAAATCTGGAAAATCAAATAACCGACAACTATTATGTAAGTATGGCTTTATTGTAGAGACCAGACCATTACAGATTAATAGGAGTAATGTCTTAAATATCAGACTTCACAATGTAATGTTGGAGTAGATGCACTAGAATCACTTACTGGAACATTCTGTGCTCAGTAGTGCCCTCTGGTGGATGACCACGGAAGTATTCCAAAGGAACAACTAGACATTTGGTCGTCATACAAAACAGCAAATGCTATATAGTGCATAACAGACACAGGGCAATCTAGTGAAGTCTGTTGTCAATTCCAAAGACAATAGAACTGTTAGTACACATTTAGTATCTATACACGCACATCGTGATACACATCAGACTAAAGCCACTGCTATTGAAGCTCTCCTGTAGGTTGTTTTAAAAAATATCTACTGACTACAATGCACGGAACAGTGACCAAACGTTCGTTTTTGTCTTCCTCAGTCAATCATTCTGAAGAAGAAGTACGAGGAGCACATGTAAGTTATCTGTTCAGATCAAACTCAAATGCCGAGTTTTTTTTCCCCCTGAAGAAATGGTTGTGAGATGTTTGAGGCATTTGATCGGTCGTTAAATCAATGGATTTTTTTTGCATATTCAAGGGAGAAACTACGGGAGGTGAACAACGAGCTGCAGAAGAAAAGTGCTTTCATCGACGACCTGGAGCCCAAATACAGCTCAGCCTGTGAGTGAGGAGCCTGTCTGGCTTCTTCATCTGGCTCCGCCGGTCAAACAAACTACCACCCATGTTCATCCTCTCTCTCTCTCTTTCTCCTCTCTCTCTCTCTGCTCTCTCTTTCTCCTCTCTCTCTCTCTCTCTCTCTGCCTTTCTCCTCGCTCTCTCTTTCTCCTCTCTCTCTCTCTCTCTGCCTTTCTCCTCTCTCTCTCTCTCTCTCCGTCTCTTTCTCTCTGTCTCCCTCTCTCTCCGTCTCTTTCTCTGTTTTTCTGTCTTTCTCTCTCTTTTGTTCTCTCTCTTTCTCTCTCCCCCTCCCTCTCTCTCTCTCTCTCCCTCCCCCCCACCCTCTCTCTCTCTCTCTCTCAGCTCAAAAAGTGGAGGAGCTGGAAGATGCCTTGAAGAAGAAAGATGAGGACATGAAGCAGATGGAGGAGAGGTATAAGAAATACCTGGAGAAGGCCAAGAGTGTAAGTATGACCACGCCCCCCCAGACCAGACCGGACCGTACACAGTTCGCCCCTCAAAGATCCTCCGCTAACGACAGTGGCGTGGTCGTGCGGTTGTAACCGGGGTCTGGTTCTGTAGGTGATCCGGACCCTGGACCCCAAGCAGAACCAGGGGTCGGCGCCGGAGGTCCAAGCTCTGAAGAACCAGCTACAGGAGAAGGACAGGATGCTGCACTCTATGGAGGTACCGTTCAACACAGTCGTTCAATACAGTCGTTTAATACCGTTATTTAATACAGCCATTTAATACAGTCGTTTAATACTGTAATTTAACACCGTTATTTAATACAGACAGCCATTTAATACAGTCGTTTAATACAGTCATTTAATACTGTTATTTAATACAGACAGCCATTTAATACAGTCGTCTAATACTGTCATTTAACACCGTTATTTAATACAGACAGTCATTTAATACAGTCGTGTAGATACGCACAAGTGGCATGTAGCAGTGTAGCGAAACAGAACATAAGGTTACACAATCAGGACGGTCTCGCAAGGCGAAAAGTCTCGCTCTAAACGTGTTCAAAATCTGTCTCGGTGAACACAGAAATCTGTCTGACTTCGATTAATCTCTCTTCACATGTGATTACTGTTTTTTTTGCTTCCCTCTGGAATATGTAGAGAGTGGGTCCTATGCCCACCTCCCTTGTTCTCTGTAAAGCGCATTGTGTTGCCTCTGGGTATGAAATGCGCTATACAAATAAAGCTTTGATTGATTGATTGAATACAACAGCTCATATGAATGTCGCATCGTCAAGTGACCTTGTCAACCCTGTGTGTGTGTGGTCGCCTCAACAGGGCGGTATACGTAAACCTGACTGACTCTGTGCCGTCCTCTTAACAGAAAGAGATCGACAAGACAAAGACCCAGCGAGACCAGGAGGAGAAGCTGATCGTGTCCGCCTGGTACAACATGGTGAGGAGGCCTCGTCGTCTTCATCTTCATCTCCTGCATGTTCCAGCTGGGCCAGGGTCATGTCGGCGTGTAGTCACTCAGCCCACTAGAGGGCGCTCTAGGCTCATAGTGGCTCTGGCAGGATCTCAGCTGGGTTAGACCGAGCCTAATGAAGAAGGGTCTTTATTTAGAAAAACAAAACAGAATCTTGATAATCAGTGTTGGATATTAATTTCCTGCTGAGTCCTGCTGATCTCATTGAGGGATTTATTTTGCACATGGATTCAAGGCCTTGATTGAACATGTAACCTCGGATGCGAGGTATTTCCTGATGTGTGTGTGTGTGTGTGTGTGTGTGTGTGTGTGTGTGTGTGTGTGTGTGTGTGTGTGTGTGCGCGCGCACGCGTCTCTACTGTGCGTGTGTTTCTGTGTGCGTGTGTGTTTCTCTCTGTGTGTCTGTGTGCGTGCGTGTGTTTCTCTCTCTCTCTGTCTGTGTGTGTGTCTTTTTGTCTGTGTGTGTCTCTCTCTCTGTGTCTATGTGCGTGTGTGTTTGTTTCTCTTTCTGTCTGTGTGTGTGTGTGCGTGTCTCTCTCTGTCTGTGTGAGTGTGTGTGTCTCTGTGTCTATATGTGTGTGTGTCTATGTGTGTCTGTGTGTGTGTGTGTGTGTGTGTCTGTCTGTCTGTGTGTGTGTGTGTGTGTGTGTGTCTCTCTGCGTGTGTTTCTCTCTCTCTGTCTGTGTATGTGTGCGTGTGTGTGTTTCTCTCTCTCTGTGTCTCTCTCTGTGTGTGTGTGTTTCTCTCTCTCTCTCTCTCTCTCTCTCTCTCTCTCTGTGTGTGTGTGTGTGCGTGCGTGTCTCTCTCTCTCCGTGTGTGTGTCCAGGGCATGGCCTACCAGAAGAAGGCAGCGGAGGACCGTCTGGCCAGCACCGGCTCGGGTCAGTCCTTCCTGGCCCGTCAGCGCCAGGCCACCAGCACGCGCCGCGCCTACCCCGGACACGTCCAGCCCGCCACCGCCAGGTAGACGCGGCGGCCTGGCGACCCCTGACCCTTAACCCCTCCCTCCCGCACCACCCCGCCCTCCACCCCCAATCCCCCGCCCAGACCCCCCGACCAAGACGCCGCATCGCCGGCCGCAGTGGCTGAGTGGCGGTCCGATCGCGGGACACGGGAGCGTCCCTGACCCCTGACCCTCCGCTGTCCCTCTGTCCGGACGCTCCGCTACCCCGTCACGTTACGCAGAACTCTCCCCCCTGGGTTCACATGCACACTTCTCCCACACAGCTTTCGTCTTCAGATTTGCCGCCTTTTTTTAACGAGCAGCCTCTGTAACCCCTCCCCCTTTTTCCTCGCCGTCGCTCGCGGCCGTCCGCCAGGATGACGTTCTCCCGTAGAAACTGACAGCGGAGTTTTACCGGCGGAGTTGTGTTTTCCCATCATGCTTTGCAGCGCTCGGGGCGGAGGTGTGTTAATAGCTGTACAGGGAGAGGAGGCGGAGGTCCAGTACAGGTTTTGTGTACAGCGCTGTGTGTGTGTGTGTGTGTGTGTGTGTGTGTGTGTGTGTGTGTGTGTGTGTTTGTCAGTGTTGAGACAGTCTTGTGCGTGCCTGTTGTAGGGGATATGTAAAGGTTAGATCAATTGGGACTTGCTACCAAGATAACAATTGTTAAAAACATTTGGATGAGCATATTAGGACATTGTCATCTACGGTCAGACAGACCAACACAACAGCAGACTGTTACAGTGTTCTTTCCCCTTCCTTTCGGGTCAGCTGCCGGTCACAACAGCAGCTCTCTGAGGAAACTCAGCCAACGTAGTAGAAGCGGCCATGACAGCACAAGAGGTGGAGTCGGTCAGCGTGTCGTCCGCCAGTTCTAGGATCGTCGTCTAGCAGAATGTGTGTGTTCTTGGAGGCTAGGGTCAGACTCTAGGCTACCCGTATCTACCTGACCAGGGCCAGACCGTCGTGCGTGTACAGCGGCCCTGATCATACTGTTTGACAGTAGTTGTCCTCATCGAAGGCATCCAGGAGGTTTGCGATGACAATGTTGATCACCAACCACTTCTGCGACAGGTGGTCAGACAGGTCTCACTGATGGGGCTCGTCAGGACTTGACCACTAGGTCACAACCACTTGATTAAGGAGCAGCGGTCAGACAGACAGACGGAAGGTTTCATACCAGCAGACCAGTGTACAAGTCCTGCTGCTATCATTTACATACAATCTATCTAATGTTCTGGTGTATCAGGGTATGTTGGCAGGTGATTTTGTGTGACTTTGGACACAGGATATCTATATACATATACGCTGTAGATGCAGTTTTGAATAAGCAAACGGGACGTACCTCCAACCAATCCTCTTGACTTTGCTACGTCACTCATCCTCGCATTTCTGTCATCCGTTATCGTTTGCTAATGCCTGTGGATGAGTCCTCGGGTGGGCCCTCCTCTTCTGCGCATGAATCAGAGACCAAACGCTTCACTAACACACTGAACCAGAATGACTCACTCTCCTGTCATGTTCTGATGATGATGAACCCTCCCTTGACCAGTATGTCTGCCCCCCCCCCCCTCTCTCTCTCTCTCTCTCTCTCTCTCTCTGCTCCCTCCACAGTGATGTGATTGCATGACCTCCGACCTCCGCCGGGCTGGGTTAGACGCACAGGCGCATGACCTGCCGTTCCGTTTGCATGACTTGTCTTGAGCCTGCGAGTAACCCTTCATCAACAACACTAACCCCCATGGCTGAGACTGCCCCCCCCGCCCCTGACCCCCAACCCCAGGATGGGAGTGTAATTTTGTATAACCCCCAGAACAAAGTGGCAGAGACTGTGGGAAGAGAGATGCAGCCACGCCCAGGAACGCTAAATATTTATTTCCTTCTTATTTACACATGCAGTATTGATTTTAACGCATTGGATTTTTATTTCCCCCTCCCCCCATCGCATTGAACCAGACTGTATAACCTGCCTCTAACCTTTCTCAAACCACTAGCCTGATTGATAAGTTGCTCAAGAGCCTTTAAAAAAAAAAAAAGAAAGATCCCAGAGCTTACAGGGTAAGACGTCGACGTCCAGGGGCGTGTTGACTCTCAGCTTGTCAACGTAGACCCCCCCCCCCCCCCCATCATGTAAACATGAACATTTTAAAAAGTGCTTTTACCTCAAATGTTATAGTGTAAAAGTTGAGCTGGAGCTGGAGCTTCGGGGCCCAGCAGTGTAGAATTACGGCCCCCAGTGCTGCCTCTGTCGTCAGAGATTTCACACCACAACATGTCTGTATTATGCAACTGTCCAGCTTGTGTGTGACTCTTATTCGCGCGCGTGATGTGGTGATGATTCGTAGTGCGAGGTGGGACATCTCCGTTGAGACCAGAGGCCTCTGGTCCACTTGTGCGCACGTCTCAACGACGGTTTCTAAACCACTCACCATTAACCACCAGGATGGAGCCGTCAGGAAAGTTAACCAGGTCTTTCACTACCGTCCATACAAGTGGATCGTCTTTCCTACAGGAGACCAGGAACGTATTTGAATGAAAAATTAAAAACGAAGGCTTGTTTGGTCAGAATCTTATCACCAGGTTTTATGGTTGCTATATTTTTTATTCATAGGAAGACAGACTTTTATTTTACATTAACTGAAGTAGCAAATAACCTTTCCATTTGCCAAGTTTTGTATTGCTTGTATACAATATGTACATACTGTATGTGAGAAACAGTTTAGGAAGATGTTAATTTGAGACAACAAAAAAGATGTGGTTTGAGATGGATGAATTTCATAGTACCTGTCCATTTGAGACTTGTTGATAAAATGGGCTTCCTACACTGCAAAAAATGTACAGTTGGTAATAACGTTGTAAATAAAGCTTGTATAAAATTAAAAAATCATTGAGTGTTTTCTTACAACAAGTGGGCCGGCTGTAGCTCAGGAGGTAGAGTGGGTTGTCCCATGTTCGTAGGGTCGGCGGTTTGAATCCCAGCTCCTCCTGACGACACGGCAAGACACTGAACCCCAAATTGCTGCCAGTGAGCAGGCTAGCACCTTGCATGGCAGCTGCCACCATTCGTGTGTGCATGTGTGTGTGTGAAAGGGTGAACGAGAGGCCTTGTAAAGCCCTTTGGATAAAAGCGCTATATAAGTGCAGTCCGTTTTACCGTTTACCATAATTATAGACATTTCTAAACACTTTTTTATTTAATCATTTGATAACATATATTGTAGGTTCTGCCATCTTCAACAGAACCTGTCATACATGTTTCTCATCCTTGCACATCTCACGGGAGAATGCGTCCCTTGTCTCCCCCCTGTTTTGACATTCTAATTCTCTGGGATCCGAGGTGGGAGATTCGGGCTTCTTCATCTGGCTCCCATCTTGATAAAGTGCTAACCCTGCAGTCCCCCGCAGCAGACTGGGGTTTCTCATTACTACAATAACAGGGTGTCCCCGTCCCGACTCCTGGCCCTGGGAGGCTCCCAGGCACGTCGGCTGTGGCCCCGGAGAGCAGAGGAATGCCTGGACCTGCTGCCTCCCTGGGCCCCTGCCTGCCTGGCTGGCCCCGGAGAGCAGAGGAATGCCTGGACCTGCTGCCTCCCTGGGCCCCTGCCTGCCTGGCTGGCCCTGGAGAGCAGAGGAATGCCTGGACCTGCTGCCTCCCTGGGCCCCTGCCTGCCTGGCTGAAGCCATGGTGGGACGAACGGCTACAGCATGCAACACTGGGAGTTCTACTGGGTCCTGGACTAGGACTGGGAGACTGGAAAAGGGACTGGGAGTTGTATTGGGACTGGGAATGAGACAGGAACAGGGACTGAGAGTTGTATTGGGATTTGGAATGAGACTGGAACTACGGACTGGGAGTGGGATTGAGACTGGGAGACTGGGACTGGGAGTGAGACTGGGACCTGGACTAGGATTGGGCAACTGGAAAATGGACTGGGAGTTGTATTGGGACTGGGATTTAGGACTGGGATTGAGACTGGGACCTAGGACTGGGAGTGCTCTCTACCCTCATCCCCTGAGAACGAACACTCTTACAGGACAGAACCCCATGCTGGAGAGACAGGCCAACATCAAAATGTAAGCATGTCTCTGTTGTACAACATTGGAGGCAGATACATAAGATGCAAATATTTTAGTTGTTAATAAATTAAACTCCAGAATGGAGAAAGCAAACTTTCATGTGTAATACTGTAGTTCCAAAAGATAGTCTTAGAGTGTAAACACTGCAATGCAAATTTGATTGATCTCTAACGTATAAGGCACCTCTGGATGTAGGCCAACTCTGATTAATATTCTTAATGCATGTTGGTTGTGTAACACGGTAGTTCCAAAAGATAAGTGTTAGAGTGTAAATAAATTACTCTAATGCAAATTTGATTGAACTCAAGGCGCCTCTGGATCTTGGCCAAGACTGAATAGAATGCTCTTAATGCATGTTGGTTTTAAATTGGTCCTCAATATTGAAGTAATTATGGTAGCATTCCACAGAAACTCAGGCCAAATGAGGGGAGTCATTTTCTAATGGAAGAACCGCGATCATTCCTTCACAACTGAGTGATTGGCCAACAATACAAGCGTTATGACTTTTTCAATTTACATTTCAAACGGGCCTCAGCTGATGACAGCACAAAGCAGTCATTGATCCCTCCACATGTGTGAGCTTCCTGGGTTGGTTAGTGTGGCCCGCTCTGGAAAGCTGCCCAGCGGTTATCTGACCCCTTCATTTACACTTCCCCTGCAACCAGGCTTCAGCCTCCATTTTTGCAATATCATTTTTGGCAAGGCTTTAATAAAACGCAGGTGAGAAGTGCAACACGAAAACTCAAACCTCATGCTTTGGTTGTTGACACAGGGAGACAAAGAGGGGCTCTTGGTTCACATTCAGAGTCAAATACCGTTGTTGTTACGTCCTTTATACACGACACGTACAGGGGAGTCAAATTCTTGGGTTCTGGCTGCTCAAACCCGTAGCAACAAGATAATAACAGTACAGGATAATAACGGTAAAGACGTATAATACAGGATAATAGTAATAAAAACAATAGCTACAATAGTAATAAAGGTGAAAAACAACATAATAGAAGGTTATCTTTTTTTCTTTTCTTTTTTGTTAGCCTTTATTTAACCAGGTCAAATCCCGTTGAGATACAAAGACCTCTTTTCAAGGGAAGCCTGGCAAAGACAGCAGCTTAAAAACATCCGAGTTGCACAATTAAAACAGACAACACAAAAGCACACAATAATAAAACTACCTTACGCGCTTAAAGTGTATAGTGCACGAAGGTGCGTTGTTGTGTGTGTGTGGGTGTGTGCTTGTGTACCAGTCTGAACGGAGCCTGTGTGTGAGTGACACATGCAGCCGTTGGTGTCCATTGTTCAGGAGTCTGCTAGCCTGATGAGAAGGTCTCTGAGCCGACATGTCCGGGCCTCCAGGCTGTGATACCTTTTACCAGGCGGTAGCAGCTCAAACAGGTCCTGGTCGGGGTGGCTGGTGTTTTTGATGATCCTGAGGGCTTTGCTGGAACTCCGACCGCTGTATGGAGGGGAGCTCACACACTGATATGTTGGCCAGTCCCCATACCATGCTGTGATGTTCCCACTTAGGATGGGACAAAACATTGGTACGGCAATATATCGTCATACTTCCTCTCGTGATGTTGCCAAATATCAATATTATTATTAAAACGCTGTCAGTAAGGCCTTTGGACAGTTTATTTTACATTGGAATGATGGCACACATGATGAACACATGTTGCACTCATTATGTGTGTCAGTGTGTGTATGTTAATTGTTAAAGAGGCACTAAACTATGCACTTTGCTACATTGTTTTATCTCAAACCATTCTGTGAAAATCACACCACGACCAATGCAGTGAATAGATAATTCCTGCTTTCTGCCTTTTTAGTGGTATTTTTTCCTTCAGTTACACAGATATCGTGATGTATCGTAGACTTGTCTTGCAATGCATCGCAAAATCGCTATATCGTGATAACATCGTTATCGAGGGCGAAGTATCGTGACAGTATCGTATTGTGAGTTACAGTACTCTGCAATTCCCACCCCTTGTTCCCAGTCAGGATGCTCTCAGGTGTGCCTCTAGAAGGCCCGTAGGATCTTGGACCCCATACCAAACCTCTTCAGCCATCTGAGGTGGAAGAGGCGCTGTTGCGTCTTTTACACACCACATGGTCGGTGTGCACCTCCCAGGTTAGGTCCTCAGTGATATGGACACAGAAGAACTTGAAGTTGCTGACTTTCTCTATAGTGGACCCACTGGTGGTGATGGGGTCCAGCCCCTCTACTCTCTTCCTGTAGTCCACCATCAGCTCCTTGGTCTTCGACGTTGAGAGAAAGGTTGTTCTCCTGACACCACTGTGTCAGGTTGTTGTGGTCTCCTGTAGGCCGGCTCATCATTGTCAGTAATCAGGCCTATTACCGTCGTGTCATCAGCAACTCGATCAGTCGTGGGTGTACAGGAAGAAGAGGAGAGGGCTCAGGACACAACCCTGAGGGACCCCTATGTTGAGGGTCGGAGGTGTTGGAGCCCATCCTCACCACCTGCCGTCGGCCTGAGAGGAAGTCCAGGATCCAGCCGCACAGGCTGGGGTTGAGGCTTGGGTCCCAGAGCTTGGTGTCGAGTCTGGAGGGGGGGGGGGACTATGAATGCTGAACTGTAGTCGACAAACAGCATCCTCACACAAGATGTTCCTCTTCTCCTGGTGGATGAGGACGTTGTGGAGTGTTGTAGAAATGGCGGCATCGTATGGTTGTAATGAGCCCCATGAACAGCAAAAAGGTTTCTGACAGACGGCTAAGTATGGGGGTCACAAGCTAAACATGCTAACATTCATTTTATTTTATTTTTTATTTTATTTTTTTAATTACACACTAGCCCTCTCATTCCTGCATTGGACCACAGACTCCAAACTCGAAAATTGTGTTCGTTTAGTGAAGCAACCAGCGTCAGTGTCAGTCTATATGAGGACATTGCTGACAGCCTAACATTTCTGGGCACAACCTCCTCCAGTAAATGGTCTGGGATTATACTATATCAATTTCACCACTAATCTACCACTGAGCCATTTGCCACTTGAAGCAAACTTATTTTTTCACCTCCAAAATGGTACATTTAAGCCTAACCATTTAGCAGATCCTTTTAGAGCCTACATTTGTCTAGAGCCCACATTTGTCTAGAGCCGACATTTGTCTATAGCGAGTGAACTGACTGATGCCTACACACCAGTCATCATCGGTAAAGCTTCTTTATAAACATAGAGAAGCTTGCAATTTGCATGACTTGAGTTAAGCCTATGCCTTCAAACTTGTTCACTGTTCCAAATCTGCTAATTCACTTATTTTATCTTCTTTTTTGTTTCCTTACTCATATCCTATTTTTTGCCCATGAATCATATGTGTGGTTCTCATTACAGACCACGACTTTCACTAGCCTACGGTATTTTAGAGCTGTTTGGCCCAAGTGTAGGCCTAGGCTAAACCACAACACAGAGACAGACGTAGAACACAAAAACCTCCAACCTGAGAAGGTGTGTTTGAATTACCCTGACAGTTGAAGTCAAACTGAGTCATGCGCCGAGAACTCCGTCCAGTAAATCAAAGGCTGTTTGAACAGCTGCGTTCGTTCTCACACGTCCTGCCGCTGTGGAAGGGCTTTTCGGGAATAATGTAGCCGGATTAATGAAGTCACCTCAGACCGAGAAGGGCACAGACGCCTATCAGGCCAGAGACCACGGCGGAAGGGAAGGGAGGAAGACTAGCAGCCACTCAACAACAACAACAGCAGCAATGGCGGCCAACCGACTCGGAAGTGAGGTCATATCAGTGGGCTCCACACATGGATGTATTACCTCACCTGCAGAGCACCTTGCCGGGCTGCATTCTCACAGAAATTTTGCATGGAGGCAGGCAGGCCCAATGACAATCACGTTTTTACCGCTCGAAAACCTTGGTGAGTAGGCTTAATGAAAGTGTATTAAATGGTAATGGTAAATGGACTGCACTTATAGCCTAGCGCTTTTATCCAAAGCGCTTTACAGTGACCTCTCATTCCATTCACACATTCACACAACAATGGCAATGAAGCCTATTACTAGTAACTGAAAAGTAAGTGAAAAGTGATAATGGAGACATGTGGTCCCTGACAGCCAGGCGTAAGTGAGCGGCCTAAGGCCCTTGACCAGGGCTAGGTTAAATCCTATAATGAGACCTTACACGGTGCACCAAAGCTGTGAAGGAAAAATAGTTGTATTCTGTCCTAACTCCATTTTAACTGGGAGTTTTATGGTCTCCAGAGCAGACCTCAGATGGCTTCAAAGAACTACAAAAAGGTTTTCCATGAAAATTCCAGTGATCCATTTCGGACAAGATGGGCGAGATTCTGGTCAGAGCAGAGCCAAGGAAACTCGGGCTGATGTACAACCATGGAAACAAGGGTCCAGAAGAATGAGTCAAGATCAACATCAGAATGATTAACTTCCTTTCAATCTTCCCTGTGATGTGGAACGAATTGCTGGTGTTTGGAGAGCAGTTGATCCAATGTTAGTAAGAGTTAGGCTGGGTGCTCTTTTCTCTCACTAACAATAAAGAAAGAAAGACGTTCTTTTTTCAATCACATCTGTTTCGATGTCAACCGGCACAAAGCAAATCTTAAACACGAACATGACTTGGTAACAGCAGCTCGGTAACAACTGTTTATCTTGTTGCGGTCGTTCCTTGCCAAACTAACATCTCAAACGAGTCGTGATGATTAGCATCGGTAAGTCTTTCTCTGAGATTGTGAAGTCCAGACCTGTGAGGACATCTCCTTCCCCCACTTGGCTACGTATTGTGGAAATGTCTCACTTAGTTTGGACCTCACATTCACCCTCAACAGAGAGAGAGAGGCAGTACCAGACTGTACCAGCTATCAGTGCCAGGGATAGACAGTTATTTATCTGAGGCAAATGGTGGGTAAAAGGAAACCACGGTCAATATGACTGACCATCTGCAAATTGGCTGATTCATGTCCCTGGCAAAGCCCTTACTGGAAGCCATGTTTCATGTGGTTTGCTTTTAGGATTACAGAGCCATGAGGAATTTCTGCGGATCCTCCTGCAGTGAAAAACACGCTCCCACACACAGGCTAACACGAACCAGCCACCACAGAATATCACTGAGATGTATTGCACAATCTTCTACCTGCTTTCTGTTTGACCATAACATCTCTTATCTTCGTTCTTTTCTGTGAAACATGAGTCGTTATCCTCGTTTTATGATAAGAGTGGTTATGGGATCATAGCCTTTTACTTTTTTTTTTATCACAAATCAGTGAACTCTTGAGAAAAAACCCTAAAAAAGTTAGGTTTCAACCGTGTTGAGTGTAACTGGGAAGCAGTGCAGCTGCCCACGGCCATACATGCCTCTCACTCTCCGGCAGTGCCTCTCTCCAACTCGTCCATCCGAGCCCTCTTTGAACAGAAACCCGCCGTTCAGTTCCCAGGACTCCTGCGGTCCCGGACCCACGGAGGTTGACTTTGGCTCCTCGTAGTTTCATCAGTAGTCGGCCTGCCAGACCGAGAGGCTCTCACAGTGCCGGAGGTTAAGTGGGGGCGTCATCGCCTCTCTGAGGAGGTGGTGCTGGAGTATGGTAAGACTACGGAGAGGGAAAATATGGAGATGTCTGTCAGTCTACGTCTTTTCTCTACTCTTGTCCTCTCGACTTTCCTCCTGTCCTCTATGTCTCACCTTGTGACCTAGTGTTTGTTGAACTGAGGCCTACAGATGAATAACCATGTCACATGTGCAGGTGTGTTCCTGTTTTGTAATCTCAGTGCCTTCTGACTTTTTAAGCACACCAGAACCGGGTAAAATGCATATCGCCACACCACATAGAAGACATTGTGTACTTGTAAGAGATGTATATCACTCACACGAAATATTTTTTAGGATGGTCCGTAGGCTACATCTGTTAGGCTACTGATCAAGCTCTCCCCCCAAAATCCAAACGGACATAATGTTTATTCATCTTTAGGCTTCAAATAGGGATCAGGTGTTGCTGTTGCTAACTAGATAATTCAGGATATGTTGATTTGTTCTTTGACCTGCATCCGTTGAACGGTTCCTCATGTTAAACAAACAACACCTGCATACATGATGATCCTCAGGGTGGCTGTGCAGGTTAGGTGAGGTTACGCAGAATTGCTCACATCTCAGTGTGTACCTGCCTTCTTTCAAACATGAAACAAATACGCTCATTTACATGTACATTTTGAAAACCGTTTGAAGAACTCGTATACAGAGGAAAATGTCTGTTCTTTATAAAGATCACATTCCCTTTTGATTAATCTAACCACTTTTATGTGGAAATTATGACATAATGTCATGCTCAAAGAAATGGATCTGTCAAATTTTAGTTCTAAATAAAACATCAGATTAATGTATGCCTCGCCAAAGTATTTTAGGCATGAAAGGCACTATAACAAACCAATAAACAATAATGTGACTACAATCAAAGGCTGTATATTGATGTTTGATGTCATGCTTGAAGATGGCGTATGGGTAAGGTGAACTACCCTTCTATAGAGCAGTTGTCTTTGGCCCAATGCAGATGCCCCCTCCATAAATCATACGGCCGTGAACCCCTTTAAACATTAAAGAGGGGGCAGTTGCAGGTGTGTTCCCCACCGCCCCCCCCCCCCACCCCCGTCGTGTCTGCCCTTCTTCATCCTGCCTTTGAAGCAGTGTCAGAGGCAGCAGCAGCTGTTTCTGCAGGGGTGGGGTGGGGTGGGGGGGCACGAGAAGCCACATGTCCCCCCGGTTGGGGTAGATCTAGGCCGAGGCTGCTGAAAGTTCACCGAGGTCCGCCTAAGGGCCCGTGAGGAACTGAGGCCCCCGCACATAAAACCATGTTTCCAATTTAGGGTCTTTAAACTGAGGTGAAGTAGCAGACGTGTATATACCGTAGGTAAGGTGTTAACAGCAGGTCTGGGACCCCGGCAGGACACAGGAGATGCGAGAGCTTCAATTCAACTCAATTAACATCCCCGATGAATTTCATTTTGGTAATCTTGCACCATCAAACCCAGCCCCAAGATCCAAAATTGGAGTTTGACCGGAGCTTCAACATATGGCAGCACAGGTACTACTGAGTAGTCTAGGGCAACCGCTTATAAAAACAAATGACTGTGAACAATGACGCCATTTTGTTGAACTAAGTAAGGGTGAGAACATACAGGTCATAAATGCATCAGCACAGAGTAATCTAGTATTGTCTGGCGAATGTGGTTTGACTGGTGGTAAACAGGTCATTCGTCTGCGTTTCCTGCTGCCCTGGCCTGTGGGCCTCTGTAATAAATCATTATTGACCACTGTATATTTTCACAGCTTTCTCTGCAGGCTATCGGGTAAATGGAGCTAACTAGGACTGGCTTTTGAATTTACTCAACCTTCATGACATGGGCCCCAACCAGTCGTTTTTCATTGAGGGCTGGTGTTTTGTGAAACTACCAAGCTACCACGTTAAAAAGAGGTATTTTGATGAAAAGTGATATGGCATGTGTATTTGTGTAATACTAATGGAAAATATTAAATGTAAAATTTTCGCTCACTGCTACATAGAGTGGAAATTCAACAATATTTGCTCACAACCTAGTCTCACGATACCAGACAATCTCAGATCTCAGCCTACCTGGGGATTTCTAAATGCAGGGTAGTTGCTAGAACGGCATACAGAGTAAATGTATACGGCCGTTATCAGACAAGCGTGTACACCCAGGTCCCTGACAGGATCAGGATAACGAGAGTAAAGTTTTAACTAGATAAATATTTTTTTTTATTGTTTTCAACATTATATCAAAATATTACAATCGTCTCGTGCCACAAAGCTGAAATGTGAGAACGCTACACAAAGCTGTTTGTGAACTTGCTATGTGACCGAGATCCAACAGAAGTGACGGGGCGGCAGCAAAATGAACACATCACAACAGTTACAAAGACATGTTTAGATGACCTACAACTATATTGTTAAATAAATTAAACAAATAATCTCTATGTAAAACAGACAAATTCTCTCAGCAAAGAAGAATGGAAAGGCAAAGTTAACACTGGTACATTGAACCCCCCCAACTCCCCCCAACCACACGAAATTCCAATCTAGGGGAGACAAATGGGTTGTGGTGGTTAATACCTCAAATTTCTCAAAAATATACTGTATATCTATTTATAAACAAAAACAAAAACAAACAAAAACATTTTTTCATATTTCTAAAATACATCTATAATATGTAGATACAGTATATACAATTTACCACAGAATTATGCGATACAAAACAGATTCTTCTAAACGTGAAGAATAAATAAAGGCTGCAAGAGAACGATCTCTGTAAAGGTTAAGAGCTGTTTACGGTTCTTTACATCCGTACAGTAACCCCCCCCCCCCAAAAAAACAACAAACAAAAACAAAAAACAAACAAATAAAAGCTAAAATGTCCGTGGGTGGTGACTCAGGGGGCTGGTGTTTTCTGAATCAGACCATAATTTCTCCCAGTTTGTGAGCAGAGGGGCTTTGTGTCCCTGCTGGCGCTCCGTCCAGAGCTAGAGCTGCAGAGACCAGGTGTGAAGGAGCAGCGCCAGCAGCAAGGTGAGTACGCCCAGCAGGGGGGTGGAGGAGGAGGAGTCTGACGACGATCTGCCGTGATTGGCTCTCCGGTGATGAACCCTCTCCGGCGGTTGGACCGTGATGTAGCCGTTGATGATGCGGACGAGCGGAGGAGGTGGTGATTGGACGGTGGTGCTGGAACACAGAGAGAGACACCGCAGGTTAGATTCGGCCTGCCCGACCTGACCCCTGACCCGACCCCCGCGTGGTAGCGGTGATCTAAAACCAGTCGGTGTGTCTCAAACCCGGCCACCCAAAACTCCTGTCTGAAGCAGACACATGTACATGTGTGTTTACTTACGAAAGAACACTTCCCTTACGAATTACAAAGCGTCCAATGAATTCCTTTACACGGTGCCAAGGAACCCCATCCTTTGTTTGCGCAGCGCTCGGGAAGCTATCGGATTGATCGGACAAACCGTTCAGCGTGTCTCCAAAACAAATGTCATCAGATCGTAAAGCGTGCACAGTTTCCATGGATGGAACCAATAATCATGTCTTTTCCCTGCAAGATCCCAGGAGTTGGCCCTGGGCGCTGGGCAATACGACGGGGACTTGAGCCAGGAGAAAACAATGGGAAATAAGCACGCTTGTACCATAATAAGCAGGGCGGACCACTCCAAAACAAGCCGCAGTCAATTAGATGAAGTTTTACTGAGACGCGAGTGATCCGTGGAGGTCTGGTCAGGTGGTGTGGCGTGCCAGTTGGCCGCGGTGCTTCGGACCGTGGAGGGAGGGGGGGGTGGGGGGGTGGCAGAGTGCTCTGGGAGACCAGCGGGTCTCGGACCGTCCAGCTCGCCTGCTGAGCCCAGCTATTAAATCATTTCTGCCGGCCTGTTTGAAACCCGGTCTGCAGGATCGCTGCCGTCGTGACTGGGACACCGGCCAGCCTAAACAAACAGCCGGGTTCCTGCGCTGCCATTGGCTGAGAAGAAAGCCTCAACCCGGTTTCCCTTCCCGACGGCAAATACGACAAAATAAAGACCGGACTCTGAACTGAGATTCACTTCATGAGGCCATGTTCTATTGACGTGATAGCTTTACAGGTTTTCTCACCGCTAAGTGGAGGACAAACTGCCGCGGTTAAACGGTGAGCGCTAAGCAGGGAGCGCTACAGCGCAGTGAGTTTGTGACTACAGGTGACCAACTGCCCTGCTTTTTCAATTAGGCCAAAATGCAAACGCTTTTCATCATTGGCATGTGCTTGCAGTTAATAATATTTACTTTCCATTGATTGGTCTTGGTTTCATTGCTTGGATACAACCCTGGATTTTGTGCTTACTTAAGAAAAGTTACAGTCAGAAACGTTCATTCGTTTTTTCTGCGTTTGCCTTTGAGTTCAAAAACTTTAAGCAGGGTTTATTTTAGTTTGACCGGTGTTACAAAGATCTGCCAACGAAACCTGGGGCGTGCAGTGTAATCAAGTATGACGCGTCAGCGTGTGGCCACGCATCAAAGAGTCCGGAGAAATGCCCGTCTGTTCCACACTCACTTGGCAAGAATGATGTTGGAGGAAAATCTCTCAGACTGATGTTCGTCAGTGAAAATGTTGAATATTAATGATAACGAAACACATTTTCAGACATAACATCCAAAATTCAGAAGTTTTCGGATTTGGAAATGTACTCACAATCATATTCCTTTCATTACGAGCTGGCGAGAGGGTCTGGATCTCTGGTGTATGTTGGAACCAGACACAGTAAACAGGCTTTATTTTCCACGGAGAATAAATAAATAAAGTCTGGAGCGGCAGACTTAGACTCACCCCTTAACATGCAGCGCACACCGAAAGGGGAGTCCGGATAAATTGTTTCAGTGTTTGAAATTGTAAATGACATTCACATCCTCCATCTGTGTCAACAGTTCCTGAAACAGACGGCCTTCGACGCCGGGGCCAGTTTCCACGGCCCCGGGACAGATTTCACCACAACCGCTCTCGAGCGTGTACGGAGAGACAACGGATCTTCCTATCTAATATCTAGATGACTCAATGTGTTTTTACGATCCTTAATCTAATCTCTGTGTCAAGCTTTCAAGTCTGTTTGGTCCACAGATGCACAAACATAAATAAGACATCCATCTGTGTGACATTTTAGTTACAAAGGGCTGTGAGAAAGCCTGCAGGCCGCAGCCGAAGGTGGGCGGGTTCTTCGCGTTCGAATCCATGAGGCCTGGCCCAGCGGCAGACAGAACCAGTCGAGACAGAGTCCTGACCCCAGCGACAGACAGAACCAGTCGAGACAGAGTCCTGCCCCAGCGACAGACAGAACCAGCCTAGACAAAGTCCTGGCCTAGTGACAGACAGAACCAGTCGAGACAGAGTCCTTCCCAAGCCACAGACAGAACCAGTCGAGACAGAGTCCTGCCCCAGAGACAGACAGAACCAGTCGAGACAGAGTCCTACCCCAGCTACATACCTATACAGAACCAGCCTAGACAGAGTCCTGCCCCAGACAGAACCAGCCTAGACAGAGTCCTGCCCCAGCTACATACCTATACAGAACCAGCCTAGACAGAGTCCTGCCCCAGACAGAACCAGCCTAGACAGAGTCCTGCCCCAGACAGAACTAGCCTAGACAGAGTCCTACCCCAGACAGAATGAGTCTAGACAGAGTCCCGGGGCCGGGAGGAGCCAGCGTCTCACATGAGGAGGGGGTGATCTGATACACCAGGCTGTTGGAGCCTGCAGGCCTGCGAGGAGGAGGGGGGGGGGTGTCAGTTAAGAGATCCTACAGACAGCGTCCATTACTCCCCAGACTGGAGCTGAGCGCCGACACCTGAGATGTCCTGTTCCGAACCCCCCCCCCCCCCCCCCGGACCGATTATCCTCCCGCCGCACGAACTCGACACTCCGCCTGAGCCCTTCCCGAGGAGCACGCATGGCGAAGCACGACGGGACACTCTTCGCACGGGACGTCCGAATTCGACACCCCCTGCCGTGCCCTTCCCAATGTTAAGCGCGCGTGACGGGACGAATGTGCGATGACTTTTCAGCGCTTTCCACAGGGGGTTCTGGGATACCTTCTTCCGTTGATCGGTACAGAGATCAGTTTAAACGAGCCCCGAGTCTCGAAACAAGCCCCGCCCCCCTCTCTCTCTCTCACCTCTCCTCGATCCGGACCCAGAGCTCGTTGAACTGCCGGTGCCGCTGCTTCTTCAGCTTGTTGCGCCGTTTCTTCTTCAGCTTGCGGTCCACCTTCTCCAGCAGGTCCAGGCTGTCTGGCAGAAGCATGTGGGGCAGGGAGCCGTCCTCCAGGGGGCGCTGCCGGTCCTCGTGGAGCTCGTGGAGGAAAGGCTCCAGGTGAGGGGGCTCCTCCGGATCCTGACCCGGGGAAAGGCCTGCCCGCTCCGGGGACGACTTGGACGATCTCCCCCTGCAGAATCGCCAAGATGGAGGGAGAACATTATTCGGCATGGGAAGGAGATAACATCTTCTCAGTGCGTTCATAATGCTTCAGGTTATGATGAGCGAACGGGTGATATCATAGCTGAGTACTGGGAAGACAGGGAGAGAGAGAGGGGGGATAATCAGTTCAATACATGGAGCCTAAAGCCTACTATAGCCTGTAGTAATGGGGACTAAGAGACCTATTTCTCTTTTCAAAGACATCTGCTTTTGATGAATCACAACCATCCCTGACATGTTCGTTCACACGCGCGCACGCACACTCAACCGTACATGTGGCTTCAAATGATGTTTGATGAAAACATTATAGGAATCCATCACGGCTTCTGCACTGAGGCAAATAAACATGGACGCCAAAACCCTGCTGTCCGCTTGGTTGTGCATATTTACGATGGAATGTTCCCATCTCCAGGCTTCTAGTGTCTCCTCCAATCTTGGATCCCATTCATTTTGAAAAATGTGTGTGTGTGTGTGTGTGTGTGTGTGTGTGTGTGTGTGTGTGTGTGTGTGTGTGTGTGTGTGTGTGTGAGTGCGTGTCACAGTTGGGGTCAATACAGTCCGTTCAAAAGTTGAATTATTGCAAATGCTTTTGTATAAGATTGACGAGAAGCTTTTAGCAACAAAAGTTGTTTGATTTTTACACTTACATGCAGAATGGTTTATTGAGTCCTGGATGTGAAACTGAACTGACCTCAGACCTGGTTTGTGTGTGCATGTGTGTGTGGGTGTGTGTGTGACTACAGTGTGTACTATGTGTGTGTGTGTGTGTGTGTGTGTGTGACTATGAAAGTGAAGGAGAAAAAGAGACTGAAAGATAATAACTATGTGTGTGTGTGTGTGTGTGTGTGTGTGTGTGTGTGTGTGTGTGTGTTTGTGTGCGTGCATGTGTGCATGCATGCGTGTGAGAGAGAGAGAGAGCGAGAGAGAGAGACTCACTCGAGGCTTGAGTTCAGGGGGGTGGGACGAGTCTTAGATTCTCCAATGATAAAGCAGGGATTATTTATCCTGGGTGAAACCTATCTTCACCATCTTCTCCACTCTGCCGGGCGGGAGTTGAGTTCCTGGGATCTGCAACTGCCTGTCTGTCTGCCTGTCTTCCCATCAGTCTGCCTGTCTTACTGACCGTCTTTCTGCCTGCCTGTCTGTCTGTCTGTCTTTCGTTCTGTCTGCCTTCCTGCCTGTCTGTCTATCTGCCTACCTGTCTGTCTGTCAGTCTGCCTGCCTGTGTCTATCTGCCTACATGTCTGTCTGCCTGTCTGTCTATCTGCCTACCTGTCTGTCTGTCTGCCAACCTGTCTGTCTGTCTGTCTGCCTACCTGTCTGTCTGTCTGTGTCTATCTACCTGTCTGTGTCTATCTACCTGTCTGTCTGCCTACCTGTCTGTGTCTATCTACCTGTCTGTCTGCCTACCTGTCTGTGTCTATCTGCCTACCTGTTTGTGTCTACCTGCCTACCTGTCTGTCTGTCTGTGTGGTGGGGAGTGTGTGAGATAGGAGCCGCCGCTGACGTGACGAGGCCTGATCATGCAGGTGCAGAGAGACGAGGTCCTGAGGCCCTGAGATCGCCCCCCCGCACGGCCACGCTGGGCTGGAGCCCAGACACAACACACAACCCATCAGCTCTGCCTGCTTCGTCCTAGCACCGCTTCTCTGCGTAGAAAAGCAAGTGGGGCGGCTGGTCCAATGATCGTAGGGTCGGCGGTTCGAATCCCACCTCCTGTCCACATGTCACAGTGTCCTTGGGCACTTGGACACTGAACCCCAAATTGCTCCCATTGAGCAGACTAGCACCTTGCATGGCAGCTGCCATGTAAGTGTGTGTGAATGAGAGGCCATTGTAAAGCGCTTTGGATAAAAGCGCTATATAAGTGCAGTTTATTTACCAATTAATAGGAGGTCGCATTGTCGTCTGTACGTCCCGCTTGTCCACACATATTACCTACAGTAATAGTCATTTCGTCCATTACGACAGGCCGTAACATCATATGACAAGCCCTGGTAAGCTGCACGGTTGACCGTCATCTACAAGCCATCGTTCCGCACGTGGTCGTGTCACCCGGGCGACCCCTGGCGACCCAGTCAGCGGCGTTTCAACTGCAGCCTCGCAAATCAAAACTCCTACTCTTGCGTTAGGAGCTGTGGAGCTGAGTGTGGCGGGGGCACACAAAGACCCCGTTTGACTCGTGAGTGAATGAGGAGCCCAGGGGAGGTTCTGTAGTTGATTAAGTGGACGGGGGTTATTTGGGCTGTGGGGGGCTGTCGGGGGGTGGGGGAGGGGGGCGTGGGGGTCTGTTGGGGGCTGTTTGAGTCTGTGTGGTACCGTTTGAGGTGGTACTGTTCGGGGCTGCTTAGGGCCCAGCGGTCTGGGTCAGTTTGCCCACAAGGACGCATTATGTCGACGGGAAACAAAAGACGCACAGACCGAACCTTTCCCAAAACAACCGGCAAGGAATGAGCGGAGGTCGGAGAGGCGCGCTAATCCGAGTTTGCGTGCGGTAGCTCTCGGATGGCCCTTGGCGAGAGGAGAAACGCACGCTAATGACGCTACACCCTTCGCCGGAAACAATAGCGCTGCCCCTGACACAACCTAGTTATTTCCGTTTTCCCCATCAAAACATCCACATCAAAGCCGTTATGTGATTAGTGGATTACAGGCCATTCCTGGCCAATGACGTGCGTCGGCTGCCTGATGTCTCCCGCGTGGGAATATAAGACTAATACTTGGATCAGCCGAATAATGAAGTGAGGACATCGTCATCTTTCAAGCGGGGAGAAATAAAAGACTAATTACTAGTGAGTTCCTGGTGAATTATTGGTGAATCTGAAGACAACACATTTTTCACAACAGCTGGAGCAGAACTCGACATCTGTTTTTGGTCTACGGGTGAAATTACACAAACTAGGAGTGCACTTACTTGGAAAATGATTTCCATTTGAAAATCCAGTCGGTGAAACAGGGAGACAAAAATAAATAAATAGCACACATGCCCGGGGGCAGTGGGTGCACTGAGAGAGGCAGCCAGCCATGTAACCGTACACCAATTTAAGTGATAAAATATGGTGTGCCAATTTTACAGGGCCAAGTTTTAAGAATTCATAATAAGTAACAAATCTGAGGTACAGCGAGATACTCTACTTCGCCTTTCCAGCTCCGCTGGCAAATCAGTGTGTGCCTACAGGAACATCGTAAAGGTGGGGTGAGATGATATCGTGTGTGTCTGACTGTTAAAAACACACACACACACACACACACACACACACACAGAAAATAACAGTAGTCTAGCTCTTTATGATCTGGATGTTCTCAAGCAGTTAAGTTCTACGGTTCCCCTGAAAGCTATGTTGACCTTCGAGTGGTGAGAGCGGCCGCACGCTGAATTCCAGCGAAGGCCGCAAGCCTCGGCGTTAACCGGCGGAGTGAAGCGAACGCTGCTACGACTCTGTGCTCCCTCTGCTTGTTTATCGCTGCAGGAAGCTGTGTTTCAGAGGCCAGAACCAGGCCAGAACCAGGCCAGAACCGGGCCAGAACCAGGCCAGAACCAGGCTGCAGCTCCTTCATACCCTCCAGACCAGCTTTAGGCTGCCTCCGGCAACACTCACTCTCTCTCTCTCTGTCTGTCATCATCTCATCATTCACAATTGTGTATGTGTGTGTGTGTGTGTGTGTGTGTGTGTGTGTGTGTGTGTGTGTGTGTGTGTGTGTGTGTGCGTGCATGCGACCGTGCATGTGTGTGAGACCCGTCTGTAGGTAAAGAAAGGTGAGGACATAGAAGATAAGGTGAGGGAAGTTAAGCGTTAAGGGTGTGTGTGTGCGTGCGAGCACGCGTGCGTGTGTGTAGGGTAGGGTGAAGACAGCCAGGGTGTGTTTATTACCTGTTAAGGGGCAGCCCAGCAGGGGTGTGCTCCACCTCGTACCCTTGACTCCGCAGAACATCAATCACCGTGTTGTTGCCCAGGAAGTGACCTGCAATATAAACAAGTTCTCCTTTCAGCCTCCCAGCGAGCCACGGCGCCCTCCTCCAAAAGAACCGGGCCTGGTACCGCCGTTACAACCAGCCCCCCTCCCCCTCTGTCTCCTCATCTCCCTGGAGGAGAGCAGGAGATGGACAGAGAACACACAGGGAGGAGCATGTCGCTATTATCAGGTTGCATTACATGGCGCGCCACACACGCATGTGTGTGTGTGTGTGTGTGTGTGTGTGTGTGTGTGTGTGTGTGTGCGTTTTAGAGGTTATTGTGTCGCGGCCCGAGCGTTTCACTTTTTAAGAGCATTGTGTAGTGGTTGAGGTTGTCATGACAGCTGTGGACAGCAAGGAGCGAGGCTTGTGGTCACATAAAGGGACAGTGCGTGGATTTTCTAATCTTTACGAAGGTCCTTTAAAATCCAGGAGAAAACATGGCTGTGCTGTTTATGATCCTTTTGTTTGATGATTCGTGGGGGACCTACAGGGGGTTTACGGCTGCTTTCTGAAGCCTTTGATGAACAGCTGATGAACAGCTCCTCTGTAGACACGCTGGGGAGGTGAGCGCGAGGTCCTCTGACACACTGCCCCGACTCGACCCCTGACCCCTAGCCCGACCCCTGGGTCTGCCCTGTGACCTGGACAGAGAAGCCCACTCTCCTCTCACTTCCACTGCTCCTCCCAAACCCTCCCTTCTCCCCTTCTCCCTTTCTCCTCCTGCTCACTCTCTCTCCCTCCATCTCCCCCTCCATCCTCTCTCATTCACTCCTCCTTCAGATCCCTCTCTCTTCCTTTTTGTTCTCCCATCCCTCTCCCTCTCCCCTCTCCTCCGCTGCGGAGCTCGGCCAGGTGTAGCGGGCGGCGGTGGGGTCCTCAGGTTCCCCCGCGGGTCAAAGAGGTCCCGGTTCTCCCCGGGCGCGCTCACAAAGGGAGCCGGAGCTCTTTGTGTTCGGCAGCCCAGCCGTGAGCCGTAGAAGTGGGAAGACAAAGAGCCAGGCTCTAATCTAGGCCTAATAGAGGGCTGTAATCACCCAGGACCCCAAGCCCCCCCCCATCCCCCCAGCCCCGGCCCAGCCAACCAGCACCACCGAGGGACGACCCCCCCCCCCCCCCCCCAACCCAAGCCCCGCCACCCAGCACCACACACAGAGGGAGAGGGGGGCTACAGGTGGGCGTCAGCTGACAACTCCGGCATTTTGTTTTAGTTGACGTATAGAAGGCCACGCTTTGATAAGAACGGTAAAAATAACTTAATGTGTAACTTTTTACTGCAAGAATGACAGGTTTACAAAGAAGGGACGGTTGTCGAAAGAACGCCGAGCTTGTTGGGAATTGTGTCGACGCTTCTGATGTCACTAAAGCTGTGTTCACGTACAACAGACAAGACGGTTTAAAGCAGTTTTACAATGTTTGTCGTTTTAGAATGCCTGTTCTAAAATTGGAGTCTGGAAGATTCATCATATCAAGTCTTTAGAACTTTAGAGGAATTGAGAAAGCAGCTTCAAAAACTGCCTGAACCAGTCTTGGCTGTTTATGTGAACCCGGCTTAAGAATGAAAATAAGAATATCTGGGGTTATGGGTTATTACAGTACATATGCCATGTTCATGTTCTCCATAACATTGTTCTGGCATGTTCTCTGCAGCACACGCTGAGGGACACAGTTTCCACCAGGGTCTATCATTACCGAGCCGTTCAACTACCAGCGGTCACTAATAAGCTATAAATCAGTATAAATGAATAACTACTATCCTATTAATCAGTGACTTGGGGACAAGTGGCTTTCCTGTGCTTTTAACTGTGAACAACACAAAGACAAACGACGGCATCTGGATTGTACTAACTGGGTTAGTAAATCATTGTTTGCACTTTAACACTTAGTACCATATTTCTGATACAGCAAGCCATCAGTATCTAGACAATTTATGTCTGCGGGACAGCAATGGAGCCTGTTTCTTAAGCAAGCACAACGCACAAAGTATATGACGAGTGAAAAACCACGCAGCTAAACCCCACTAAATCTAAATCACACTAAATCTGCCCCTGGAAACCGAAACGACCCTTCTGCTACCCCCTTGGTTACTCTGAGGATCAGTAGGCCCCATGGTAGAGGAGAGAGGGGGAGAGGGAGAGAAGAGAGGGATAAGGGAGAGAGAGAGAGAGAAGAGAAAGGGATAAGGGTGAGAGAGGGAGAGGAGAAAGAGGGAGGAGAGAGGGATAAGGGCGAGAGAAAGGGATAAGGGTAAGAGAGGGAGAGGAGAAAGAGGGAGAGGAGAGAGGGATAAGGGTGAGAGAGGGAGAGGAGAAAGATGGAGAGGAGAGAGGGATAAGGGCGAGAGAGGGAGAGGAGAGAGGGATAAGGGCGAGAGAGGGAGAGGAGAGAGGGATAAGGGCGAGAGAGGGAGAGGAGAGAGGGATGAGGGCGAGAGAGGGAGAGGAGAAAGAGGGAGAGGAGAGAGGGATGAGGGTGAGAGAGGGAGAGGATTAAGAGGGAGAGGAGAGAGGGATGAGGGCGAGAGAGGGAGAGGAGAAAGTGGGGGGAGGGGGGGGGGGGCTGCTCCTGGAAACGCAGCGCGGCGTGATTTATGAGGGTTCACTTCACGGGGGGATTAAGGTGGGACAAATGGAGAGGCCACCACAACGCAGGCCCAATGAGGTGCCACTTCAAAGGCAAGCCCCCATGCCCGGGCCCTGGGTCAGCCAGCGAGCCTACGGCCGGACCTCGCTAACACAAGTTGAGCCATCAATCAGGCCCGGCCCGCGCCGTAGTCCCGCATAACTAACACCGGGAGAGGGAACGTGGCCAGCTAACGTGGAACATAATTAATCCGCCGTTTAAACATTTCAACTGTGTATGTGTGAAAGAGCCAACAGGGGAGATACGTCGGACTCTCCGACACCCTGCAGATCACACGGTCTGACAGAGCTCATGTAGGAGCGACGAAGACTTTAAAAGACGGTTAGTTGCGAACCAACACTGGAAATGCTATGAACTTGAAGTCGTTATGATGTGATTAAGCACTGAAACGACTGTGCACTTAGAGGGCTGGTTACAAGGGACTCTAACGAGGCAATTCTCGTATTGTAGTGATGGCGGGAATCCGCCCCCTCCCCCCCCCCCCCCCCCCGAGTACTTCACAGCTACATGTGCTTTTCCCATATTAGGTAGGCTATGACCACAGCCCGGACCAGTGATGAATAAGATCCAGAAAGGCTGATCAAATTATTCCAAAGGCAGTGTCCTTCGCAATAATCTCCTCAGACGAAAATGTTTATAGGCCCACCTGTTCCCACAGCCATGGAATTAAAGGCAAAAAAACTAAAAAAGACATCTCTGATTAAAAATGATTGATGTCCTGGCAAGGGAGGGGAGGAACAGAAAATTATGTTTTAACAGTTAGATTTTTCCTGCAATTACGGTGTGTGTGTGTGTGTGTGTGTGTGCTGTAGCCTTTGGCAGGCCGAATGAACTCCTGCTCCACATCCATCAGGTGGTTTGTGACAACTCTCCCCGCTAACAGTAGGCCTCTGAGCCCAGCTGGCATGCTAACCTTAGGAGAACTTCGTCGGAACTACAGTATCTAAAACTAAGGAGACGGAGCGTCTGGAAGGTCAGCTCACTGCTCGGTTCACGTAGAACAGCCAAGAGAGATTTAAGCAGTTTATGTTTGCAGTTCTGGAATGTCTCTCTGGAGTTTAGGTTGTGTGTCCACCGGCATGCTGTAGCTTTTTTCATTTCATTTCAAACCTTTATTTACACTCGAAAAGGACTCTGAAGTTACCCTCATTTACAGAGACGTTGAGTTTACAAACAACAAATACAGAGAAATCACATACAGCAAAGACAACAAAATGTAAAATAGAATAAAATAGCATTCAGCTAAAACAATTACAAGTTGAAACACAATGACCAGACAATACACATTTAAACTCTGCAAGGGAGGGAAGAGTTTCCATACACGCCAAGCAGCGTAGGGCGCCTGGGTTCGGTTCCGCTCAAATCCGCCCGCGCACAAACAGCGTCTGTTGCGTTGCGCGACTGGTGACTTCGAGCTAGGCTACCAATGTTTTCACCTACGTTAGCAATGAGTGTCGCATTTTTGCTGACTCTAGATTAACTAGCCAAGTTAAAGCTACATGAGATATCTCGGCACTTTGGCAGCCTCTCTGGTCGTGATAAAATCGGCACTGCGTTTTAAGAACCACACTTCCCACAACTCCCCACTCACTCGCTGTAATAATGGGAAAAATGATATGATATATGATAACAAACATGCGTGAAGCAGACTGGATTGGAAGATTGTAGCTACCTCAATGGACTTTCTGGAAGGATGGCTTCAGTGCAGGTAAATACCGGTCTTCTTTCTTTTATGTGCATATAGATAAATTCACGGGGCATGAAATTCAACAAATGCCTGTCTAAGCAAAAGTGTTTTTAGCTGCTGTTTAAAAATGTCCACAGAGGCTGCAGCTCTCAAGTCTTGGGGAAGAGCATTCCACAGTCTGGGTGACTCAAAGGCTCTGTCACCTCTGGTTTTAAGCCTGGTTAGAGGGGCAACCAACAGAGCTTGGTCAGCAGACCTCAGTGACCTGCTGGGAGCATGTGCAGGGAGCAGTAATATGAGAAGTTCTGCTGGACCGGGTTAACAGCCTGGTGGGGGCATTCTGGACCAGCTGGAAGCGCTCCAAGGATGCTTTGCTGAGGCAAGTGTTTCTTAGGTGGAAAAAAAGTGTACGGGTCAGGGACTTGATGTGCTTGTCAAGGTGCATCGCCTGATCAAAGTTGACACTGAGATTTCTCAGGTTCGAGTGGATTACAGTTGAGGGACCCAATATAGCTCGCTACCTTAGAAGCAATGCTGTCAGCAGCAACAATGAGAACTTCAGTTTTGTCAGCATTTAGTTGAAGAAAGTTACTGGCCATCCATTCTTTAATAGCAGACAAACAATCATGCAATACATTAAAATTATCAGTCTTGTTAGGTTTAAAAGAAAAGTACAATTGAATGTTGTCTGCGTAACAACGGCATGAAATGCCTTCAAAATTGCTGAAAAGAACTTGTTTGGTTCTAAACAGAACTGTTCTGTCAGTGATCCACTCAATGGATGTATTGACATCCAACCATGTTCTCCAAGTGGCCAGTTGATGTCGGGCCAAAGGCAACACAGAACACAGCCCATTCTGACCGTGGCTTCGACCCGGCACACAAAGCCCCCACAACCCCGCGTATCTCCGGGGAGATGCTGGAGATAAGGACGGCGACGGAGCTGAAAGCGGTCATTCAAAACTTCCTCGGCTACAGGTTTTCCAGAGAGCTCCGGTGCACCGTGATCCTTCTCTCTTCTTCTAGATCCTTCTCTCTTCTTCTAGATCCTTCTCTTTTTCTAGATCCTTCTCTCTTTTTCTAGATCCTTCTCTCTTCTTCTAGATCCTTCTCTCTTCTTCTAGATCCTTCTCTCTTCTTCTAGATCCTTCTCTCTTCTTCTAGATCCTTCTCTTTTTCTAGATCCTTCTCTCTTTTTCTAGATGCTTCTCTCGTTCTCATAGCCCAGAGTCCACTAACATACTAATCTCTCTCTCCGCTTAAACATGCCTAAAAAAAGCAACCAGTATCCCCAATATTTCTTTCTTTCTTTCTCTCTCTCTCTCTCTCTCCCCAGTAATTAGAACATATGGCAAGTCTTTAAATATAGTTTCTTTTCCATACAGTGCAATATTTACATTACAACTTGTAACCCGGGCCGAACGGGCCGTTACCAAAACATTACACATGCTAAGTAAATAAACGTCCAGAAACGCCATTCTGTAGCGCGGAGCCCGTGAAGCTGTTTATGTCCACATCTCCCTGCTAGGCTGCATTCCTGACAGCCAATAAGCAACGGCGCCCGCTGGAGACCGGGGTGGCCGGCTCGGGGGGGGGGGGGGGCTCGTACACGGGCCTCGCTCAGCAGCCAGAGGACGGTTATTTCTCTTGAAGAACCAGGCTCCCCTTAAAAAAACGATCGCTCCAGTCTGCTAAGACTCCCAAAAACCGGATGGTGGGGGGGGGGGGGGGTGGATAGGGTGGGGGTGGAAGCTGTCTGTAACACTTTTAGATATTTGATGTGAATTACGATAACATGTGACGTTATCTGCCGAGCGCTGTCTGTTTTTCGGGGGGGGTATGCAACATCTAACAGAGTGTGTCTTTGATGGGAAGCATGCGGTACGCCTGGTGCTTCTCACACACCCACGCCTGCTGCCCTGTCCCCGGGCCTGGGACCGCGGCAGACAGGCAGGCAGCGGGAACCAGCGCTCCTCCAGGGCCTGTCCACCCGGGAGAGGGATAACGCTGGGTCAGCGTGTCAACAAGTCCCCCCTCCGCCCCCCACTCCTCCACCCCCCGACAACTGAGTAAACATCTTAAAACTGTGCTGAGAGAGAGACGCCTGGCCTGCTCTTCACCGTATCCCCCCCCCCCCCACCGCCCCTCCAGGGCAAAAAACATCCCCCAGCGGATTCACGTCACCCCCCGGCTCCTCTGTGACGGGGGGCGTGTCCTCCGGGAGCAGACAGCCACGCCGGCTACCAGACGGGGGCCACGCCCACGCGGAGACGTCTCCGTCCGCCGGGACGCGTCTTGATGACATCATCTGCTGGGAGATAATGATAGGGCCGGTTCCCACGGCGTGGACCTTCTTGTGGTACCGAGCCGGGACAAGGGGTGGGCCCGCGGTCCGTTAAGCGCAACGCGTGCGGCGGACAAAGACGAGTGACATAGGAAAGATGGTCCCAACGGTTAGGGCTGTTGTGACACTGACACAAAAGAGGAGTAGAATCCTGACCATTTTATCCCAGCGGGCACAGGCAGTAGCTAACTACATGTCTTCATTGATCACACAGCAGAAGCTTTACACTGCGCTGACTGTCACAGAGAATAACACGTTTATTAATTGAAAGAACAGCCACACTGACCTCTGTGTGCAATAACAAATGCTGCCAATATTCCATTAATACACATATCAAATTAGTCCATGTCTGAATTCAGTTTCTGGGCCCTTGTTGATGGACAGCAGAGTCTCACCAAACCTCAGTCTAAAAAAAAAGGGCTGCAATCTGAGAAAATACAGACACCGGTTCAGCATTAACCTCGGCCCAAAAAAGACAATTTGATTATACATTGTCATGATGCCTGATGATAATCAAACACGACCAATTGCATTAATCTCAGTCCAGTCGGGCTTTTCCTTCTCCAGATGAGCCGGGCTTTGAAACCACCCCTGGCCATTTACCCGACACACTCCGATACACATTGAGGGGATCTAATAAGGGGAAAAGGGGCCCACGTCTCCATCACAGACTCACAACCGACGCCGTCCAATCCCGATCCTCAAACCCGATCCACCGTGTTCCGAGATAGCCAGAATCTCACTCACAACAATGGCTGTTTTCAATACACTGAAACAGAGTTTTTTTCGAGGGGCCAAATCTCTTTGCTCTTAGGTGCCCTGGCTCGTTGTATGGATTGATGCAGGCCCTATATTAAGTCTGGTTAAAGAGCAAAAGCCGTGGACTGAGCCAAACAAAACCTTGACATGTTGTTTTAGGATTCTACCAGGCCCTCACTAATATCACTGTGCTCTTTTCTAAAGCTGCAGTGAAGCAATTTCCTTAAAACAAATCTGAATTTCTGGAGTCATTCAGCACTTCAAGCGACTGTAATTTTCCAATAAACCCTTCCACATCCGGGAACTGGATGAATATGTGGGGCTGCAGCACGGCTGGCACAGCATCAGTTAAGGGCTTTGTCATTGGGTTTGTTATTTGTTTACTCCCTCAGACAGAATGCAGTTGTGGGTAACAAGATGGTCTGATCTAACATCAGATATGTGGTCACCAGCTGCAGGGGTCCACTCTCCTGGACCACAGAGAAGCAGGTGAGACGCCAGAGACCGGACACGGAGGTATGGAAGTGAAAGGGCCAGGCGCTGGTGGAGGACTGAGGTTTCGGCGAGACAACAAGCCCAGACGGACAGCTCTGGTTCGGTCAGGAGGGGCCCTATCGCCGGCTCTTCTGGAGCCCTTTCTGATTCTCTCAGGCGTGGAGAGAGACGGCACGCAGGTATGCTTTCACTTCTCCGGGTCATGTGATCACCTCTCTATCGCAACCAAATATCTGCTAACAGGTCTGAAAGAGAGACAGAGAGAGAGGGAGAAGTAGCAGGAGAGAGAGAGGGAGAGAAGTAGCAAGAGAGAGAGAGAGAGAAGTAGCAAGAGAGAGAGAGAGAAGTAGCAAGAGAGAGAGAGAGAGAGAGAGAAGTAGCAAGAGAGAAAGAGAGAAAAGTAGCAAGAGAGTGAGAGAGAGAGAAGTAGCGAGAGAGAGAGAGAGAGAGAGAGAGAGAGGTAGCAAGAGAGAGAGAGAGAGAGAGAGAGAGAGAGAAGTAGCAAGAGAGAGAGAGAGAGAGAAGTAGCAAGAGAGCGAGAGAGAGACCGACAGAGAGAGAGAGAGAGCAACAGAGAGAAATAGTGAGAGAGAGAAAGAGAAACAGAATCCAGATTGGGATTGAATAGGACGAGAAAAGGCATGCAGAAACAAACAATGGAGCAGAATTTAAGTCCAAAGATGCCAGAGAGTGATAACAGGGGATCAGAAAATGCACTTCGGAGAGGGATCAGGTTCAAACTACACCACTAAGACCCAAAGACCACATGGACTTCAGCTTGAAAGGGTGCCCATGTAAAGTCTACATTTGAGCATGGGAGTGTTGAGGCTATTGAGGCTGACAGAAGAGCCTAGAAAATGAACCTTAACTGGGCTAGCCTGCAATCAGCACAAGATGGACAGCATTACCACCCATCTATTCCAGTCAAATTAACATCAACAATGTCCAGACAGTGAAACTGAAGTGTTGGCAGCCAAGGGCTTTTGCTCTTCATCCTGTATATAGTTTTGAAAGAGGGAGAGAGAGAGAGAGAGAGAGAATGAAAGAGAGAGAGGGAGAGAGAGAGAGAGAGAGAGAGAGAGAGAGAGGGAAAGAGAGAGACAGAGCGAGAGAGCGAGAGAGAGCAGGGTTCATGTCTTGGGTTAGCGTGCATCTTCTAAATCCCCTTTTGTACAAATAAGAAAAATGTAAAAAACCTTCGCAAAAGACACTGTCGGATAATATGCCCGTTTTTCTCTCTCTCTCGAGCAAATGGGATCAACGCAAACCTGCAACAGTCGTTCTCTTTCTTCCTCCCGTCCTCTGCGTTCAGAACCTAAACATCAGGAAGAGGTTTACGGCCGACTAGTGTAGCTGTGTGCTCGACAGCCTCTCTGGATTTACTCTGTGAACAATGGGATCCTGGACATGCAGAGAGGGTGTGAAGCTATTTCTTAAATAAACCAAGCCCTGAGAGTTTGTGGTGGCACAGGCCCTTTGGAGCGGAGGGGGGGGGGGAGGATTACATATCTCTGGCTGGTTTGGTCTGGTCTGCGCACTGCCAACCAAAGCAGAAAGGGAAATGGTGAGAGTTGAACATGGCCCAGCTCCTTTACTGTGTGCAATGAAAGAGAGATCAAAGTTAGGATGCCATTAAAGCGAACAGCACTGGAAAAAGAAACAGAATACTGATGCATTTCGAGTCAAAGTCATTTGCGCTGGAATGTCTGATTTCACTCAGAGGTTTTATAAAGTAGCTAATCTCACGGAGAATATGCTTTCTGGAGAAAGTATGAACAACAGGTTTTCAACGGCAACAGCAGGTCGCAATAGGGATTGCAGATCCACTAGAGAGAGGTCTATTATTCTGCAGGCCTGTGTATCTGCTTGGGGCTAGTCTTTCAGATCCTATCAAATCAAATCAAACTTTTATTTCGAGTGCATTCATAATTGCAGCATGCTTTCCAGCAAAACGATAAAATACACAAAATAAAAGTGAAGCAGGCAGCATTAAGAGCAGTGAACCAATAAAACACAGACATGAAGCAGAATCATTAATTGACGGCGTTCATTTTAACAGATGCTGTGTTTTTAAGCGTGATTTCAAAACCTCTATTGAGTCTGCCTCTCCGACCCGACCGAGCCCACCGGTCCAGAACTGGGGAGCTTTCACAGAGAACCCGGTCGGGGTTCTGCGTCTTGGCGCGGAGCGGACCGGCTCTTGGTGGGGCGGAGTGCCCTCGCTGGGCCGTATGAAAGGAGCGTGCCTGTCTGCTACAGGAGGAGGAGGGGGGCCTGGGGTCGAGCAGCGCTTTAAAAGGCAAGAGTAGGATCTGAAGACCAACTTAGGAGCCCGTAGGGTACGTACTGAGGGGCTACTCATCTCATCTCTGTCTTTATCTATCTATCCTCATCCCTCCTTCCCTCCAAACTGCCATGTTTCCCCGAAAACCCTGTAAACAATGCAGTTCTATAACGAAACGAAGCCAGCGGTCCATATGGGCCCACTAAACCAGCATCTGATGTTTCCTTCAAAGAGCAGAAGCCATGTTTTTCTGATTACAGCATCATTCAGCTCAGACTTGTATCTTCTTAAATGAAAGACATCTTCAACCTTGTTCAGTATGAATCATTTCTAAATCTCAAATTCCAGGAGCACCATACTGCACAGAGCATATATAGCGTTGTGAGGGTACGACACAAGAGTCGAAGAATCGGTGTATACACTATCCGATATACAAAGGGTTGAGTGTCTCCCCACATTTAAACAAGGAGTGCAGGTACACATACTGTATACCAGTGCCAGGGTATAATTGAGGTAGCGTCCATGTATTCACCCAGTATCCATGCACAGTGTGCATGGTTACACTACACAGTCATTCCAGAAGGAGAGAAAATCCCATGAGAAACATCAAGGTAGCCATTCAATACCTCCAAGTGGAAGTCACAAATCACCAGAGCGGCAGTCCCCTCCGGGCACCATTTTGCATGTTTGTAGTCTCAAATGAAAAGGATGGGCTCTCATAACAATTCCTGCCTGGGTCACCAATGGAAGATCTACAGAATATGTAATTTTCTTTCCTTTCATAGTTTTGGTATTTGTGGGCCAAACGAAAGTTTGCCCAGGGCAAAAACAAAACGCCTTATTCCAGGTGCACCGGCTATGGCTGTGGGTTTGCGGGGTCAGAGTTCAGAGAAGTTCAACTCTTGTCAGTAAATCAGAGAGGCTGTTGTGACAGGTCCTGAGTGATACCTGAACATGTGAGACGCGCTTGAAAACCAGAGGCTGGTGGACTCTTCTGAAGACAACTCCGGGGAAATGGAACTCGCAGCGCCGTTTGAAAAGACAACTGCCGTTTTCGAAGGACACCCGACACTGCGGACGTCTGTGCCGGTTCATTGTGGAAAGCCTTGCCTTTGTCTTCCTCGTTCCTGATTCAACCATGTCTTCGATACAAAACAGTACATTTCCTACAGTATGAAATAAGCCACCAAACAGCCGTTGAAGGCCTAGAGAGACACCCGCCATAACACCCTGAGACAGAAGGAAGTCTGACAGGCAGGGAGTGGAGGTACTAGGAGAAGCAGAGAGCCAGGCCTCCACAGTGTGAGTGTGAGGTCTGATTTTTACTGCCATGTTTGACATGTGTGTACTCGTGTCACCAGTCACACCAAACAATTGTAAAATACCCGTTTATGAGAAGATAGCGGAGCTAGGGGGTTTGAAGTAGTGTTGGCTGCTTAAAAACACTACTGACATAACAGTATGCACTGTGTGTAGACAGAGAGAGAGAGACAGAGGGAGAGAGAGACAGAGGGAGAGCGAGAGAGAGAGAGAGAGAGAGAGAGGTCAGTGATGTAGCGCTCTACGCTATTACAACCAAGCCACACTGACAAGTCTAGGTGCTCTGTAAATAGTAGCTACATGTCAGTTTTGACTCTGCCACAGCTAAGCTAACCCAGACATTCACTTAGCATGTCTCACCCCATTGAGGTACCAAAGACAAACCTAATCGTCTGTGAAGAGAGTAAAACATTTCAAAAGTACAGTAAACATTGAGGTTGTCGACCGCAGTTGCAATTACTTAGCCACAAATATCTAAATTTGTGGCTTTGGACTAAAGGGCACCGTGATGTTCTAAACAGCTGTAGAAACGTATAGCCTTCCTCTCAACGCTCTCAGGATCCGCGCTGCGTGCAGAAACAGAGAGCCCCGACCCTCGACAATATGTAAACATATCATTTTATTAAAGAATGAGCGCCAGTGTACGGCTGAAATTAAAAGGAACATGGATTCCGATTGTATACATGGATTGGGTTACGCTGCTCTGAACCCGGACTATAACCGCTTCCATATGCTCCTTGAAATGTACAGTCCTCTTTCACCATCCCTATCTCTTCAGTGTGAGTGATGGCAGAGGTATTTCAGCAAAAGAGATGAAAATAGGATAAATTTGAGGACGTCATTGGCTCATGGAAAGATGTGGCCGTTTATCAAACCGAGAACAACCGATTTAAAAGAAGAGCCATACTGGTTAAATCATACTGTAGGCCTGCATATGAAAATACGTGCTATAGCCAACAATGCGTTAATACAGAATTACCGTTGTATTACTGCAGAAGCATAATTAGCCATGTGGTGTTGGGTGTTTATACTGGATCTCCAACAGTTTTGGGTTATGATAGGTTAACTGCTCCTTTCACTATAGGCCAAGTCAAACAGAACGACCAGCAGGCCAACAGCTACCTAGCAAAAAACCAGTAGGACTGCTAAGTGGGACGCCGGCAGATCTTAGACAGATATCCTGTGATTAAGCGTTTGTGCTACAGTGGCAACAAGTATCAATCTTTTTGGACCTCATTACTTTTCCGCCCGCCAGCCAGCGTGGGGCCAGCGTAGGGCCAGCGTGGGGCCGGCGTGGGGCCAGCGGTTGGCGATGGGCTCTGGCGGTCCGCCACTTGATAACACCGGGGTCTGGGTTCTGAGACTGGGCAGGGACCCTAGACCAGTGGCCCCCACTGGGTCGTCCAGGCCCCACTTCCCTAACCACTGGCCCGCACCCCCCACCACGGAAATAACATTCTTGAGATCGCTAATGCGTACGCTAGAGACAGAGTGAGCCAGAGAGAGAGACAGAGAGAGAGAGAGAGAGAGAGAGAGAGAGAAGAGAGAGAGAGAGGAATCAGAAAAGGGAGGGAGGGAGGTAAAAATGATCGTTTTGGTTTGGCTGTATCCAACTGACATCCAGCAGACATCGCTAAGTGAGTTCCAAGATGCTCGGCTCAAAACCCAAACAGCATGACAGCACATTTCTCGCACAGGACTGACAAGAGATAAACCCGAGCCAGTTTCCATATCATTCTCTCTGGCATCTGCGGCCCAGCTTGCTCAGACTACTAGCCCTAACCGCTCACCCCATGCTTCTGGACTTTATAAAAACCCACATTGTATATAGCTCATCGAGGCATGCATGCCACCATAGTCCTGTAATAAAGAAATATGCAACACGACTTTGAAGTCCTCCCTAAACTCCCATCGCCATGTGGGTTTCCCAACGAAGAGCACATTTTCCCGGAGCCCACCTGAGCGTCAGATGGTGTGTTTCCCCCTTTTGTCCTGATGCAGATGTAGTCTGCTGCCCCTTTGCTGCCCAGGGCCTGGGACACGGCGAGGACATGAGATGGAGACTGATAAGGTCGGCCTTACGACTGATGTAAGAAAGCGGCCCCGGGGCCTCCCTGAGCAGCCAGGGGCCTCTCTATGAAGGACTCCATTGTAGCCGGGAGCCTGTCTCTCAATTTTCACCCCTCTGGGGGATAATTAAGGACACGTTTACCCCCACCCCCCCCGACCCCACCCCCTAGTCGCTCACGGTCTGTATCCAAGCCCTTTTGATAGGGAGCAACCTGGCCTTCCCTGTCCGAGGTTGCTGCTTCTGGGTGAACGGCCGTATCAGTTTCATCCGCCTTATTGGACGAGGCCCTCGTAAAATACCCACGGGGACGAGTCATGAAATGTAGTCCTTGTTAGGACCTGCGAATCCAGCCGACCGGCGCACCTATTAGGTGGTCTCTGCTTTCACTCACAGACTTCCTGTAGCGCGGGAGCTGACAGCAGACTGCCGAGACCTTTGCTGACGTCGAGAGCTGCCACCGTCCTTGGAGGAACTCAACTCTGGGTTAGATCAGATGGAGCTGATAAACAGTCATGTTCTAGAATACAGTCTGGTGACAACCAGAGTTCTAGAATGTTCCTACCTTTGCAGCTCTACTCTATAGCAGGTTGGCCCCGCCCTTAACCTGAATACACTAACCTAACAGCATCATCACTGTTGCGTGACGTTTGCCTTAACTCCATTCTAAAAGACCACTCAGATTGGGTTAAATCACTGCATCAAAGTAGCGTTCAACAGCCCAGATGATTGAATAAAGGACCTGCATTCCAACTCTACAGACGCACAAACAGCACGCCGACTCTGTTGAATGAGACACAAGTCTTGTTTGCTTTGCTTAGATACCCAGCCGGTAGAATTCCTGTGTGTCTTATCTCAGCTAGTCACACCGCGCCACATTAAATCACTTATCAGGCGCCTCGCTAACAAACTGATGCAAGGTTACCGAGGAATACCAAACCTTAAGTTGATTTCATCCCAGACTACGTGACTTAATCAAACAAGCCAGCCACCTGGCTGACCGTGAAGTTATCTTCCCAGCCTTAGATTTAGGACAAGGTCTGTGACCCGATGGCTCACAGACTCCGTCCGTCATGGAAGAGAAAGATCTGAAGATAAAGATATAGAATATGTTTTAGTTCGACTCCAACAAGAACCACCTGTTTAAAGAAACAGCCGATTGTCGGACTGAACAATAACATTCTCTCCTCGGTCACAGTGTGCTGAGGACTGGGTTCCGCCTCCTCGTGAGGCTGACTTATTTCGTAGCTCTCACAGGGGGGTACACAAGAGAAAGGCAGCGTGGCCTTGTAAACCTGAGGTTTGGTTGTTAAATGTGCCCCGTACTTTCGCCATCGTTAACTGGGAATGTGACGTTATCCCTCTGAGGGCTTCGGTTTCACACCTATGGGAAGCACAACTTTCAAGTCCGACATGTTTTTATACGCAGCTGTAACGCACATGACTACAGCTGGGCCGGGGAGCTGGAGGGAGGGAGAGAGGGATGGGACTTGGCTGGAGGAGTAAGCCTGCCTCAGTCTGCCATGGAGCTCCATCCCCATCAACTCTCCAGAGTTCATAGGCCCTCTCTCTTATAATCTCCTTGGCTTCAAATTCGGAGGTAAATAAAACTGACAATGCGGCAGCAAGTGGATTCTGGATCCCCAACACGTAACTCTGAGAGCGTTGCCATATGGATCACTGGAAAAAGCCCAGTCAAAGAGGTGGAGCCTGAGGACAACAAGGCTAATTAGCGGCCTTCCAGTTTGCAGTTCAACTCCAGCTACTTCACGGCCGGGGCTAAGCCCTCTCTATCCCACACGAGTGCCGGCGCTCACAAAGAAAGGAATTTAAGTAATTTGTTCTAAAGTAGCTATAATCAGATTTTCAAATTATTTAATTGAATGCCTGACCCGAGTCTGCCAGGATCGGATAAGCTATGGGTGACCTCCGACTGAACTGGAAGGACTTTACGACATGCTGTGTTTACGTAAGAGCCGGGGAGCGAGGAGAGGGTGGGGGGCAGGGTGGAGGGCTCTCCGGAGGGCTCGGACTGACCTGCTCCGAAGGCAAAGAAGAAGCTCTTGTCCGGGTGCTCCTCCAGGAGGTCCCGGACCCTCTTGCCCATCCTCTCGTTGCGTTTGTAGATGAGCTCCTGCCTGAAGTAGCTGTCGATCTCCTGGGCTGTGATCTGTTCGCTGGGGGGCAGCGTGACGTTGTTGAAGTTGGGCACCTGGAAAAGAGGGGGCGGGGTTTAGAGCCTGCGTCGGATCAGGAGGGAAACTGTAGGTTCGCTAAAATGGTGGGCCCAGTCTAATCGCTGGAGCACAGTCTAATCGCTGGAGCACATCTAGCACCACGTTTAGTTAGCTGTCATCCTGGTGTTGGCTCTGGAAGAGGAGCTCCAGGATGACAGGGCCAACGGAAAAAAATGATTTTCTGATTTACGCATTCCAATAAAGCTTCGGAAATTCAATAAAGTCTCTGCTAGTTGAAATAATGCCATAGTAATTACCTCGTCAATGGAACTGAGCTTTTCTTTGTGTGTCATGCAGCTCATTACTACACATACAAACAACTTAAGCTCAAATGTTGCCCTAAATTATCGCCCGGCCACACTAGTCAGTCAGAAAACGGAAACCGAAAATTACTAGAACATGTTCACTGTCCGTTTGAATTTGTGTAGACTATGCAGAATGTGTGTGAGGGATTTCTGACAGCTACACTAGCTGACCTTGTTGCTCACATTAGCTAAACGGACGATTACGTCTCCGTCCGGACAGCAAAAGTTCCACTCCTCTGGGCGTTTTTATCAGTTGTAGCGGAGGGAAACCGAATCCGTGCTCTCGCGTAATCTACGCTGTCCGTTGACGGGTGGTTTCCAAAGGGAATGAATTGAAATTGACGGCTACGGAACCAAAACCCAACGGACATGGGGCGGCCGGGGCCCTACTGGCACACGCTACAGCCCCCTGGCAGAGGCTCAGGCCTACCTGGGAGGTGTCGTGGTTGAAGATGATGGAGTTGAGGTCTCCACAGTTGTAGTGCTTGATGAGGTCCTCTGTGGTGTAGGGGACCTGTAGGCTGCCTGCTCTGAGAGACTCCTGTTGCAGAAGGGTCTGGTTCAGGGCAAAGATCACCTGGTGGATGACACAAACATTAGATAGAATACCTTCTGTCTGACTGCTAATTTCCTGTTAGCCATTGCAGGTGGGGATATTTCAGGGAATTATGACTCAACTGACAAGAATTCAAATGGGACTCGATTCCAAACTTCTGATGGATATGGCCTCATACAAGAAAGCACACTACTTTTCTTGGCATTAGTAGTTTTCTGGCTCAAACGGGTCAATTCTTCAACCAAACAGATTTAATTGGCGAGTGTGTAGTCTTGAGGCAATGCCTGGACGTGTGGCAGCTCTAGAATACTAATTATTCTTCAGGAAACAAATTAGTCAAATAGATGAATGTCTCCTCGATGCACTAGCACATATCTGGCCATCTGCTACAGGAAGAGCTTGTGGATTTGTCATATGCCTGTGCTAGGGTCTAACAAGTTTGCAACTGAACCTTCCAATGAAAACAATGCATCATAAGTTTAACACTTTCTATCCAGATAACTATTCTACTTTATCCTTGGGCCAGAAATGGTGTGAGAAACACCAGATCTGAAGTATTATTTTGTTCTGTTCTGTAACTTGTAAGCTGTTGTAAACTGTCAAACATGTTTCGTCAACAACATGAAATAAACGATGGTGAGGGTCTAGTGAAAGCAGGAATGAACTGTATTTAACACTGAGATCTTGGGACGTGCGTGTGAGCGCTAGTGTGTTTGGTCCACATAGCGAAGGCTGGATGGCGGTGTTTTTCCCTGGAAGCCCCTCTTCTGTTTCTCCTGTTGGACAGCCTACTATTGTCCCGCCGTGAAATTGTCCTGTGTTTACCGAGTGGCCTGCTGCCTCTGATCACCAAAGCACATGGGCTCCCCCCAAAGCTCTTCATCACCCCTCCATTGATCCCCCACAATGGCTCTCCCCTTACAAAAATAACAAGTGTATTTGTTTCTCGACGGGGGAAAGTCCATCAAGCGGCGCCCGCGTTGCGGCGCCACAGCTATGTGTGAGCGCGTACACAGGTCTGCAGCCAACGTGATCATTTGATATTTCTATGCACACTGTACGGCGTTTTATTTTTTTTATTTTTTATGTGTTGTTTTCAACGGTGCCTAGATTACACTTTTTCCTCTGGCGGCCATTGTGGGAGCAGCGGTGCAGGAGAGAGAGGGCAGAGCCGGGCAGATGCCTTCTTGTCAGGAACAAAGGGCCCCCCGCCATCCTCTTCGCTCCCCGCACTTTCATCTGCCTCCCATCAAAGCGGCACTCTGCATATGAAAAGGGACGGGCTTTATGCCGCTCAAATTAGCCTATCGCCACCCCGCCAGCGTCCGGACTCCTCA
This sequence comes from Borostomias antarcticus, assembly GCF_949987555.1. Lineage (NCBI taxonomy): Eukaryota > Metazoa > Chordata > Actinopteri > Stomiiformes > Stomiidae > Borostomias > Borostomias antarcticus. The sequence continues at coordinate 21,772,797 of NC_140241.1, read as the reverse complement.
ACAAAAACTCTCACATCTGTTCCGTCCAAGCTTCATCTTCAGGAGCTTTTCTCAGCCCTTGCCTCAGAGCGCCTTTCAGCCCCTTAAATTATGGTTGTGAGGGGAGGGGGGGGGGGTGGATCACTCATACAGAGAAAAAAAAAGAGAAAGGGGGAGGGTCTGAGAGAAGAAGAAGAAGGAGGAGGTGGAGGAGAAGGAGAGCTGAACGAATTACATTTCTTCCTGTGATCCCGTCTCTGTTGTGGCTTTGCTGTGGGTCAGTGAGTGCATTTCTCAGCTCAGTTCCCCTCATTCAAACTCCTATAGCCGTGTGTGCACACCTCGGACCCTCGTTGGCTTCAATCAAAGCGTTGTAGCCAATGAAAGTCAATAATTCCCCTTTGTGATGGAAATATTACTCAAGCAAAAGCAGGACCTTTTCCAAGAAATGTTGTTTTTCAAGATAAAAAAAAAACAAACTGTCACTCCAAAACAATTACAGTTAAGAGAGAGCTCTTCCAAAATAACTTAATCTTAAAGATACATCAGGGTTTTTCCTGGCTCAGAATGTGTCTTTTGGGGGTGATGCGCACACAATTTTTGGGTTAAACCAAAATACCAGCGTATATAGGCCTATATTCTTCGCTGTCGTTCTGACCGAGCTCACTTTTCACAATCACAGGAAATCTCCCAACATGACACAATAATGGATATGAAGCCAAAATGTTTAAGATACTGATAACCTGTCTATTAATGATCTCGATTACTATTGGTCCAAACCATGGACGATTGCAAGACAGAGGGATGGGCTGCACTTGAAACAAGCTATCAAACGCATTTGGAGAGGATTTGAATTACTATTTTTATTTTAGCTATGGCTAAAATATCTTTGGGGGCGCCAAAAATTCCTCTATGCAGGAAAAATCCCTGTACATTAGTATCTCCTCTTTAGTCTTAAGGACTAGAAAAATAGGCTAAAGACGACAGCTCCAAGGACATCTTGCCACCAAGAGCTTTCGTTTAATGTTGTCTTTAGGGATACAGGCACATTAAATCACTGTTGTAACGCTGTCCAATAGCCAGCTACACAGGTGCAAAGTTTGGAAGACTACAGCACCGGGACAGGATGAGAGGTGTCCAACCAAGGTGTGCTACACATGACAAACAGATGACATGACACCTGCTGAATTGATTGCAGTGACGGTGGTTCAGTTGCTTAAGCTTATCATTTATCATTTCTGAAGCAGTTAACTACTCCAGTCTGTGGCTTGGTCCCAAGTGTTTTGGGGAAGCTCGGGGCTCACAAGCCTCAAACAATGATTCCAGCAGCCAGACAGCTCAATGGTCTTGGCACCGTCCCAGGGACCAATGAAGACTTCCAACTGCCTTCCTTTTTTTTCCAAGGACTACGTTAGGCCTTAATGATGTTATCAAAGAAACTGTAACTTTGTGGCTAGGCTGTACACAATGACTAACAAATGTATCATCGCCTAAAATGGATTGTTTACAGTAGGGATGCACCGATATGAACATTTTGGTGCAGCAACAGATCCTAACATTGCTGGCATGGCCGATAACCGATATTTAACGATGTCGATATGTTCTGTATAAAAACAGGTTTCTATGATAATCAAATGTTATACATACTGTAAAACACATGGAAACACTGTCTCCATCTCCAAAACATTTGAAAAAGCCGATAAATCGCACAACACACACAACAGCAGCTAGACAGAAATAATTATCAGCTGTCCACATCGGCCCCGTTTTGCACATCGAGACCGATACCGATATATTAAAAGAAGACTAAAATCGTCCGATACCGATATGATTGCCGATATATTGTGCATCCCTAGTTTACAGTAATATTATGATAATGACCTAAACAGAGGGACACATTTTGAAGAAGGATAGCGGTTGATTTAGCCCAGTGAGGTTAAAGCTTAATTCTTACACTGGACTCTGGAATGGTCCAGGAATCAGTGAGTTCCTGTGTGTGGTTGCGGACAACATCGCTCTTACTTAAGTCAGGGCAAGGTAGCTGGGGTTGACCACACTGTGCAGCAGTTAGCTCCCCTCAACGTGTAGCGGCTGCAGCCTCTCCCCCTGGGAACTTGGGTCGTGATATTTCACCTCCCTGAAGACACGTCACTTTATTTTCCCCAACCTCAATCACCTAACCCCATTTTTGGACCTCGGCATGTCTGCAAACATCAACAGCTAGACCTTACACAACCAAAAAACGTATGGCTTTCATTATTATTATTTTTTGTTTTAATAAGTATATTATCATCTGCAATTCTGCCACTTTAATTTATGTTTTTCCGAACATGATAAAGACTGCGTCAAATAAGTCTACATTTCAGTACCTTCTTGAAAAGCAAAAACAGCACCATCGCCTCACCAGCCCAAGTGAGTGAAGGAGGGGAGGGAGGGGGTTGCCTACTACCCCCCCCCCCCGCCCCCTCACCCCCCTCCCACCCCAAATAAATCCCTCAGCGCTGCACGAGAGCTTTCCCTTTCAGGCTGGGAACTCCGCTTGTCACCACGTCCGTTCCAAAGCGTCGGCCCTGGAGCCCTAGATCCCCGGTGCTGGTCAGCCGGGTGAACAGGGCTGAGAAGGAGGGCTCTTCGGCGGGGAGGTGAGCCAGGAGGCATGCGGGGGTAAAAACTCTTGCCTGTTCATGTTATCTCAGCCCGTGGGACGCTCTGCCTCCCCGTCCCCTACTTTGATCCTAAAGACCCTCCACTAGCCAGGTCCTGAGATTTGACCCTTGCATTCCTGTGGGGTCTAATGACTGCGGAGAGAGCCTGGGCTCGTCATCATGGATTACTGGAGACGTTTGAGCTCCTGCTAAAGCATGTCTTTGAAGAGTCTTTATTAGGTGGGCTAGCTTGTAGAAGCTAGCCCAACTTGTGCTATTCCCACTATTTCTTTCTTTCTTTATTCTAGTTCTCCCCAGTTTTTTAGCCCTCAACTACTTCTTCATACTTTGTGTTAGAAACTTCATTCAAACTTTAAAATGTTCGTGAGGTTTAGCTCTTTAACGGATCCATTCAGATTTTTGATATTTTTCATAGTTTTTTTAGAAATGTAACTTTTAAAACTATTTTTTGTCCCATTGAAACTGCTTGAAACTGCTCAGTTTCAGTATCATTATGTTTTTAGAGTAGTGGCAGCTGTTGCTTTGAAAATATTCACACATTTTGTAAACTTCTGGCACTCCTACAGTTTTGAAAGCTTACACACATATTATACATCAAAATGTTCACACAACTGTGCTGATTCGTACAATGTAAGCATCTAAGCTGTGTGACTTACAGTTTTAACGGTATGACGATTTGTTCGGCACCTGCGCTCCCCAATGAAATGTATGGTGCCGCACTAACTTTTTAGCTGCTAATTTTGCATTTTTACCCTTTTTCTAACTTGTCGCCATGCCTACAGTTTTGACAGCTCATACACATATTATACATCAAAACGTTCACACAACTGTGCTGATTCGTACAATGCAAGTATCTAAGCTGTGTGACTTACCGTTTTTGAGTTTGGATGATTTGTTCGGCAACTGCGCTCCCCATTGAAACATATGGTGCCACACTAACTTTTGAGCTGTTAATTTTGCATTTTTACCCTTTTTCTAACTTGTTGCCATGCCTACAGTGTTTAAGCTATACGGACATATTATACATAGAAATGTTCTGCAAGTTCTCAGGATTCCTATAGTGTCAATATATAAGCTGTAACATTTATAGTTTTCGCGATAGAGCTGTCTGAAGCCTGATGTCTAGGAGTGTCAGTTGGGATTAGAGTGGTGGCAGCTGTTGCTTTTTTTTTTAAATGTGTGTGCATGTGCAGCCTCTCTTAAAGGTACAGGCACCCTAATGTGGTAGCACAGAACTCAGCCAAAGTGGAATAAAGACACATGATCTTCACTGGTGGGGGCCGGTGGGTAGCCCGGAGAGGAGTACACCGTCCCTGACTGGCTATGACCAAAAGGGGCAGAGCCTTGCCACCACGCCACTATTCACGCCACAGAACCCACTTTTCAGCCCCTGAGTGGGCTAGAGACACACAGTCTTCAATGGTGGATGCATGGAAATTGCCTGGAGGTCACTGTACTGTCCCCGACTAGCTGTGACCCAAGGGGGCGGAGCCTAACCAGCACGCCACTATCCACGCCACGGGCCTCACAACTCAGCCCCTGAGTGGGCTAGAGACACATGGTCTTCACCGGTGGAGTCAGGTAGGTGGCCCGGACAGGGGTACACTGTCCCCGACTGGCTCTGACCTGAGGGGGCAGAGTCCCGCCACCACGCCACTGTCCACGCCACGGACCCCACAATTCAGCACCTGAGTGGGCTAGAGACGCACGGTCTTCGCCGGTGGGTGCATGGAGATTGCCCGGTCTGTAGTAGTACTAGCAGTAGCTGTTACATACAGCTGCAGCAGCTAGCCCACCTCACATTTTCTCCAGGAAATGTACTTTCTAGTTAATTTTCCAATCCGGGACTAAAGTAAAATATAGAGGGGTGCATCACCAAACTTCCTAGCTGGCAGCTTCATCCCGGAGAGAAAAACGCATTGTTCTCACTGCGGATTCATTCAAAACGCAACCTCAGTGAAGACTCGCACGCTGGCCAACTCATGGCTGCTGCACAACTCCACATCGGCTATTTTCAGAGACAGCTTTGTCAACCGAGTTCTGAAATCCAGCTCTATAAAAAAAAAAAAAAGCTCTATAAATACACATGAACATACACAAATAAACAAAAAACGAGAATCAACCAAAGTAAATAACTTTAAAGAGCTGAGCTGTTTGTGTGCATGGGAACGGCGGAACGGCCTTCTGTCATGGCTATAGGGCAGGGAAAATAAACCGGTCCGAGACCAGTGGCCAGGGACAGATTCATATCTGCCGGTTTACTGTACGGGCCCCTGTCTGGTCTGGTCAAGCCAGGGTGTGTGGGTCCGTATGGTTGGTGAAAGGAAAGAGAGGCGCAGAAGAGGGGTCGTGGATGAGGAGTAAGGTGGGGTCGAAGAGTCGGGGGATGTGGTGGTTCAGCGAGAGAGAGCTGGGGGAGGGTGGGGGGGTTAAGGTGGGTGTGGTAGGGTTGAACGTGAGGAGGGTGTGTGTGTGTGTGTGTGTGTGTGTGTGTCGGGAGACGAGGCAGCCCGGAGGGGTGTGTGTGTGTGTGAGATCCTCGTCTCTCTCCTCTCTCTCTCTGATATCCCAGCTGCCGCTCCGACCTCGACACTGCATCCGCTGAAGGCTCCGAGGGCCATGTCTGATATTACAACGAGCCCCGCCCCCCCCCCCGCCGCCGCCCCCCACCGGGGCACTCGCTCTGCAAAAACATTCTTGTGGGGGCGCGTTTACCTTGGTGCGCGGCCGCAGCCAAATATTTAGGCTGTCACAGTGAATCAGCCTCAAAACAAGGAGGAAGGGGGGGGCTGCCGTGGCCAGAATGACAGCTCCTCAGAGCCCCCCCCCCCTCCACCCCACCCCTCCTATCACAAGTGCAGGGCAGTGGGCCGCCGCCCATCCTAAAGGCCCCCCCCTCCCGGAGCCTCTATCAACACCCCCCCCGACAGAGACGGGTCGGCAGGAGAGGAGAGGTGTGGGCCACAGAGCTCCTCTGTTCACAGGGCCCCGCACACGCCTTTCAAAACACTCAATAGCGGAGCCACTCAATTCAACAGTCCATTGAGGAAAACATGAGAGGCGCAGGAAAAAAAACACACACACGAGCGGCAACCAAAATACGCATCAATCTTAACGCCGGCGGTCGACCGAGGGGAAATAATGTTCATCTCGAAGACGCCGTGTGTTCAGCGTGAGACGCCGCCGAACGTAGCTGAACTCTCCCGTTAATCTTTGTCTCTGATGTTTGTGTGTGGAGGAGTTGTCGGGACAGGACCCGGAACACGGCGCGGCCCCCTTATCAGCGAATTCTTATCTGTTCTGCAATTCTAAACCTCTAATTCAAGCTTCAAAGATCCCGACAGTGAGAGATCTACCTAGAGATGAGATTGCCAGTGAATTACCGTTTTTTTTCAGGGGGTCATGACAGATTTGTGTTGACAGGAGTCCCAGTAAAGCTTGGCTTCGTGATCCGTCGGCCATCCAGACAGATAAATCAACGGAGAACGGTTCGCTTCGGTCGGATCTTTGAAGCCGCCCGGTTTATGGCAACAGTGGTTTGGTGGCCAGCTCTGAGGTTTAACCTCTCGACATCTCTGGGGTCAAAAGGTCACTAATGCACTTCCTATCTGAACCCCCGTGCGCACGGAGGTCTGATAAACACTCTTGCTAAACCTCCTGTATCATGAACGCTGTCACACCTCAGACAGACACCTACATGTCTGTTTTAACTCCGCGGACATACGCGTAGTCCTTTGCGGTGGAAACTAACCGCTGGAAGGAGCATTCTATATTATTTCAGAGATTTCGTCATATTTCAGCACCGCACCGTTCGCACTGGCTGAGCGGAGTTAGGGATGCACACAACAGTTCATTGTTCGGAGCGTAGATCTTTGGCACCGAGAGACTAAATAAGAGAAGTGCTGCCAGGAAGGGCCTCTAGCCACCCCTCACGGAGGCACAGTTGTAGCGGTGAGGAGGACAGCTGCATGGAGATGAAACCACACAGCCATTCACTACGTTACAACCAACCCCCCCCCCCCCCCCCCATCCCTGGCCCGGGCTCAGACCGACGCATACTGGCAAATGACTCCTTAATGAAATGAACCTAAACTGTGACCAGGATGTGTGTGAAATGAAATGAAAAATGTGCCCATCTCATGGAAAATAGCGTCGGGAAGAGATATGTCCAAAAACCTCAAGAGAACTCAATACGCCTGCGGTCCGAGAACGGACCAGGCCTGCGGTTACTGAACCAACAGCAGCGAGAGAGAGAGGGGGGGGGGGTTAGCGGAGGCATGGTTGCGCTGGCGTCCCCCGCGACCCACAACCACGTCACCACAATCCTCTGAGCATCATGCTAAATATTTAAGCAATGCATCTAGCAACGCTTTTGAGTTCTGTTTGCATGTAGCATTATGTCGCATGTAGCATTATCTCTATTTTATTTTTTTTTATTTTAGATTATTTTAATCTTGGTTAAAATGTATAAGAATGTATATTATATAGAAATATTATAATAATATAAATGGTCTAAAATAAATAAGGTTGAATTATGGAAAACCTGTTATTAATCAGTGCTCTCTGAATGACAGGGGAAATGTTTGAGTTCAGGCAAGTGGTCTATAGGGAGAAGCTACAGCTGTAAGCCTGCACACAGATTGAGAGTGAGTTGGGCTTTTAAAGAAAAGAGAGAGAGAGAGAGAGAGAGAGAGAGAGACGCAATTAACTTTGCTGCATAGAGGAACAGTGGGCTTCTTGTCAGGCGTCCACAGCTCTTGTGATGTCAGCTACCAAATCCAGACAAAGACACCCCATCCCCGAAAGACAAACACTCTTTGGGTGTAAATGACCCTGAAAACACAGGCCGTTTCATCTGAGAGTGTGGAATTCTCCCGGAGCGAGCACAAAAACCAAACAATGCGAGGGGGCTTGAGGGGGCTGGCTAGGGGAGGGGGGGGGCGCGCTTTCACTCCCCCCAGGGCCAGAGAGAGAGAGAGAGAGAGAGATGTAAACGCTGAGCCCCCCAATCCCAATACTAACATGGCGTATGTAAACACGATTCTCTGTGTGCTGTGTAGGACAAAGTGCTTGACTATAACATCTGAAAAAAAAAAAACACCATGCAGTGTTCTGGATTAATAGGGGATGAGGGTTTGAAAACAATTCTTTATCATCCGAGTTCATAATTCGCAGCTGCGAACGGTTTCGTAGAAAAGTGTGTTATTGTGAAATACCAGGTATCCAGGAGTAGTGAGGACTTCCTATATCCTTCCTATTCACTCACTGTGACACAAAAGGGATGATGTAGGTCGTCAGAATATTCTAAAAACATGAAGCGCAGCTGGCGGTCACTGTTTTCACAATAGATCATTTGTGCAGAGCAGATAGAACTATCACTGTCAGGATATAAGCAAAGCCGCTCGTTAATGAAAGGATTTATCTCTCTCAAAACAGAACGCAGCCAACAGCAATATGGTCTTTCCACACAATCACGCTGACGTCAAGTCTACCTGAAAAACTGCCCACAAACAGCCAGGAAATGACTCCATCAACAGCCCAAGGTGCGACTGATCACATTCCAGATCTCTCAATGTCTGACATTCCCAAGCTTTTAAAAGGGCATCAGATTATACATGAATTGTCTGTTTTCACAATAATATCTAGACATAAACACATACTGTAGGCTACCAATCCAAGCAGATAAGGTGTGCACACACGCACACACACACACACACACATACACACACACACACACACACACACACCTCTACAGTGCAAGCTATGAGACACAATTTGTATTTTTTGTTATTTTGAGTCTGTGCAACAGACCATCACATTTCCAGTTGTCCAAAAAACATATCTGCCAGTCAAACACCAAGTCTTAGCAATTTGTCAAAGGGAAGCTTGTTCCACCAAAGATATTACGCCCCCATCAATCCACACTACAGTTAATCATAAACAAATCTCGCATGGTGAAACATTTATAGTTAATGTGCTTCATACTTAGCGAGCTGACATTCTAACACAAGGGGAAAGCTGTGAGTCACGAAGGATGAGAAGTTGCTGTCTCACGACCGGTAACAAGTGTGCTCCTGTATTTACAAACATCACTTGGGTGGAAGAAGAGGAGAGGCTAGAATTCCTTGCGTGTTTCACACCGCTACGCTCGCTGTGGATACGGGTATGTTACACAGTCCAGATATTTGCCTACCAGGTGGGAAGAGCAGTTCTTGGTCAACATGTCTCGGATAGAACAAATACATAGAAGAAGTCCCATGTGGGAAATGCCTCTGAAAACGCTGATGTCTAGACTCTCGTGGGTGTTGTCTGCAGAGAGGGATGTTTTAGCATCTCAGCTAATTTGCCTTGGTTTATTTGTTTGCGAGTGTTGTTTAATAGTTGGTTTTGGCTAATTAAATTTCATCTAACAAATAGCTTAATCGTGTACCGCCAGTCAGAGTGAGTAACAATATCAATAGTTTTTTTTCCATTGGTATTTATAGTTTTAATTGTCACTGTTAGTGATAGTGATGCTAACCTATTGACACTTGATGTGTATCTATCAATGGCTCCCCAATCCTCCTGTACCTGTTGTTAACTACCATGCTATTACATGTGCTAATGACGACTGACTGACTCTAGGTCAGTGCAAATGAAGCCCCCAGGCAGCTGTTAAATTGCCCCGGTAGCATAGCTCTGGGACAATGCCTTGAATGATGGGCTTTAAAGGTATTTAAATTGAGAGTTAATTACTGACATGTTACTACACTAGGCTTATAGTAGCACTCAGTCAGAACTTGAGGACATTTGAAGGTAGTTTTGTTTGCTATTACTGAATAATCAAATCTTGGAATACTGGACGGAAAATCTATTTTCCTAATGCGAGTTAGTCAGTTGAAATGAATTGCGATAGCGATATCTATAATTGCATCTGCATTAGTTTTGGCACTGCCATTTAGTTCTGCTTCATTTACATTACTGGACTTTAATCTGGCAGGAATCGCTCTTGTGATCTTGAACTAACAATATTTAGGTTAAGTGTAACTGCTTTTGTCACACTGTGCAGAACAAAAAGACTTTTGACGTGAGTGATGGCTTATTTGATTTGTTGTGAGTCGTTGTATTTTTCTATCAAAGCCATTCAAACATATTGCTCCTTCATACATAACAGAATGTTTCTTGTGTAAATACAAATGTTTTATGATGAACTCTATGGGTAGCCTGTCCTAAACCTATGGAATAGTCCCTCCCAAAATAGTTTTTCAACTCTGTCTGTCTGGCACTCAAGGCGGCTCAAGATCTTAAAGATCACTTGTCCCCATTCTGGTTGCAGTAGCCAGTTTCTACCGTGTTAAACTACCAACAACCATCTTCCACCTCTCCTCTCAAGCCTGAGTCGGATCACTGGTCTCTCTGCCAGACAGCCTGGCCTCAGCGCGTTTTCATGACCTGGTGTTAAAACAGAGACAAGCTATTAAATCCCCATTTGAGCTACACAAGCTTGTGTTACACAACCCGGAAAAGCCCAGGGCAGAATCCAAGAGACTTTGTGTAGTATACGTTTTCAAGGTTCAGCCTGGTTCCTGGGTGGGGAAGGGGGTTGGCAAGACGGCAACACGTCTTATCACCTTTCAGCTATGTTCCTGCCTGTGAAAATGACATCAAAATCACGGCAGGCTATCCGGGAATATCGGAAAAATTGGACCAAAATGGGAGATCCTGAATAGCACTGCTGCTCCATCCCCACTGGCTTCCGCTGGCATCCATCATGACGGAAAACACCTGCGGAATGTGAGACATCTAATATCTGGCTGTTTGGTCAACACAAGCAGGGAAACCAGGCACCCTGGTGAAATGCATCCACTCCTCAAGGGGAGCCACGAAGACAGCGAAAGGCGGTACTGAGCTGAGCACCTCCGTGCGGTTCTGAGGACGATGAGGCTGAGTTCATCATGTCACTCACTCACTGCTCTCTGGCTCTGGGAGAAATACCGGGACCTACTGCCGCTGATCTTCACGCCATGATTATGAAATACAGGTTCTGAACGGGCGTGTTCCTTCCCCATGGGTCGTGTCATACTGACAGATGACTTTCTGCACTGTGTGATTGTCGACTCCATGAATCCTCCTCCACAATAACACGCAGCCCTTTAGCGCAGACAGAGCAAGAGTACAACCCAGAGAGAATAATCCTTTTCGCATTTAGGAAACATTTTGGGGGAATCTTCCTAATCAGAAAGGGGGATGGTATGTTCATCTTTGTTCCATCCTGAGTTGAAACATCCCTCATTAAGATTTAATCTGATTACCGGGAGTTTCAGACAGATTTTCCGCTGTGGGCAAACTCAACAAATCAATGGCAACTCGCCCAAATAGAACCCCGGGTGGAAAATAAGGACATCCATTGTGTTCACATGCCTCAAAAGCCATACTTTTACAAACCATATTACTTGCAAATTTCACAATAACAACAACAACAAAAAACACATGCGTTTTGTGACAGTGCCATCTTATGAAACAAAGGATACTGTGTTTAAAAAAAAATGACATTCAAGTATTACACTATTTGCATAAACCCTCAGTTCAAACACATCACATGAATAAGTGAGTTTCAAGACCTATTCATGTAATTTATCTACATTCCAAAACTATAAAGCAGGTTTAAGTTTAGTTTAAAGCTATTGTAACTTTATTTTGTGGAGCATTCTTCTTAAATTGAGTATGGAAGGAACACTGTGGAAATGGAATATCACAATTAGGCTACAATCAGTGGTGCTATTGAAAAGTTCCACGGTTGGTTTCATGTAATGCAGAAGTATGTTTGGTTTTGGTTATAGAAATAACTTTCTCATCACAGAGCTGCCTTCTGAGGAAGAGAGAGACACTTTAATCTCCCTTTATTCAGGCACCTTCGTAATAAACCTACTTTGTCATCACACCTAGGGCTGTTTCGTTCAAATATGACAGTTTCTAGGCCAAACTAAAATATTTAATACGATCCATGAATTATGCAAAGACAAGAGAGAATAAAAATGTAATTTCAATTCTAATTTTAGTTTTGTATGCTATTTAAAGCCTTTACCGTCACTCTTCGAAGCACAGTAACAAGGGATTTAAGTGATTATAAGTGATTTCAGTTAAATACCAATCAAACTTATGCCACTGTCTATCTCTGATTATGGCTTGCATCCATGAGTGAGTTTCTGTCTAATCATCCAGATATTATCTCTTTTAACTCTCCACATCTACTGTCTGTTACGGAGACGACTGTCACAGAGAAAGTATAATCAGAGACAAGTCTATAAAACCCATCCCCAGCTCTGTCTTGGATGACTGACCTACCTAGCATTCCTTCAGCTCTCTCACAGATGTACACTGAGACAGGCATTCATCATTTCTCTATGGACCATTACTCCCAGTGATGGGGGGGGGGGAGAAACACCACTTTCATTACTGGGCTGTTTCGTCTAGGTGTGGAATGTCCGACGGGTTCCAGAGTAGACAGAGAGAAAGGGCAGTCCTTCATCAGTTCATTGTTGCCTAAAACCACCCCACTTAGTCTAATGTGCTGGTGGAGGTCGGTCATCAGGAGATGTGGACGCGGTGTTCAGATCAGACCGGCCTTGCTTATTTAGCAGGCAAAGGCAATGTTGGGGAATAAATAGCTTTGAGTTGCTGGGCTCTTCTCCGTCAGAGCAAAGCCTAACCCCAAAACGCACAGTAGCTGTCACTAAAAATGAAGGTTTTGTCCGTGTGGTTATTGCTATTCTACTGTGGACAGTGGAAAACAAATGGCTGTAGCGTTATGAATTGGAGCTTATGGACTTCTGCTCAGAGGGCCTGGTTTAAAATAACATTCTTTCAGCTTATGGGTGTTAAGCAAAATTGTCATGTGTAATCCCTTTAGTTCAGACGGATTATTAGCAGAAATTCCACAATACACAACACGGTTTCATAGAAACTGTGCTTTGAGGGACACACATAATTGCAGGGGGTCAAATTGGTTGTCACACGCCCTTGGATAAACACTTTTTTTTGGGGGGGGGGGGTTTCAGACGAAAACCATTAGGTTCATTTTTTCTTAATAACGGACGACACACACATAGAAGACTATTTGTTCAGCTGATCCCTAACACCGCCTAACATCGCCATGAGTAGAGAAAGAACCATGGAGGCCTTTCTTCAAAAAATAACCAGTCTTGGTGTAACCCCCCCCCCCAGACAATCAGTAATCTGCGCTAAGCAGGTTTTAAAGGCTATAAAACTCGTCTCACCTGAGAGAAGTTGAGTCCGTTCAGAGGATGACACTGTTCCTCCACCTTCTCCACGGCACCCGTCCTCTTCCTCATCCGCTCCGCCTCCTGCGCCAGGTACAGGTCCAGCACGGGGACGCCGCGCGTCTTGATGTCCGCCTCGGTCAGCGAGTTCACCATCAGCATCACCCACACCGGCCTCTTCCGCTCCCAGTTACCGGCGATGGCGTTGAACAGGTAGTCGGCGTAGAGGCCTTTCCCTCGCTGGTCTGGGGTCATCCAGGAGGGCATCATGAGCTTGACGTACTCCAGGTGCCTCTTCAGACGCCGGTAGATGTCCCTGGGGAGCACATCCTGGAGGTTCTCCCCCTGGGGCAGGAGCTGACAGCTGGTCAGCGCCGAGATGGTGTACGGGTCGGTCAGGTCCAGCTCAAAGTAGACGATGTTGCTCTCCTGGAAGGCCTGCTTGGAGTTCTCGGGGATGAAGTCCCACACCCGCGTGTAGGGAACGTGGATAGTGCCATAGAAGTATGACGGAGGGTCCCTTTTTATGGTCCAGAGGAACGAGTTTAATTCACTTTGCTGCGAACGAGACGATCGATTTGAGCAAATTAGTAGTGATCATCATCCCCCACAAAGACCATTAAAAGAATGGATTGGATATTTGGCTCTGTGCAAGTGTGTGTGTGCGAGAGAGAGAGTGTGTGTGTCTGTGTGCCAGCGTGTGTAGGCCTACAGTATGTCTGCACGCATGCATGTTTGTAAGAGAGAAATGGGAATTAATACCAGGTTAGTCACTCATGTCAGTGATCTACTGTAATTTAAGACTCAACTAGGCTATGTAATACGGTCATGTATCAGACTTAACACCACTCTATTCGGGAGACTGTTGATTCAAGAAGTGCTATTCGATGCTCACAGAGTGATAATAACTTATTAACAGGGCCCTTAAGAGCCAGGAGGACAATACACATCTGAATGGCCGGCGCGTTCTGCAGTGTGACAACGTTGTAAAACTAATAACGTTGCCACGTTCGCTAGATTGGTGCTTAGCTGTAACGATTATTATACACAATAAAATCTAGTATATCCTAGCCTACTACATATACCAATTTATTTGTAGGACATTTAGGCTATAGCCTATCCATTGCTCAAAGAATATTTGACAGTTATATACTATAACTGTCAAAGTTGTGTTATTTGTGGTTCTCTGGCTCGGATAGTTATTTAGTTATCAAAGAGGCTACTTACTTTTTTATTTAGCTCGCAGTTAGAGGAATCCTTGAGGCTCCATTGGTCTGCTTTCACCAGCAATATTAGGAACGCTTGAATTAATGCGGCCCCAGTGACCAGCATCGTAGCTCCAAACGTGCACGGTATTTTCACAACGTGTCTCAAGCTACTCAAAACCAATTCCACCAGGAATAAGTTATTTTCCAAGTTTCAATTCCATGAAATTACACAAAACACGGCAGCATTTATCCGCCATACTGCCGGACAGAGTCATGTTCGTGCAAGGCTGCGATAAATTGAAAATGCAGTTTCACGTGGGAGAAAGCATTAAAAGTTCAGGCTACCTCAGGGGAATGGATGGCAATGTCACAGTCCTGTCCTTGTAGTGACACGGCTCCTTTCCCTCGTTTGATAAGATTCGTTCATGACACGACTGGGGTAGGTCCGAATCTTAATATTAAACCAAAGCTAATCGTCCTTTCTTCTCTCGCCAAGAGTTCATATTGTTAGAAGTTAGATGCTCGCGCACGCAACAGGTTCTCGTTGAGACTTCGGACACAGGAGACGTGATGTTTTGTATCGGTGTTTCATTCACTTCCCACCACGAATCCGCGGATCTAAATTTAACAGCGCTGCTCTAGATGTGGAATAGGTAGATAGGTATTTCCTACAGAAAAAGTAAACCTCGGACAACAAACGTAGCCTACGTCCGCGAATACATCCCGATATTTCCAAAGTAAGTTTTCTCATCAATTCCTTTTCTGTTTCCACAACTTCGTTCGCAGCTCAGTAGTCTACTCCCTCACCGTGTTGTTGGGAGCGCGTGAGCATCTCTGTCAGGCAGGCAGGCATGGTCACTACCTAACCCCCCCTCCCCTCCCCTCCCACCCGGCCTCCTCCTCCTCCTCCTCCTCCTCCTCCTCCTCATACACCCCCTCCCCGAACACTCTCACACTGTGCAATAATCTGATTAAACTACTCGTCCCCGAGGGTCGTAGCGGGAAGAGCACTCGCAATCACTTAATCTAGATGGCCCAGAACTTCATTAATAGATCAAAATTAGATGCGCAAAGGGGTGGATAACTGTTAATTGGCAGCATCCAAAAAGTTAGTCCTTTTGCAAATCAATGGTCCTTTTCGATATTGTCGATAGATTTTTTTTTAAAACTTCGCCTTTAGAAAATGAGTGGTTGATAGCCTATGTTGTGGTTGATGGAAAACATGTTAATATATGAACCCGAACCAGCTCGATAACAATGACATTAAAAACATTATCATGGTAATGAATTACTTTTCTCCAGGGTGTCGAAGTCTGTTGTTAGATTGTCCTAATGCAATGCGATACAAATTGCGCTGAATTATCATGACAATAGAAACCATTGATGTTCGATACGTTTCTGCCGTAGAGTGCAACTTTCACAGGAGGCATCTAAAGCATGCGTACGTAGACGTCTGTGCAAATAAAAGGGGTTTACTTCGACAGACAGTCGATTTGTAGGTAAATACAGCTTCCACACCTTAATCGATGGTCGTGGGTCAGCCGTATAATGTCTTAGACTGGGCAACTGCAACTGATTGGAGTTCTAACAATTCTAAGCAATCCTGTTAAATATGGCCAGACGGATTACGGGCCCTAATCCATACACACACACTTTGGCATTTAAGGTCCTGCATTCAGATATTTACACATAAACCCACACATAGTATGTCTTCTAGACACAAATAACCTAAAGTAGCCCTTTTCATTACAACTCAACACTACTGTAGCCTACTTTTGAAAATGAAGTAGCCAATGTTGGTCTTCACTTTACCCGAATTTCACACAGTCAGCTAAAATCATCTAATTCCATCTCAAACCGACCTTGGATAACGCCTGTACGAGCACCATCTAGTGGACGAGAACATCTCGTTGAGGTAGGCCCTATTCATCCGCAGCACGTTGCGGCTTGACACAGAGGATACCTCAGATACATCCGCCTGCTCATCGGGGTGTTCTCTCCGTGGTAAGATGTCTTTGTGTCAGAATGGGCTGTATCTCAGTTTTGAAATAAAGTAAACCCTTTCACGTGTTTAAAGTGATTAGATTATCTTTTAGATGACACTCTTTTTCTGAGATAGCAGGATATTGACAAATTGATACATCCCTCTTGTATCCTATTTACAGAATAGAAACCAAGCTTGGTATGAAACTACTAGCCTAGTATTGAAACATTAGTCAGAAACATATTGATTCAATTGCTGCACAAAGCTGTCCTCTAAATAACATGAGTGAAATGGTGATCTTGTTTTTAGCCTTTCTAACTACTGAGTGCTGTTGTCCCACCGGAGGTCCAGCTGGGAGTTCACCCCCCCCCCCTCTCCTCTCCTCGGAACTACAGATCCCCAGAACTCCTTACAGTACATCAATTTAGATCCAAAACACACTCTCTCTCACACACACACACACACACACACACGCACACACATACAGTACGTGCACATATGCTCCCAGGCCATGCAGTTGTGTGTTTATACTGCGATAATGTCCTGCGATAATAAAAAGTTAGAAGTGGTCGGGTGTGTGGTCTGGCGTGCCAGTAACTGGGCTGCTGCTCCGTCAGGCAACACTGAACCCCGAAGAAACAAACAGGAAACCAGAGCAAATTGATGTGTTAGGGAGACTGATGCAGTGATGTAGGACAGGACAGTTAGAGAAATTGATCCAGGACAGGTAAGACTGGTTACGTACAGGGGATTACTGGGTCTTGATGTCACTCAACAAATATTCTTTTATTTCATTTAAAGGTACCCAACGAAACTAAATCAAAACAATCCGTTCTTTGTTTATTTTCGAAATTCCTCGATTATATGGTTCCTTGTAGTCTAATAAACATTTTGAATCACTTGAATGTCTTTCCTACCTTGTAATATCTTTGCAAAATGATATTTAGCTAATTTTTTGAAAACAACAAAGATGTGTGAAACGTCCCTATTATGGGCTCTGCGTATTGACGCAATGACGTAGTACGCAATTTTCGGGGACCACCTTCTCAAATTTGCTCTAGAGCGCATACTAGTGGTCAAAAACGACATTGGGTACTTTTAAGCTTCACAGCAAGTGGGGAAGAAGCAGATATAGAAAAGGTTTAATACTAGAAAAAGTGTTTTGCAATGCTGGATGTAGAATAGCTGATCATGTCAAATCAAGTATGAGCATTGTGATGGCTGAAGTATTGGTATTCATTTTCTGAAAGTTGTTTGCGAGATTGTTGTTGACTGATGCAAAATAATAAATCCATGAAACTAGTTCCCTCCAGACACATAGTTATGATCTAGACAAGCTATTTCATGTAATGCACAACGTAAATGTGTCCTCTCCCTGCAAGGAACTGACAACAAGATGCAATTCAGACATTACATTTCAAGTTCGAGGTTGACAAAGCCAGAGAGAATTGGCAGGTCTGCCATTAAACCAAAAAATGGAGCACTGGTGTACTTTGAACTGGTGTCAGAGAAGGACCTCCTGGTGTGTTCTGACTCAGGCTATGTGAGAAGCCCAATCTAAGACTCTCAGCACATCGGGGTTCTAATTACCTCTCTGTGGCTCAGCATGGGAAAGAGAGCCCATGTTTGCTCAGGATATCGGACCATCCCCAAGTGCTCTGGTTCTGATTTAGAAATCTTATTTAAGATCCCAAGCTGAGTTTAAGGAGTGGAGACGCTGGGTTCCATCTTTCTAAGAGGGCTTTATGAGTTCTGCGTCTCAGCTGGGGCCTGGGAACTCCCACACACACATACACACACACACACACACACACGCATACTGCCACACAAAGGGGACACTGAAGACATCCCTGAAATCACTTCCTGTTGATAATGGCGTACAGGTCAAAGCCGGCCTAGGCATTTCTCAAGCTTTTGAAATACTGTATCTTTTACTGAAACAGGCTTTGGAAATGTTGCTATGAAATTTGAACCGGTATTTTAATTCATTCCTTCCTTCATTCACAGAACTGACAGATATCCCTGCTAAAAAACAGAATATACTACTCTATGAAAAAATAAGCAAACAGGGAAATTGAAGTCGCATGAAAACATTGAGGTTGGGGTAGGATTTCAAAATTGTGATGAACCAGACAAGCTGAATCTGTTGGAATTAGAACCAGATGTCTGGCGCGTATAGCTGTCTCCTTAAAATACAAATGTGTACATAAAAGCATATGAATGGCATTTAGCATCAAAAGAGATCTTTCTAATTCTGAAATGTCTAAAAGGATAAATAAAACAAACAAATTCATAGAATTAAACCACTACTTTACAGGTCAGGCTACTATGCATTAAATGTGAGGATCCCCAGTCATTATTAAGCATTTCGTTCTTACAGTGGGAATACCCTTGCAAAATACAGTGACAGACTGACTACTTACTTACCATTAGATTTTTTTTAAGGAATTCTGTTGATTTATATTATTAACAAGCTTGTATTTTAACAGATGCTTTCATTATATTGTCATTTCCATGGTGGATTTATTTATACTGGAAAGTACTGTCAATGAGCATAAATGAGAACAATCTTTCACTTGCTACTCCATCTTCTTGTTGATGTTAACTGGACCAGAGAGTATTGAGTCTGGGAGTGGGGGGTGGTGTGGCTGATGAAAATACACATGGGCATCAGCCAATGAGGGAGCAGCTAACATCATGAGTGAAGCCATGATTATCACCATGATGAAAATCACACACATTAGTGTATTTGTATAAGGGAGTAATGTGATACTGCTATGTAACATACTGTATGCAGAATTGCATGTTGTTGCTTGTGACCACGTGTCCATAATATTACCAATGAAGCCTGTTTGAAGCAACTCACCACCATCACTTTGTATGCTGAATGATTTCCATAGGGCTTTTCCCCATTGTGTGTGAGGATAGCAGACATTATTCAACAGCAGAACTATTGAAAAGCTCACAACATTTCATTGAAAAGCACAACTTCCGGGATTTAGGGGTTAGTGTGTGTTTAATTGCAGTATGTCCTTTATCCAGCAGAGAGAGCCATTATACCCCATAGTTGAGTTTAATGGACACATACAGTAAACAAGAGCTGCTAGTATCCCCTCTACATGTATCTAGCTCACCTACTGTGAATCAGAAACTAAATCAGCCCTTTTATTTGTATATTTTGGAATAACACATTTCTATGGTACATGTATAAACTGTTTTTCTAATGACTAAGATGCATAATTATCCTACTGTGACAAATCACTAATGTCAAACTCAGCTATTTCCTAACCAGCTTGAACAGAACACGTTTGAGTTCCCGCGCAGCGCTCTCCGCCCGCTCCCCCCCCCCCCCCCCGTTCTATGTTCACCAGGCAGCCGTGTCCTCCGGCTGTAACCGGCTGAGGCAGCCGGCCGTCCGGTGGGAGAAGCGGCCCCACATTAGCGGGACCACCCAACGCTCCGCGCCGCGCTCGCTCTCCCCGGCCTCCTGGCCCAGATGGCGGGAGAATGCGCTCGCGCCTCCCCCCCCACAGCGACTGTGGGCCGCTGAGTGCTCGGAGAGCGCCTTGACAGGCCGGCCGCAGCCGCAACTAAACAAACACCTGCGGTTAAAGCGCTACGCCCCCCTTCAGCACTCCGCCCCCCACCTACCGCCGACGTTCACCCACATCTCTGTTCTCCAGCCTCTGCCCTCCATACCTCCTCCCATTCCAGTCACTCCCGTGTGTCCCCCCCGGGGGAGAGGGTCCCTGGCCAGCCATGGCCGCCTGCCTGCCCTCCAGCCTGCTGGCCGGACTCAGCGCCCCCCCCCCCCCCCCAGCAACATGTTGCTAAACAGTTGGGAGGAGGGGGTTAATGGTGCCCCCAGATCCCCAAAGGCAATATTTGCTCTGCTGTCTGAGTCTCCCTTGTGTTTAGACTCCGCGGGGAGCAAATGGTGGAGGAGGGAACACAGTCATCTGTGTGTTGTTTTCCATCGCTCAGCTTTGATCAATGGAGAGAGAGAGAGAGGGAGGAAGAGAGAGAGAGAGAGAGAGAGAGGGCGCAGTGAACTGAGGTCAACCCGACATGATCTCTCCAAGATCTTTGAACCGTGGGTGTGTAATTGTTTTAGCTGAGGGGATTGACTGCACTCTGGTAGCTAACAGTCCACCGGTGTTGTGACCATCAATGGAAAAGAAAGTCACTATCTGTGGATGTTTTATTTTATAAACGAGTGTAACTTATAGTAGATATTTATCTTGTACATGAATGAAATAAGGCGTTTTTGTTGTTTGTGACTAAGGTTGGGTTTCTGCACATTCAGAGAATCTTACAGAAGGGCTTTGTGGCACCATGGTGGTAGGGAGGTAGTCAGAGCACGGTTGTTTTCAACAAGTCACCGGGGGGGGGGAGACGTTTTCAGCACCCTCAACAGATCATCAAGAGATCTTTGTGTGTAATCCTCATAAACCAATATTTCTGCCCAGCTGGAGGTTGAGAGGCTCCCTGTCCGACTCCCTGTGATCGTCAGCTTATAAACAAATGAACTGTTTGGCTGGTGGCGCCAAACAAGCCACAGGGTGTCACTCATGTCAAAGTAGGTCACTGGGTCTCATACAGCGGAACCTTCTTTATTGACAAAAGGAAATGTCTACAGAGAGCCTTTGAACCTGGAGTCATGACATAGGACTACAGTATTTGGCTGGTGGTCTTTTACACAATGTCTTTATACTCTCTGCTGGCTCTTAACCTTTTGGCTTGTATAAAATTGAAAAATGCTACCATGGCATGATTTAAAACCAAAACCAACTTTCTAAATGTTTTTGTAAGATATTGCAAGAGGAAAGGGTTAGAACCTTCCAGATTCTACATAGAACAAGACCAAGTTATTCTAATCTCATTTTTTGGAGAGAAAAAAAATCTCATAAAGGACTGAAGACAGCAGTGGGATGCCTGTGTTTTAACGTATGGTTGACTTTGACATTTCATTAACAATACCAATAATAAAAATAACAACAACAATAATAGTATTATTATTATTATTATTATTAAAAATAAAATTATTATTATTATGCTGGTGAATTGGCCTACAAATGTATGCTTTCTCTACAGTTGAATCTGTGCTGTTATTCAGTAGAAAACAAATTGATGTTGGATATCATGTTCACTTGGTTTGAAGAAGCTATAGTAGCATATTTGTTCTCATGGTTACAGTAAACACTGTGCCAGACCTATATAGCCTCCATTATTATGGATAAGACCCATTCAACTTTGTAGTAGGCCTATTTCCATCCATCCTCCAAGAGGTTGATTATCAATAGGCCTCTGTTATAGGGCTGGGTTAAAACAAATCGATTAATCGATTCTGAATCAAATGATTCAGAATCGATTCATGAATCCCAAAATCGATCTTTTATTTAATGTATGAATTAATAAATTAAGGAATTAATAGTTAATTCATTCATTCAATGATTCATTCATTCATTCATTTTTGGAAATCAGTATCGATACCCAGCCGTAGTAGGCCTGTTGATGTGTTGCATAACTTGGCAGTCATGTGATTAAGGTTACAGCAAAAAAACAAAACAGGTTTTAGTAACACTAACCAAATCAATATTGAATCGAATCAAATTGAATCGTGCTTATCGATACTGAACCTTGTGAATCGGAATCGAATCGATTCTTGAAATTCGAATCGATACCAAGCCCTACTCTGTTACCCTCCCCTCTCCCTGCCGGGAGGACCCTCTCCCGGGCCTCGAGCCTCACCTCCTTCTATCCCTCCTCTGCTCAAGAGTCTCCATGACTCCTCTGAGGATGCTCCGTTTGGGCCCTCCTCCCCAGGTGGGTGCACCTGTGTCCCGCCCTGTCTCTCCCGCTACCGCCTCCCCAGCGGACTCCTCCTGCTCCGGTTCCTCCGAGGTCTCCTCCACCAACCGGGACCAGAGAGAGAGAGCTAGGAGAGTGAGGAGAACAAGTTCTCCACCCCCAACAGGGACCAGAGAGAGAGAACTAGGAGAGTGAGGAGAACAAGTTCTCCACCCCCAACAGGGACCAGAGAGAGAGAGCTAGGAGAGTGAGGAGAACAAGTTCTCCACCCCCAACAGGGACCAGAGAGAGAGAGCTAGGAGAGTGAGCAGAACAAGTTCTCCACCCCCAACAGGGACCAGAGAGAGAGAGCTAGGAGAGTGAGGAGAACAAGTTCTCCACCCCCAACAGGGACCAGAGAGAGAGAGCTAGGAGAGTGAGGAGAACAAGTTCTCCACCCCCAACAGGGACCAGAGAGAGAGAGCTAGGAGAGTGAGAAGAACAAGTTCTCCAACGACAACAGGGACCTGAGAGAGAGCTAGGAGAGTGAGAAGAACAAGTTCTCCACCCCCAACAGGGACCTGAGAGAGAGAGCTAGGAGAGTGAGGAGAACAAGTTCTCCAATGCCAACAGGGACCAGAGAGAGAGCTAGGAGAGTGAGGAGAACAAGTTCTCCACCCCCAACAGGGACCAGAGAGAGAGAGCTAGGAGGAGAACAAGTTCTCCAACGCCAACAGGGACCTGAGAGAGAGCTAGGAGAGTGAGAAGAACAAGTTCTCCACCCCCAACAGGGACCAGAGAGAGAGAGCTAGGAGAGTGAGAAGAACAAGTTCTCCAACGACAACAGGGACCTGAGAGAGAGCTAGGAGAGTGAGAAGAACAAGTTCTCCACCCCCAACAGGGACCTGAGAGAGAGAGCTAGGAGAGTGAGGAGAACAAGTTCTCCAATGCCAACAGGGACCAGAGAGAGAGCTAGGAGAGTGAGGAGAACAAGTTCTCCACCCCCAACAGGGACCAGAGAGAGAGAGCTAGGAGGAGAACAAGTTCTCCAACGCCAACAGGGACCTGAGAGAAAGAGCTAGGAGAGCCAGGAGAACAAGTTCTCCAACGCCAACAGGGACCAGAAAGAGAGAGCTAGGAGAGTGAGGAGAACAAGTTCTCCAATGCCAACAGGGACCAGAGAGAGAGAGCTAGGAGAGTGAGGAGAACAAGTTCTCCACCCCCAACAGGGACCAGAGAGAGAGAGCTAGGAGAGTGAGGAGAACAAGAGCAGGGAGAACATTGAGACAAAGGAGGCTGAGGTCTCCAGGTACAGTACTGCCTGGCGTCGAATCGCATGCATTCAAATGGACTGAAATGGTCAACTGTAAATAGCATAACATCTGCACGGTCGTCATTGTTCATAGTGGATTATAGTGGCACCTGTGAACTGTACCACTCCTCTCTCATCTCCTACTTCTTCTTGTCCATTCACAGATGATACTCGGATGTACTCATCTGTCCCCCTGGTGCACATACAACCCAGCAGAGTGCACTGAGCTGATTGCGTCTGTCCTACAGGGTTGCCTAATATCGGCAGCACTTGCTTGGTGAACGCAACGCTCCAGTGTCTGTTTGGCCTGCCCGCCCCTCTGCAGCGACATTGTCAGGCAGGAGTGACCGCTACCCACTGCTCTGGTCTCTGGGTACCCAGTCCCCCCCCACCCTGACCCCCCAACACACACGCACGCACACACACAAGTCTAGAGCCTGACCCCAGTAGTGGTGACAGTGTTGCTGTAATTAAGGTGAGACAGCTGCATGTGTGTTCTCTGTCTCCCCCTGCAGGCGTCTTGCAGAACTGTACAGTGCCAGGCTTGGCAAGCACACCTCCAAGGACAAGGCCCTCATGGGCATGGTCAAGACCTATTTGTCCATATACGATGATGACTACATGTATAACTATGAGCAAGTACAATAAGAAGACTCGTTCATTTGTGTGTGTGTGCGTGTGTGTGTGTGTGCACTGTAAGGAAAAAATCTGTAGAAAAATGGATTATGTGATGGCAATAAATTACCAGTACCAACATCAGTGTCTGACCGGATGAATTGGTAAAAAAAATCCCACAGACACACTCCAAGATCTTGTAGAAAGCCTTCCCAGAAGAGTGGAAGCTGTTATAGCTGCAAAGGGGGGACCAACTCCATATTAATGCCTATGAATTTAGAATGAGGTGTCATAAAATCTCCTTTAGGTGTAATGTGTAGGTGTCCCAATACGTTTGTCCATTACAAGCCAACATAACGGTAAGACTGCCTCATCTAATTTTGCACCAGGCAAATTCTAATTATTAAAAGAAAAAAGGAAGGCTATAGCTTTGACAATTTAAGAGGTTGTCAGTTGTCAATCAGGGCCTCAGTTGACTCAGATGCTTCTGGGCAAAGATCAGGTTGTGCGGTTGGG
This sequence comes from Borostomias antarcticus, assembly GCF_949987555.1. Taxonomy (NCBI): domain Eukaryota; kingdom Metazoa; phylum Chordata; class Actinopteri; order Stomiiformes; family Stomiidae; genus Borostomias; species Borostomias antarcticus. The sequence goes on along the minus strand of NC_140241.1, from coordinate 21,748,468 downwards.
CAAACGGGACAAATGCTATGTCTTGTCAGACTCTCAAGCAACTTCTCAGATTAAATTGAGAGCTTTTGATATTAAGATTAAAGCTATCTAGAAACAGATCTATGCTGAACGTTTGTATATTATATTCAGAAACAAAAGGAACTGGGGTGTTATAGCATCATGGTTCAAATTCCCTGTCACTCTCTCACTCACTCACTCGCTCACTCAGTCACTCGCTCACCCAATAACAACTGAAATGTCAGTAAAATTAGAAAATAAAGTGCTTTTTATTTTTTATAGCGGAAACGTAAGTTATATTGGGTGATGACTTACCAACGATAGGGTCCGTTCAACTCACCGTCAGTTCAACTCGGAGCTAGTAGGCTACATTTCAAACCTAAAGTATTTCTTTAGCTATGAACAGGAGCTAAAGACGGCTATCCCGATCCTCTGTTTTGGAATAGTGTTTTACAGGTTTACTATTGTTATTTCTGCCGGAGACCGTTCGTCATTCGGGGAGCTTCGAAAGCACGTGGTAAGATGCCACAGTTTATCTATCTTACATTGCTTCTGTTCAAACAGATTGCTTCTGTCTGTTCAAATACTGTAGCAATAGGTAGTCTTCTTTCTATGAGCTTGGATAACTATAATCGCTTGAAATAAAAGCCGTTTAACCTAAGGCTGTGTGTCCACTGACAAGCTGTATGTAGTTGAACAGTATGGAATTATTTTTGTGCCAAAATTCTGAGCGCGCAGAGCACTTAAGTTTCTGTGATCGATTATCTTAGCCTAGCGTAAACTCAACTGCAGGTGCTGCTCTTCTTCCTAGCGCGGCAGTATATGAGAGAAACTGATTAATGAGCAGGACGTGGCAACAGTTTTCTGACCATAAATTAGTATCGTTATATAAGTTATTACTCCATGTGGATGTGTTTAGTTCGTTTTGTTTGTTTATTCTTTTTGCAAAGACTGATAATTTGCCAAAGGTTAGGAATAAATCCAGTTCTTTCCTTTTAACACCTGCCTCGATCTCCTTTGGATCATGGAGTAATGCCTTATAGGCTAGGTCTACGAGTCAGAAATCTTAACGTCCTGCGTGAGTGGCAAGAATTAATTTTGCCAGTTGGCCACTACAAAAGTCAGAAAACTGCTCCTCAAGACAAAGATACAAGACAGGCCCTACTTGCAAGTGTATGGATCAAGAACGGACCTGAAAACGGCTCACCAGATGGACAGTAAGCACCAAGTGTAGCTAATAGCCTATTGATTAGAACGCATTGCTAAAGTTACTGTGTGGAAACCATTTCATGAATATTGTCTGGCGATACAACTAGCCAAGCATGTCAATCATGGAAAGGGAAATGTCTGAAAAGAGTACCAAAGCTAACCATCAAAGCACTGGAGGAGAAGCTTAGTCGGCTTAAAAGAGAGAGGAAATCGAAGTTGTGTTGCATTACCAAAAAGAGAATGAAATTGATGCTGTCATTCAGGATGATGGCAACGTTGAAGAGTTGTCTTCTAAAATAGTCACTGAATTCACAAAGATATAGGAAATTCTGTGATGCCAATGCCCTTGTGAGTGAGGAATACATTATCCAAGATCAAACAGTGGTATGAGTCAAATGCCGCAGAGTTAAGGCACTTTGTGGAAGAGTGGAGGACTGGTTAGAAATGAAATCACAACTGGCAGACGCTGAGGTTAAGCCCACGGATACCGCCTCAATGGTTCATCCAAACGTAGTAATAAAAGGCACACAAGCCGATCTTGTTCTATCGTGTCTTCAACCACATCCTCTGCTAGAATTAAGATAGAAGCTGAAAGAGCAGCACTGGAGACACGTGTAGAGGCATTAAAGCAAAGACATGACATTGAATTACAAGAGGCTTTGCTTAAAGCAAAAAGGGAAGATCTGAACTTGCAAACTGATATCGCTGCAGCTAATGCAAAACTGGAGGTCTTAACATTAAACGAGTTGGTTCACAACACCCCCACTGAGCCTAGGAGTAGGATGACTGCCTATCTTGACAGAGCATGCCATCATAGTATAGGGCAGCTATAGAGCTGGGCAGTCAGAAACGTATGTTCTAAGGAGTAGGCTGCATGTGACGCAGAGAACCAGGTATAACAATAGTCCAGAAAGAGTAAGCAGAGCTCACTAGCTAAATACAATGGCTAACAACCAGCCCACCACATAACCTAGACCAGACCATGCTGCTGGTATTGAAGATTCGCTTAACATCACGAAGCGACAAAATGAGATTACGGCACTTTTAGTAAAGCAACAAAAAGTATCTACTCTCCCATCGCTGGATATCCCGGTCTTCGATGGGAATCCACTGGAGTTTGGTTTCTTAATGAAAGCGTTCGAACACGGGATAGAAGAAAAGACCGACAGCGATAAGGATAGGCTGCATTTCCTTGAGCAGTATACCTGTGGTAGACCTAAGGTGCTTGTTCATAGTTATTCACATGCATCCTGACAGGTCATACAGAAGCGAAGAAGCTCCTAAACAAGCACTTTGGTAACGAGTACACCATTGCCTCTGCCTATGTTGAGAATGCCCTAAATTGGCCTGTAAATAGGTCAGAAGATGGAGAAGCACTCACTGAGTTTGCTGTGTTCCTCACCGGTTGTTGCAATACAGTTGACAACATGGGTTGCTGCTGAGGCTGCATTGGAGATCATCCTCTGGGGTTTCCCCAAGGGGGGCGGCTGTAGCTCAGTTGGTAGAGTGGGTCGTTCAGTGATCGAAGGGTCAGTGGTTCGAATCCCAGCTCCGACTGTCCACATGTCGAAGTGTCCTTGAGCAAGATACCTTACCCCAAATTGCTCCCAATGAGCAGGTTAGCACCTTGCATGGCAGCTACCACCATTGGTGTGTGAATGTGTGTGTGAATGGGTGAATGAGAGGCCATTGTAAAGCGCTTTGAGTGCCGCTAAGGTGGAAAAGCGCTATATAAGTGCAGTCCATTTAAGGAAATTGCCATGGTTCAGGAAAGACAGCTGGTGTCAAAAGGCAGCCCTCTTTATCGGTTGTCACCAGTCATGCAATGTGGTATTTTGAGAGTCGGTGGCAGGTCAAATAGATCAGCCATGCAGGAGGAGTCAAAGCACCCAGACATCTTGGCCAAAAGCTTGCACCCCTCACCCCTCTCACCCCTCTCATTCTCAGATCTCTGCACGAGGAACTAGGACACAGTGGCAGGAATCATGTCTTGTCAAAGGTATGACACACATACTGGATTTTAAGATCTCATGCATCTGTCTGGACAACCCTGTCACGTGTAATCTGCAAACACCAGCATGGAAAAATGGAAAGTTGGATTATGGCAGACCTTGATCAAAAGGTACGGTGTGGTATTTACTTGTTTGGCAGTGAGGGCTGATCACATTGAGATGGCAATCTCTTTGGACACGACTTCTGTATCCATGTGCTGTGCAGATTCATCACTAGGAGAGGACAGGTCCAGACTATCCGTTCTGACAACAGGACAAATTTTGTAGGCGCCAAGTGCGAGTTATGGGAGGCTGTTCAGGCTTTGGATCACACAAAGATTCAAAACACCTTAGTGGCAAAAGGGATCACGTGGCTCTTCAACCATCCTGCCGCGTCTCATTTCAGAAGAGTATGGGAGCGGAAGATAACTCCAAATGAAACGACAAACAACTTGTAATGGCCCCTGCCTTGCACTTTTTGCGCCAGTGGGTTCTTGCTCCCACAATAGAATGCTAATTCAAAAATATGGGTAAAACACCTGTGAAAATTTGATATGGAAATTTTCTTCATATTAACACATATATGCATTGGGCCATATTTTTCCAGACTTTTCTTAGTGTGTGGGGGGCAATTTAGTTTTTTTGAGCATCTTTATTAATTTTACTCCGTATCTTATCATAGGATGCTCATGAATTCCTGACCTACCTGCTGTGTCAGTTAAAAGTGGAGGGGGAAACTGTGTGAAGCGTTGGCAGATTACACCGGCCCCGTCGATGACTGGGTTCAAGATGAAGAGCAACAGCGCCTGCTACGGTCCCATCTCTCAGTGCCCCGTCCTCCGGCTTAACCAGATGGTTTACTTTTAAATATATGCTAACCGAGGGTGGATGTACTCCTTCGTTCTGCTTTTCCAGCTGCGGAGCTCAAGTCCTCAGGGATAACCATCACAGCGGCTTGTCGCTGGAGCTCAGCCCAGACCTCCTGCAGAGCCTGCAGCTCACAGCAGAGCTCTAAATGTCCCTTCATCCATTTGGAAATGTTGTATTCCACCGTATGACTGAACAACCTTGCTATATTCATCACAACTCTTATGGTATACATTGCTGCTATTTTTTTTTGGGAGGTGCTCAATGATGTCGTTTGTTTGTTTGTTTGTTGCCTTGGCAACAGTGCTGGAGTGCACCTGCCAGCTGTGCCTTGGGCGCCACGCCTCAATGGTGGACCAGTTCCAGACAGCTCCACTGTGAGCCCCTCACATTCATGTGGATTAGAACAGAATATATTTGAGTAGAAGTGTGTCAACTAAGTCTTGTGGGGACAATAGATAACAACAGACAATACATACAAACAATACTGAATATAAAAGTGCACCGTTTAAAACTACACAATCATATCAGGGCCAGGGATGTATGGCTTAGTACTGAATCCGTATCTTACATAGAGGAAGCCATAAATTGTGTATGTAATTCAGGTTTATTTTGACTTGATCTGACCCCACAGGATCAGCCACCAGTGAGCAGCCAGGGTCATGGCAACAAGGATCATTCATGGTGAGGAGAACGACGGAGAGATGGAGGGAGGGAGATAGAGGGAGGGAGGGAGAGAGAGAGAGAGAGGACAGCGTGTGTTAAAGTAAGAGAGATAGAAGGAAAGAGAGAGATTGAAGAGAGTGTACGTGTTAAAGTGAGTGTGTTAGAGAGAGAGAGGGGGAGAGAGAGAGAAAGATAACGAGACAAGATGGAGGTAGGACGAGAGTAAAAAGCTAATGAGATGGTGATGATGGTCACTAGGCGTCCTGTAATGGAAAGGCATCCTAACATTTAATACGTTTCTTTACACAGTGGGAAAACGGCACATACCAGCTGTCTGTCACACACACACACACACACGCACACACACACACATACATACACACTGGAAAACATAAGAGGTTTGATTCACCCTAGCTTCATTCTGTCCCTATCTCTCCCCAGGTCAGTTATGTGACTCAGGCCCAGGGCAGTGGATGGCTTTGTCTGGACGACAACAGAGTTCTGAAGACCAACGAGGCCACAGTGCTCCATGAAGCCTCCTCAGCATACAATCCTCTTCTACATACTCAGGTATGGCATTGGCCCAACGTTAGTAAAGTCATCCCAGGCAGCTAATCCTCAGCTCTACCAACACTGGATCTTTGTAGCTGTCTTGTTTTTCTTTGTATTGTGCTGACTTTGGGTTGATGTCCCGTTGTTGTTCTGGTAGTGGACCAGGAGCGGGGGACCATGCGTCTAAATAGTCAGACGGTTGGGTCCCACAATCTGAGTTCAGGAGGAGAAACACCAAAGGCCTAAAAACCACCTACACCAAAACAAACAAAAAAATAAACAAAAACAAACAAAAAGACAGCCTAGAAAGCAAAATAAAATCAAAAACCTACAAAGAACAAACAAACAAAACCAAAAAAAAGTGGGCTTCATAGACCTCCACATCAAACGAGCAGGGGAGGCATGCCCACCACAGTCTGCCAGTGGTAGACCACCGGGATGAAACAAGCACAGACCAGACGAAGGCCCAGTCTGCCACCAACGGACCACCAGGCAATGGGCACAGGCCAGGGCAGTGGTCGGCCACCTTCAGAACCTCTGGTTTCCGTGGGCCTTTTAATAGCAATGTGTGTTGATGAGACATGATTAAAGTGCATATGAACTGGCAAATGTAAATTTTTCCTGAAAGAAATGGGATTTTTCACTGTGAAAATGTAAGCAATGATATATCTAGATGAGTACAGCGATTATCATAGATCATCTGGGAACAGTGTTGGGCAAGCTAATTAATAAAATTAATCTAGTAAAGTTACTGATTACTTTATCTAAATTGTAATTAGATTACTGATTTCTCTCTGAAAAGTAATTACTTTACTTTTTAGTTACTTTCTAAAACCAGATCATCATAGAAGTGCTGATCTAGAATCAGGTTTTTAATACACAATATACATCATGTACACAAGAAAATCTGATCCTATACCAGCACTCTTGGCACATCTCGGCTTGGAAAGTGTATGGATGCCACAGGAGGACTGAGAAGTCAGTTAATCCTGCATTCGGATAACATCATGCAGCATCACTAAGGGCACATTTTATATTTGGCTGAGGGCAGGTAAAGGTTATTCTCATTTCCGTGAAGAACCTTGGTGAATATTCATAAGGACGCAGCTTTAGATAGGCACAGTGTATGCGTGCTAAACAGCCCTTTTGAAGTGTAAACATTGTGCCCGGATTAAAATGACTGGCAGCTTTGTGATTGGTTCAGCTCAGTCTGAAGCAGTAAATTAATCATATGCTCAGGTACAAATGATCTCTGACATGCTGAGAGTCTCTCTTTGCCAAGTGGCTATTAAAGTATGAGAATGGTGCACCTGCTCTAGGAAGACTAGAGGCGACCTCAAAAGCCCTTCCCCTGTCCAACTAATTTTGGGCTCTAATTGAAAGTTAGCAGTTTTGATTGTGAACAGCTTTGAGACTGCGTGCGTGCGTGCGTGCGTGTGTGTGTACGCGCGTGTGTGGTGTAAGAAAGAGTACACTGCGTGCAGCAACTCTGCTGTGCCCAGAACTTTATTTGATTGTTTTGGACATAATTTGATCATTTTTGGACATGGTGTCAAGATTTTTTCCAACGGCTGAGTCACTTTCAAACAAAAACTCCCCCCGAGTCCCTAGGTAGAAGGGTAATCAGTCATGTTGCTAAGGAAACAGAACATTGTGCAGGTGGCAGCAGGGTGTGTTTTGGCCATGATTTCAAAGATTCTCTTGAATGTTGACTGCGAAAACAATGCAGTCTTTTTAATTACATTGGAATGTTAGATGTTTCTTTAGCGTGTATGAGTCTTCTATCGACTGTCACACTGGACATATTAATCAGACATACCTGTTCTGGTGATTCTAGATAAATCTTCATCCTTCAAAAGTCCTCTCTCTCTCGCTCTTTCTCTCTCTCTCTCTCTCTCTCGCTCTTTCTCTGTCTTTCTCTTTCTCTCTCTCTCTCTTTCTCTCTCTCTCTCTCGCTCTTTCTCTCTCTCTCTCTCTCTCTCTCTCTCTCTCTCTCTCTCTCTCTCTCTCTCCTCTTTCCACAGTCTCCTTGTGGCCTAGTCACGAGGTACTCTGAGCACTCATGAATAAATCAAGAGATGGAAAGCAACAAAAAAACAAGGTTGATTGTAGGACACGGGAGCGGCTGATTAAGGACATGTTATGTCAGCAACCTCAGATGGTACCTGGCGTCAAGGTGGCCGGGTTAATGAATGGACATGACACGTTCAAGCACGGCACACACCTGTTCCGCCCTGACCCCAGGGACTAGTGGGGCCGGAGCTTCTCCTCACCCGCTGGCAGGGTCTGTAGTGGTCAATCCATCACAGCAGGCTGGCTCCTGCTGTTCACAGCTCTGGATATCATCAGAATGATAATAAGGCCGGATTCATAGTCGACGCAAACTACATAAGCGCAAGCTTCACAAGGCCACGCAAGATCCCGTTGCGTCCTTGCGTGTGTCATGCCGAAATTTGTCACTTGACGCAAGCAATAGTGCAATTCCTTGCGTTTCCACCAAACAAAACACGGAACGCAAGAACGCTTGCGTTGTTTACGTCGACTATGAATCAGGCCTAATACTAAGGAGGTGAGGTAAGCGGTAGGCTCAGTGGAAGGAGTGAGGAAGATGGTAAACAGACTGCACTTATGTAGCGCTTTTTTATCCAAAGCGCTTTACAAAGGCATCTCATTCACCCATTCACACACCGATGGCGGCAGCTGCCATGCAAGGCGCTAGCCTGCTCATTGGGAGCAATTTGGGGTTCAGTGTCTCGCCCAAGGACACTTTGACATGTGGACAGGAGGAGGCGAGATTCGAACCGCCGACCCTACGATCACTGAACGACCCGCTCTAGCACTGAGCCACAGCCGCCCCAATAAGAGGGAGGCGAGTTCGGCCGTGTGGAAGGGGCGAGGGAGGCGACCCGGGAGGTGGACAGATGACTCCCGGGGCAGGAGGAGAGACGGGGGTCAGGCAGGGCACAAGGACCGCGGAAAGGTCAGCGCCACAGCGAGGAGAACTGTTCTAGACGGGGTACGTCATACCCGAGCTGTAGGCGAGGGGATCGAGGATCACCAGAAGAGCCACTGGGATGACCAGAAGAGCCACTGGGATGACCAGAAGAGCCACTGGGATGACCAGAAGAGCCACTGGGATGACCAGAAGAGTCAGTGGGATGACCAGAAGAGCCACTGGGATGACCAGAAGAGCCACTGGGATGAACAGAAGAGCCACTGGGATGACCAGAAGAGCCACTGGGATGACCAGAAGAGTCAGTGGGATGACCAGAAGAGCCACTGGGATGACCAGAAGAGCCACTGGGATGACCAGAAGAGCCACTGGGATGAACAGAAGAGCCACTGGGATGAACAGAAGAGCCACTGGCGAGCAGGCGAGAGCCCTGGTGAACGGGTACTCGTACGCCCTTTTAATATTATATCCGCATTATAATTGTGGCCTATAGCCACATTAAGATAGTAGATTTTTGTGTATAAGTGTGGAATTGTTCCACTGTGCTTCTTTGTTTAACTCCCACTCTACCCAACTCAAGTAATGCGGCCTGCTCATTCTCATTGTCACAGAACCCCCCCACACACACCTGCCACCGATCTGATTGGCCGAATGGCTGATTGATTTCCGCGGGGGGTCCAGAATGTGTTAGGGGATAACAAGCCCCCCCCTGCTGCCCCCCCCCCCTCCCCCGGAGGGCGGGCCAGGCGACTGTCTTGTCCCGGTGTTTGACACTCGGAGCCTGTGACAGACCTCCATTAGGCCGGGGACCGGAGGAAGCCCCACAGGGGCGCCGTGTGACAGGGCCACCCGCTAGGAGACGAGCTGAGTGATGGAGACACCCGCCCCGCTCTCTCTCTCTCTCGCTCGCTCTGCCTTTTGTTCTCTCCTTTTCTCTCTCTCCCTCCCTTTCTTTCTTCCTCTCTCGCTCCTCTCTCTCTTCCTCTCTATCCCTTTTGTTCTCTCCTTTTCTCTCTACCTCTCTTTCTCTTTCTCTCTTGCTCTCTCTCTCTTGCTCTCTGCCGCTCTCTTCCTCTCTCTCCCTTTTGTTCTCTCCTTTTCTCTCTCTCCCTCCCTTTCTCTCTCTTCCTCTTTCACTCTTGCTCTCTTTCTCTCTCTCTCCCCCGCTCACCTCTCTGTCTCGCTCTACATCTCTGTCTATCTGTCTCTATCGCTATCTCTCTCTCTTCATCTCTCTCTTTCTCTCTCTCCCCCTCTCATCTCTCTATCTTTCTCCATCCTTCTCGCTCTATCTCTTCACTCTCTACTCCATCTCTACGTGTCTCTCTCCATCTCTACTTATCTCTCTCCATCTCTACGTATCTCTCTCCATCACTGTCGCGTCTCCAGACACAGTTGAAGCGTCTCTCTGGCTGCCGGGCCCTGAAGGCTCAGTTTAATTGAAGTGTAGTGCGGTATTGCATTCTTTAACATGTGCACTGGAGGAGGACACAAACACACACACACACACACACACACACACACACATTCCCTCACTGATCCTAGCAAAACTGGCCTAGCTGTGTAATAACTGGGTAATAACTGGGTAACAATATAGTGCTGTGACATAGTATAGAAAGGACCTTTCTTTGGTGGTGTCATGTTTGGAGCCTGAGGTAGCCTGGTAGCTCCTGGCTAAAGGCTATAGCTGGTAGCCTGGAGTTGGCCTGGTAGTGGTGGCTGGTGGCTATAGCTGGTAGCCTGAGGTTAGCCTGGTAGTGGTGGCTGGTGGCTGTCGCTGGTAGCCTGAGGTTAGCCTGGCACGGGATAGAGTCAGCAGAGCTGAGCAATAGCATGAGCTACGGTTGCGAGTTATAATTTACATAAAAGTATTTAAGTAGCCTACTTATACTGTATATAAGTATATAAGTACTTATGCTGAATGACCACTAAAGAATGACTTGAATATATTATATGTGCAACATGAATATTTCTCTCCTTAATCCGTTCCCTCTGCGCTCTTGTGAAGGTGAACTGCTTTAGTTGCCTTTCATGCAAAGATCTCCAGCTAACACTCATGAGCGTACGTGACAAGTACGATGATTAAAAATAGCTCTGGGCTTGTCGGGAGCGGCCTAAGTGCGTTGACTCGTGGAGCTATCTGCTAATCCCATGAAGGGCTGCGGAAGTTAGAAATGCAATTATGGAGTCGTTCTGGCTCAGGTCAAGGGTCGACTCTTCTCAGGGCTCAATTTGAACGGCCGTCAGATGAATTTAGCGTGCGGTCTTTATTCTGGGGTTATTAACCAGAGTGGGGTGAGGGGTTGTTAGTTATGTCCATATCATTCACTCACTCACTCACTCACTCACTCACTCACTCACTCACTTCACTCACTCACTCACTTATTCACTCACTCATTCACTCACTCACTTCACTCACTCTAACCTACTCACTCACTTATTCACTCACTTATTCACTCACTTATTCACTCACTTATTCACTCACTTATTCACTCACTTATTCACTCACTTATTCACTCACTCACTCACTCACTCACTCACTCACTCACTCACTCACTCACTTACTCATTCACTCTTGTTTTCCACTGCCTCTTCTATCGGTCTCTTTCTCTCTCACACACGCACGCACACACACACGTACACACATTCTCTCTCACACTTTCTCTTTTTTTCCTTGTCTGATGGTTTTGTAACATTTCTATTCACCTCACCTTTTCCTCTCGTGGCGATTTAGACATTTAGTCTTTTGTCTTTGTTCTCCTCGGGTCATTTGTGTCCTTTATGGAGCCGTTTGTGGACGCCAGCTGACACATTCTCAGACACACACTTTCCTTCGGCCCTGAGGCTGATTGATACCCTGTAACCCATGAACGGGCCGGGCCATGGAGCGTGTTCTGCGTTCAGACCCCTCCCTCTCTTCCCGGAGCCCCTTTCCTTCCCGTACGGCCCCCGTGTTGCAGAGAGCCAGACGCAGAGGTGCCGGCCGCCATTTTGAAACTCATCGGGTCTGCATCATTCACCGAGAACACTCCCCCTCCCCCCCTTTCTGCTCAACCCCCCACGCCTCTCATCCTCAGAGCGAGCCTGTGAATCCATAGCCTGTGTGAACGAGGGACACGGTCCAGCAGGAAACACGCTTTCAACGCAGGGTCAGTCCAGTGAACGTGTATATCAGTCTGCAGTGTGTTTTTTTTTTGTTTACAGTAAAACTGCGTCCATGGAACTGACCCACTGGGTTTATGCAGACCTGTGGGCCTACCGGCTTATCAAGCTCACAGGCATTCAGAGATCATCTGTCGCGCCGGGGAGCGGAATTCAATGGCTGTCTGCTGCTAATTAGGTTTTTTGCTCCCGCGGTTGTTTATGGTAAATTAAGGAGGAGCTGTGTCTGCTAAAGAGATGTGAATTAGTGGGATTATCCCACGTTATCTACATACAGTATCTGGAGCAGTGGGATTTATTCAAACACACACACACACACACACACACATGCACACACACATACACACACACACAGACATGCTATCAATCAGGAAGAGAACAGATAGAAACATTGCATTCATACGGTCAATAGAAGCAATCCATGTTCAAAGATGGATGCATTTGAATTGAAAATACTGATGGAACAATATTATTTCTGCGACCTCCAGGTAGTTTTGGTTTCTCTACATCCATGAACACATTTAAAGAGTCGTCCTTCCTTTTTTCCCCCTCCATATTTCCCACAAGGCCTCTGTGAGCCTAGTCATGCTAGATGGCGCTGTAACCAAACTCTTAAGGTGGTGAATATCGGTTAGGAGTCTCTATGGGAGATGGGCTCTTTAGTTACACACACACAGGCACACGCACACACACACACACACACAGCATGAAATGAATATCACGATTCATCACTCAGCTATCAGCAGTGTAGATTAGAATCACTTCACACACACTGAACATAATGTGTGTGTGTGTGTGTGTGTGTGTGTGCGTGTGTGCGCGTGTGTGTGTGTGCGCATATGTATGTATTATAAAAGGCATAATATCTACCTTTCCATCATAGCTCCTGCCTGGACAGGAGGAGACTAGTAATCTTTTCCATTCCCTGGCCTGATCTGTATCTCAAACCAATAATGCACGGTTTATATTGCCTGAATGCCTTTGCAGGATCGAGGATCATTATTCCATAAAAGCTGCCTAGAAGCTTCCTTGGCGGAAGCGTCCTCACCTCTGAAATAACATGTCAGGTAAAATATCACAGTCCCCCAGCTCCTCACATCAAGAAACACGACGGCAGTTAAACGCTGACAGTAATGGACCTTGATCCGGCCCCTTTTTCTCTGGGCGTCAGAGTAAAAAGTTCCCCCTCGTTTACTCATTTCGACGTCGGTTGGCTAAGGCTCGTATCTTCTCTGACGTGTCGGTTTGTCGCGAACGCCGTCTGAGGACACAGGGAGGTCACTTCCTGGTTTCACTTTCTGGTTCCGTGCCCCGCCCCACCGCCCACTACCGCGCCCCCCAGTCCGCCTCCTCTCCCCCTCCATCCTCAAAAACGTAGGAAAGCGTTAAAAAGTCGGAGCTGTCAAATGCACACAACGTAATTGGAAATAAAACCCATAGCATACATAATTTACACCCAGCCCACATTGTAATTGTCTTCTCATAAATAGTGCGACTGGTGCATTTCTGCATGGCTTCCCTCTGCTACCTCCAGCTCCTCTGTATGGCTGGCTGCCCTTGGGAGTGAGCCAGTCTTTAGATTGGATCCCCAGCCTGTCGGGTCCCTAGAGGGTGGATGGGCGGAGAGAGGGGGGGGGGGGGGGGGGGGGGGGGGGTGGTGCTGGTTTGGCTGCTGACGCTGGGGGGGCGGGGTCTGGAGAGCTGAGCTGGCTGCCTGGAGCAAGATTACCCTCCCCGCCCCCCAACACGTAGCCAACCTGTGAGGGATGTCCCTTCTCTGTCAGTCCAGCTGGACGCCGTGTCGCTCCGGCGTGCCGGTCAGATCGGGGGCCGGCCGCGGGGGGGGGGGGGCGGGGCATCAGAACTACGGTGGCCGTACTGGGTCACGTTCTCCCACACGTCTGCAGATTAACGCTTTGGCTTTGCATGGAAAATCTCCCACGCTCTGTTTGAGGGTTTCACATTATGATTGGTAGGATCGTATGAACGTTTTTAAACACAGATCGATCTGGGATGATCCAGCCCTTAGTGCTATTGATACAGCATGTGATTTGTAGCTATTTTCATTATGCTCACAACCATTCCAAGATACGTTTTATTATTTTTTTCATAGAGAAGGTGTCTGCAAGTCAAGTGTGTCGGTGAGTGTGTGTGTGTGCAGTGTGTGTCTACGTGCAGTGTGTGTATGTATCTACGTGCGGAGTGTTTATTTGTGCGCGTGTGTGTGTGTGTGTGTGTGTGGGTGACGGTGAGTCTCCCGCCATGTTAATGAGAGGCCTGGCTGCATTGACTGCCACTTGCGGGGGTGTAGCCGGCTGATTTATCACACCTGTCAGACCTGGAATTGTAGGCAGACTGGGGAAGATAGTGTACTAATTGATTGTCCTCCTCTGCGTCTTCCACTGAAATTTGTTGCCGGAAATCCATTATAAACGGATCTGGCACTCAGGTACATATTGTGACAGGGGCGTGTGCATCCGGTGTTGCACGACAACCCACCACAAGCAATGAGCTGTGTGTGTGTGTGTGTGTGTGTGTGTGTGTGTGTGTGTGCGCGTGCGTGTGAGGGTGTGCTTATGTTTGTAGATGTTTGAATGTGTGTTTGTATGTGCGAGGGTATGTTTGTTTGTAGATGTTTGGATGTGTGTGTGTGTGTGTGTGTGTGTGTGTGTGTGTGTGTATGTATGTATGTGTGTGTGTGTGGTGTATAAACTACTTCCAAATCGAATGTGTAATCAGACATTAAGGTGGCCAACTGTGACACCATATGGAGATCACAGAAAAAGACTAGAATGTACATTTCCTGAAGAAAATGTAATGCTGGCTGCACCAGCCCTGTTTCTCAGCCCCAGCCTCTATTCAAAACTAATTTAAGACACAAACCACATCCTAATATTACAGTATTACAACAGATAATGTTCCTCTTGTACCGCTATGAGTGGTTGCTAAAAGACTAAACTAAATGTTCCACTCGTGCTTTCAAAATCGATTATCAAATCAATTGTCAAATGGAGTTGACTTTCCCCTTTCTTGACTCAGCTGAGTGTTGCCAGATTGGATAATTTCCTGCACAATTTGTCTGGTTTGTGTTGCATTGTTTGAGGGGAAATGGCATTGGGCGGGCTTAATGTCTATTATAATATTGGGCGTGTTTTAATCAATTAGGGCGGACTTACAGCACTTATTGCTATTGGGCTGGAAAACATAAACAGACCTGGCAACACGCAGTATTCACACACCCACACGTGCGCGCGCACACACACACACACACACACACACACACACACACACACACATATATATACACACACAAAGACACACACACAGATAGGCAAGGCATGTTTCTCTATAATGCTCGCATTGAAGCAGAGGCTACTGGTTGTAAATACATGGCAGAGAATCACAACTTATTAATCAAAATTATTTTATTATAATCAAAAATGAATGTAATAAAATAGTTGACTGGACTTAAATGAGTAGCTAGTCAGCTGTTTGGCAGCCGTTCAGCCAGCGCATATGGAAAGCACTGAAGCAGGTGTCATACAGAAGAAACGGAATGGATAATGCTTTAGGAGAGCTACAAGAACAAAAACGTAGAGTTACAGTATATCCATGTAGAGTTATATTTATATGGTTCTTCAATCAATCAATCAATCAATCAATCAATCAATCAATCAAAGCTTTATTTGTTTAGCGCATTTCATACCCAGAGGCAACACGATGCGCTTTACAGAGAACAAGGGAGGTGGGCATATGACCCACCTCTACATATTCCCATGTCCGACCAAAAACGACGTGAATGCATGCAAGTCGCGTGAACATTTTCCGCACTCAGAGAAAACGATCATCCGAGCAATCCGCCATGGACTTGAAAGCAGTGCGCAAGACCGGACCGCGTGAGCACGCGCTGGAGATACACGCTAGGAAGACCAGACCGTGTGAGCACGCGCTGGAGATACGCGCTAGGAAGACCGGACCACGTGAGCACACGCTGGAGATACGCGCTAGGAAGACCCGACCACGCGAGCACACGCTGGAGATACACGCTAGGAAGACCGGACCATGTGAGCACATGCTGGAGATACGCACTAGGAAGACCGGACCATGTGAGCACACGCTGGAGATACACACTAGGAAGACCGAACCACGTGAGCACACGCTGGAGATACGCGCTAGGAAGACCCGACCACGTGAGCACACGCTGGAGATACGCGCTAGGAAGACCCGACCACGTGAGCACATGCTGGAGATACGCGCTAGGAAGACCGGACCACGTGAGAACATGCTGGAGATACGCGCTAGGAAGACCGGACCACGTGAGCACACGCTGGAGATACGCGCTAGGAAGACCGGACCACGTGAGCACATGCTGGAGATACGCGCTAGGAAGCGCGCTGAAGTCAACTTGAGAGATGCCATGGACCAAACATTTGTCAAACATTGGAATTAACGAATGGACTCTGGTTTGCAGAGCCTCTTTTGACACACACACACAGACACACACACACACACTCTTGGGGAATTTGTAGGCTACCTTGCTTTGAATTATAATTTATAATATTTCATAATTGTCATTTTTTTGTGGGCAGTGGCTAGTTTTCAGTGCGAAACTAGAATGGAGAAGTAAGACACCTCCTTCCCTCCACTAGTCTGGGGGTCCACCTTGGGCAAGTGGTAGATTCTGTGTGCGTGCATGCATGTGTGTGTGTGTGTGTGTGTGCGCGCTTCTTGACCTCACGTTTGCTAAGATTCAGTATGTTGATAACTGCTGTTCTCTGGAGCAGCTTTTTCATCAGTGCGTCTCCCTGCTCTGCTCTGTTCAATATTTCATGATCTGATGATTTGATGTGAAGAAGCAATGGCTCCCCAGCATCGCATTATACAACACACCAATGGGCACTAATGCTGCCCAATCCATCACCAATGACATCTATAACAGGTCATTAGGAAAGGCTTTGTACAGAGGCATAAGACACCAGGCATCTCTATGTACAGTAAGTGGTTTGTAGACCTCGTCTAGTACTCACTTTTGCATAGAGGAGGCTACTGTACATCTCTTAATGAAGAAGGAAGACAGCTCTGTCAGCACCCAATCAGATGAGTTCATTCTGGGGACAACTGACAACAATGACCAATGAAAGATTATACCCACCAAGCAGCCAATCACAATCAAGTTTTCAATCAAGCCATGATATGGTATAGGTATAAAGATCTATAGAGCTGCATGTTTATATGTGTTGCACATTAATGAGATGTTTTAGAACAAAACCATTCGGATATTACTGTAAATTGGTTTCACGTACAGACTGGTGGATACTTAGAAATGTCAAGACAAGAAATATGGCTTCTCCTTGTATTGATAAAGGGATAATACGTCTTGGGATTTCCAATCACCTGCATTGATCTCTTGTGATGTAGTCATGTGACCTGTTACACACGTCATACACTAATCTTCAAGGCAATCTCAATGTCTCCCACAAATGTCATACGTTTAGGGCAAGTGCCACACCCTTGGAGTAAGCAAACACTTTGCCGTGAGCAACGCGTCTGTGTAAGAGATTATACCCAGATAGCAAGCGGATCTGGGCCATATACAGGCCAGATCTGGCCCTCGTGGCTTAGTTCCGGCCCATATATGGCCCAGATCCGCTTGATGCGAGGAGGAAGTCTTCAGGAACTAGATGAAGAGTCAGACGACCATATGACAAGCCACACCGTATTGTCTCATGCAATTAATTTGATATGTTTCTTATCTAGTTTTAACACTGCACACGGTAATATTTTCTGAATATTTAAACGGTAACTTCGCCTTCACTCAACGATGGGTCCGCCATGTGTGTCCAGTCACTGAATCAATCAATCACTTAATCTCTTTATTGTCCCATAAGGGATATTTGTTATGTGCAATTAATTAGCAATTTAGTATGAAGGTGTCACATGTATACATTTTTATGTGGGTGCACATGTGAAAGTCTATCATAAGTGGAAGTGGATGTAAGAGTCAAGCGACACACACACACATTCTAGGTCTTTCTATCTTTTTCATATGGGTAGAACTGAGACCAATCAATACCAGGTCCTTCACATCATCAATTACACAAATGAAGGCAACTCACCCACAGGCATGCGACCAATACCGTCGTCCTGTGGGACCCCTCTGCACCAATCGGATGACTGCGGTGACCCTGCATTATACAGAAGTGCTGCTGGCTTCTAAAAACCTATTCACCTTTTCCGGATATTGAAAAAAACATTCAAATTTTTATGTTTTTGAACGTGTTATTTTGAATATACTTCATCAGTCCCAGAGCGAAGAGGTTTCCAGGTAAAGGCCTAACCCGGGTTTCAATTCATGCAAAATAAAAAAATCAAAATAACGGAGTTCACAAGGTTATACGCTAGCTGGGTCTATGAGCTATATCGCTAATTCAATTACCAGAAATACTTTTCCTGAGGGCCAGCTCTTTAAAGAGGGTCATGGTGTAAATACAGAGTTTCAAACCATAATTCTCATGGAGTATGTTAAAGTGCTGCTCAACAGCTCAGATTTATGCTGTTGAGAAGGCTATCGACTTTCCCATATACAATCTAACTGCATTATCTGCAGTAGCCTCCGCCCTTCTCAGACTGCAGCATTAGTTTCAGACCCCCCTGCCCCCCCAAGATGTCCACCCTGCCACTAGAGAGATAAAATTCAGATGATACACAAGCTCTGTGAAAGTCTTTACAAAATCAATGCCATGAATCACCCTGAGCTGTGAAGTCCTCTCTCCGAGAACATTGGCAATGTTACAGTCCGTAATGTAAAACTTGAACCATGAGAGGAAAAGGCCAGACTTTGTACACTGAGCCCCCAGGCCTGTGAGGAAGGTGTTGATTGAGTCTGAACGAGTAGCTGTTCTTGGGGATTGACGGCACGCTCCTAGCAGTTGCGCGGTGGCTCGCCGTGCATGGAAGATGGATCGCATTTGAATAACCTCCAAGTTGCTAACACAAACACCATGGCACGTCTCATATCTCTGAGATACAATTACTGTACGAGGAGAAAACAACACAGGTGTTTGAGTCACCATACAGCAGAATTAAGTGCGTATCCAAACTACCCAATTGTCTGGTAAGTAAACGTCTTTCATACCGTAGATGGTTGCTTCAGTCCAAATATACTGTGCGTGCAATCACTTAATGGAAACGTCTGTCAAGCGAATCATATTTATATGGGGGCGGCTGTAGCTCAGTTGGTAGAGCGGGTCGTTCAGTGATCAAAGGGTCAGTGGTTCGAATCCCAGCTCTGACTGTCGACATGTTGAAGTGTCCTTGAGCAAGACACCTAACCCCAAATTGCTCCCAATGAGCAGGTTTGCATGGCAGCTATATAAGTGCAGTCCATTTACCATTTACCATATGCAAACCCAGTGTTCATTTCTTTCAGTGCACAGTCCTGTGCTTCACTTCTCTGTGTCAAACAGTGGCGCTCGGTGCCGTGCTGGCAATTGACGCACTGCCGATCCTCATCCACTGTCCCGCTGTGAGTAGAACCTCATCCACTGTCCTGCTGTGAACAGACCCTCATCCGCTCTACTCTCTCTCATGCTGTCTGATGGGACTTCTGAGACCGGGTGGGGGCGTGTGGATCTAATGTGTCAGGAGCCAACGGGAGCAATCATATATGTAGAGGGGCTGAGATCACATTCCTCTCAATATTTCACAGGAATACACAGGGTGGCACATGAATCATTTACACATTACACATTTTTGTGTAAATGTCTGGCTTGAATTTCAAGCCTAAGCGATGTGAAAAGAGCAAAGTAACTGTACCAATTTCAAGTGAAGCCAGACTGCAGTGAGGTCTACTAACAGTGTACCTCCATCTGGCCGATACGTATACTGTGTTATTTTGATCTATACTATAATTAGACAAAGGGGGCCGTAGGGCCGACCATGCACTTCACCGCCAAGCCACCAGAGGGCGCAGGATTGAAATGGCCATATACTGTATCTCGACGTGGGAAGATCACAGAGACACGCGGTTTGGACTGGCAGAAAGCTCTCGATGTGACTTATACGGTAATACTAAACATGTCCCATTCGTATGCATGTGCGCACACCGAACCGACCCCTGCCGGCTCCGACCCTAAGGGGGGCGCCACAGAGCCACTCGAACAAGGCCGGCTATTCCTCTCCGTTCATTTCAAGCCCCCAGGATTCGAAATCTAAAGTGAAGGCCTATTGAACCGCGCCATCTTGGCTAGATTTGTAGTCATTTTGCTATTTCCGGTGACTTTTGTACGTGCTTTTCTGTCCGACGCGCGTCCACGCACGTTCCCGGCTCTCCCCGCTATGATTTAGCAATGAAAACCGGCTTGCATATTAACCTGTTTTTGTCAAATATATCCATTGGAGAAATTATTTTTTCATCCAGGCATCTTAGTTTTAACAGGTTAAATATAACTGAACATGTTTTGTTTGCTAGTAGATGGTATTCATTCCGTTCGCGATAACGTTATTGCAGCCAGGCTAAATTCCTCCAGGGAGCCAGTGACCGGCGAGTTGGCTGCTATTTCACATTCGCCCTTGATCAATCCCAATACCGATCCATGGTAATAATGAATCAATCGTTCAGATCAGATGGGCAGTGCTGCATGCATGTTACAACATCATTGTTAGCTTTATTAACATAACCATAGACTACTTTTATCTCTCTAACGTTAGGCTATCCATCTTACACCAGTCGGCCATTCGATAGCTAGAAGCGGTCAACGCCAACGTTGACCGTGGACGTGCGTAGGACAGGAACTGCGCAAGTACAAAAGTCACCGGAAGGCCAGAAAAGCACAACTGCGCAAGTACAAAAGTCACCGGAAAGGGTCAAATGACTACAAATTTGCCAAGATGGCGCGGTTCAATAGGGCTTCATTGTTGATAGCGGTCAGTGAATGGAGTGGCTGTATCCAGTTCTATTAATACATCCATGGTTCATTTGGACTTGGGCTCAGGAGACAAAATGTCCGCTTTAGACAGATACATAGACAACTTCGACGGCTCCACAGGAACAGTACTACTATTGAGGAACAGAGATGGGATGGGAGTAACAAGTGTTCATTCATTTCAACAATGTCACGTACACCATATTTGTCCAGAGGGACATTAGGGGTGAACATAGGGTCCAAAATCATAACAAATAGTTCAGATTAGACCTCGGCCAAAATACCATTTGAAATCATTTAAATTACATAGAGTATGTGCTCGAATGTTCTTGTCTGGCACAATGGAACCAATGACATATTCCCCAAAAATGCAAACCTGATACTCCAGCCAAACGATAAAGTGATTAAACAGTAAATCAGCATCATTGCTCAAGTCATTAGATGATTGCAAAACAAAAATAATTTGTTACATCATAGCCTAGGGAACAAGGCTATAGTTTCATCACAGAAAAATGCAGTGAAATTCCGCCTTTTCAGGCCTTGTAAACATACCTCTTGAGTAAGACAAAAGCAAACCCTGAAAGGTTCTGCATAATGGGATCTGGTGGTGCACATTTGAGTTGGGTTTGGGGTGAGAATGTGTGTGCCAACAATACTCAGTCATGGCCTTTGTGAGGCCTTTACCCTCTAATGAGAATCCTCATTAGTCACACTGTCTCTCTCTCCAAAGCATGAGAACGAGAGGATACACCAAATAAACAACTTCTGCTACTCAGATATAACGATGCTGCCTTCTCTCCTGAATAATGAATACAGTGCATCTGAACTATTACAGTGTCTCGATTCAGCGACGTTCAATACTCGGTATGTGCATTGCAACACCAATCGTATTGCTGGAAATTAACATACTGACCACTACTCCGGAGCACGACATGTCAATTTGAGCCCATAAGTAGCCACTGAGCAACAGCGACAGATTCTCTCTACAAAGGACCTGATTTATTTTCAACAGGCACGTGTTGTTCATGCATAGCCTACTTGTCGCTCACTCTCCGTGTTGAATGTGCGCCCGTGTTTTGCCAATGTATGTGTATGTGTGTGTGTGTGTGTGTGTGTATGTGTGTGTGTGCTCGCGGTTGGAGGGTTTGGGAGTGGTGGCTGCTCACGGAGCAGCTGCATTTGTCAGATCGCCTTTATCTCGCGTGCGGCCCCTCTTCAATATATGATGAGCTGACCGCAGGAGTCGGGCCAGTGGGCGATGAAGTGCACTTCACTGTTTTATGATGTGAAATGGAGGTGATGAGTATTGGGGTCTAAAGGCCTGAAACATAATTGTGTGTATGTGTTGGGGGATGGAGGGGGGGGGGCATTCATTTTGGAACGGGAGAAAGGAGGCTGAGAATTATTTAGCACTGCTTTGGACTGTAGATGGAATTCCTGGCAGACACACACGCACACACTGACACACGCACACACACTGACACACACACTTTTTTTTTGTATTCCATTTATACCGCCGCATGGTGTCAGATACGGGGGGGGGGGGGGGGGGGGTCCGGTGGTTTTAGGACCAGCACGATACAAATTATTATTCTACATTCATCCTGCTAAACATGATTGTGCATTTAGTTGTTGCACTTGAGATGTTTATAAAGCAGCTACAGCAGTGCGTATTCCTGCAGGTGCATCGGGATTGGCAGAATGCTCTCTGCTCATGTTTGCCAATGGTCCTCGAGCGCTGGTCGACCCCCTTCTGAAAAGCCTGGCTATCTGACTGACAATGAAAGTGGATAGAAACCCACTAAAAATGAGTCATGTGAGGTGTAATAAGGCAGAACATTGAATGTTTGAAACATTTATTTGACCTTTGATTCACATCTGTCTATCTGTCTGTCCGTCTGTCTGTGTCTATCTATCTGTGTCAATCTATCTAGTATCTATCTGTCTGTGTCTATCTGTCTGTCTGTCTGTCTCTGTCTATCTCTGTCTGTCTGTCTCTATCTATCTAACTGTCTGTCTGTCTCTGTCTGTCTGTCTACAGTACTGTATTTATATATGTACAGTAGCAGCTGTGAACAGGAGAGCACGGTGTAGCCTACAGTCTCACGGTGTAGCCTACAGTCTCACGGTGTAGCCTACAGTCTTATGGTGTAGCCTACAGTCTTATGGTGTAGCCTACAGTCTCACGGTGTAGCCTACAGTCTCACGGTGTAGCCTACAGTCTTATGGTGTAGCCTACAGTCTTATGGTGTAGCCTACAGTCTCACGGTGTAGCCTACAGTCTCACGGTGTAGCCTACAGTCTCACGGTGTAGCCTACAGTCTCACGGTGTAGCCTACAGTCTCACGGTGTAGCCTACAGTCTCACGGTGTAGCCTACAGTCTCACGGTGTAGCCTACAGTCTCACGGTGTAGCCTACAGTCTCAAGGTGTAGCCTACAGTCTCACGGTGTAGCCTACAGTCTTACGGTGTAGCCTACAGTCTCACGGTGTAGCCTACAGTCTCACGGTGTAGCCTACAGTCTTACGGTGTAGCCTACAGTCTCACGGTGTAGCCTACAGTCTCACGGTGTAGCCTACAGTCTCACGGTGTAGCCTACAGTCTCACGGTGTAGCCTACAGTCTCACGGTGTAGCCTACAGTCTCACGGTGTAGCCTACAGTCTCACGGTGTAGCCTACAGTCTCACGGCCTTCATTGCAATTCTGCTTCAGCTTCACGTATTCCACTAGTTTCTCTCCTAATGCCATGATTTACTGCACCCTATGTTTAGAGATGGTGCATTTCCATCGGGTGGGAGCTCTTTTAGACCGTTTGGTCTAACTAATGGTGCATTCGTTTGTGGTCGGACGTGGCAAGTCGCAAGTGGCAAAATACCTACCTCCGACCTGTGTGCATTCGAGCTATAGCGAATGATATGATGATGATATGATATGATATTGACATCAGCCGGCAACTGGGGTCATCTGCAGCATGACCTGTAGATGATCTGTAGATGACACGGCACAGTCTATTTCTCTCGTGGGTATTTTACAGTAGTCCCATGCATATCAAAGTATGAATGTCGTGTTCCACAGCAGAACCCGTGTCGTTCCTCTACAGCCGCTTCAGGCATCTCTTTTCTGGTCTCTCCGCCGAGGACCGGGGTCTCTCTCTGCAGGCAGCTCAGTATGCGGCGCTCGTCCACCCCGCCAGCGCTCATTGATTAGGTATTTACCTGCGTGTTCTGATCGAACGTACCACTGGGGAGGGGCTTGTCGAGCGTGGCTGGGATGGCAAACAGCCTCTAGGCTGCCTGTCTGTCTGTCGGTCTGCCCGTCTTTGTGCCTGCCTGTCTTTGTGCCTTCTGTCTGTTTGTGTATACCGATCTATCTACCTGTCTGCCTCTCTGCCTGTCTGTCTGTCTGCCTTCTGCCTGTCTGTCTCTCTGCCTGCATATCTGCCTGTTTGTCTTTCTGCCTTCTGTCTGTCTGTGTATACCGATCTATCTACCTGTCTGTCTCTCTGCCTGCCTGCCTGTCTGTGTCTGTCTGCCTGCCTGTCTTTCTGCCTTCTGTCTGTCTGTGTATACCGATCTATCTACCTGTCTGTCTCTCTGCCTGCCTGCCTGTCTTTCTGCCTTCTGTCTGTCTGTGTATACCAATCTATCTACCTGTCTGTCTCTCTGCCTGCCTGCCTGTCTATCTGTCTGCCTGACAGTCTGGTGATCATTAGGTGACAAAGGTTAATTGAGGAGCCTTACGTGCCGTTCTGCTCAATAGCAGCAGCAGGACTAGGGAACCAATATTGATGAGAGAGCATTTGTGGTTTCTGTCATATTGGTGGAATCCTTCCCAAAATATGGATATGGCTAGAAACATATTATTTTTTATTTTACATAAAATTTACAATGCCAGTGATAGGCCAGGTATGCTGCATATTAAGATTACTGTCAGTGTTGGGTAAATTACTGAAAATTAGTTGCTAGTTACAGTTACTAGTTACTTTCAAAAGTAAGTGTTACTTTACTGCATATAGAAAGTAACTTATTACTGGGGAAAGTAGCTTTTGCATTACTTTTCAATTATCTTAATGCACAAGCTATAGTATATTATTATTATTATTACCTCCGCCCCAGGGGCAAAGCCCCGCAGGGCGGAAGGTAATGTTTTCACCCCTGTCTGTCTGTCTGTGTGTGTGTGTGTGTGTGTCTGTAGGCGGACAGGATAAAACAAAAGCTACCGGCCCGATATGCATGAAACTTGGTGGAGGGGTGCAGCATGGGCCAAGGAACTCACCATTAAATTTTGACCATGATTCATTCATAGGTGGCTCTACAGTACCCATATTACTGTAACTTCAGTGTAGTGGGGGATTTAGGTTTCAGTTTCTTCATAGGTTTCAAGTTCTTGGCGCCACTTGCAATAACGAGCTTGGCCACTACGCCAAAAACTGGCTGTTCCTGGCCATGGGGGCTTGCTTCATGCGCCACTGAGCAACGTTCATTGGATTGAATGGGCCGCCATCTTTGCATGCCTTATCCACGTCTTATAATACATCCATGATCCAGCCATGATCAGTTATGCTCGCGTCAACAGGCTGGTGTCTATTTACTTTTTCAGCTCGATCCAGAAGGTAGAACGCTAGAGCCCGCCTAGCACAATTTTGCCATCCGGCGGATGGAAGATGATGCTGCAGCAGTGTTATTATTTAAATCAGCAATATTTAAATTTCACCTTGCGCCTGACGAGACTACTGGCTGCAGTGTAGAGAGCGACAAACAAGCTGCTAAAGCTATTGCTGATTATGGTGGTTTGTGCACACAATACCACTTAGTGCGTTGCTATCAACTTGTTTGCTAACAAAGGCTAGAGCTACTAGTTAGCTGTTGATAACAAGATCAGCTGTTGCAACTGGAACACTCACCTCGGGAGTGACCATTGCCAGTTCCCACTCGCACCTCCCGAGACAAATGGAATGCACCATAACGTTAGATTTCTCATTCGTGTGGATAGTTTAAGCAATGCATTCTGTAGGCTACCTCAATAGAGTCCGCTAAATTACCATGTTTAATGCTTTATGTATACTATCTGTTAGTGTGAAGTGTGATGATTTCTGTACAGCCAAGTTCGAACCATGGGCAAGTGAGCGTAAAGGCAATACTGCCAAGAAACACAGTGACACCTGTTATATAGACTACTGTCTCAACTTGCATTTAAACGATAATGTAAACTTCAAGCATTCAAAGTAAACTGCAGACACTTCCAGGTGGATGAAAATAAAGTGTCTGCACATTAAAATGATTGACTTCATAGAAAACTATATCTCGCCTATAGACTATAGATTTAACATGTCATTGGCTGTATAACTCCCATCTCAAATGTACATCTTGTAAACTACTGTCTGCACTCTGCAGACTATGAACCAGCCCACTCCTCCCTCCACTACTGCTCTGCTTGGCTGTTAATGAATCTGAATGGGAAGTCTTCACAAAACTAGCAACGTTTTGGAAATTGGAGAGGAAAGATGTCAAGCAGAAAGAGGAAACTAAAGGTGGTGCTACAGTAACCAATTCAAAAAGCCAGTAGGAGAGCACAGCACATGAGAGGTGGTGGTGGGAGGAAAGGTAGAGGGGGGGGGGACAGGGGCGGAGGTCTGCACTCTGAGTGCAAGCCCCTCTAGTTATTATTATTATTAGCCTGTTATTATTATTATTATTATTATTATGTTGTGTAATGCTTAACACAGGGTACCCAAACTTCAATGGGTTAACATAATAACTCCTTGGCTACCTCATCTCTGGCCAGGGACCTACAGCATTCCTAGCCTTCAAACCAATGTAGGCCTAACTGAAGAGGAGAAGTCTTTAAGATTAATGTATAGGTTTAGATGACAGAAGAGTTTAGTCACTAGGGATCACTTTTCCATAATGTGTAGTAGCCTAAATTAAATAAATAGTGAAATTAAAAGGCAATTATGAATGGATAAGTGACACAGCTTCTATGCGATGTCCGTTCGTAGCATGAGAGAGACCCCGTTTAGACTTATAGAATGTGTTTTGGACAATAAGATTCAAAGTGGACAGCGAGACACATCGTTTACACCTGTGTCTACCATGCCAATAAATCTACCATGTCTATAAATGCATCCTAGACCACCTCAGCAAGTGGTTTGAGGAAACGTTTCACAAAACGTTTTGGTGGCTGTTTACACTTGTATTAAGCGCTGTCCACTTTGAATCTTATCATCCAAAACACATTCTAAAACCAAGTCTAAACGAGATCTTAGAGACATCAGGGGTCCGTTCAAATTCAGCGAACATACAGCCAACTATTTTAAACTTTTTTCAGTTAGCTTGTGATTGTGATTGTATGATTGAATTAATGAATTCAATGGCCTACTGGAGGGCCTTTTACCTTTGCGTTATTTTAATTCGAAAAATAATTAGTTACATCACTAGTTACCGCCAAAAGTAGTTACAGTAACGCGTAACAACACTGTATACTGAAGGACACAGCAGAGCACATCACCCAGCTGCGCTGAGCCATCCAGCTCTCTTGACACGCTAAACGAGCAGCAGCAACAGCAGTTAGCCTAGCGTATAACAGCCGACGTGCATTCCTGAACCCTGGTGGCGTTCCGCTGCCCCGTTCTCACTGTACAATGCTCCCCTAGACTGAGACGATAAATCTTCCACGGACAGCTGAAGCAGAAGGTGTGTTCGTGATCGAGAGGTTGGCCGACGGGGGGGTTTCTAGCCGCTGCTACAAGCTGACCCGAGGGGTCAAAGCAATAATGAAAGCGTCCGGGCCTTTATCTCCCCCACTCCGCCGTACACTCACACACCCAGGGCTCAGGCGCAGCTAAAATGTGTCGAGCAGAGTAAAGCCATGTGTCACCTACCCTCGCTCTGTCACGCCCCGGCTTAGACCCAAACATGAGAGCTCCAGCCATGAGAGGAGCGCCTCTTTTCAGTCGCTGAATCATCAGCGTCAAGAGGAAACATTCACCTCTGTTATATCCACCTTGAGCAGCGGGCAATTGATTCAGAACCCCACTTGGCATACAAACGGTCACTTGATGTTTAATACCCCCTCAGGAGCTACACTCTGCTCTTGAATTCCATAGTTAAACAGTAGAAAGATGAATTAATGTACTGTAAAGCTCAGACCCTGAGCAGAGAATCCACAGTGTGACACACACAGGGTTCATAGTGTCATTTCATGCAATGTGGTAAACATGGCGGGCGTTCTGTAAAGGCTCATTTATGCTTGACATAAAGAACGCACACGGATACGGACGGAGCTTTCTGTCCGTACTCTGCGACCATTTTGTCCGTATTTTGTCTGTCTTCTGGGAGCTTACGGATACGGGCGTAACGGAGCAGTACCAGGGCCTACCACTGGAAGTCTTGGGGGCAGTGTAGCTACAGTTTAAGCGAGACACGCCCAGACACTACGAACAGAAGAACAAGCAGCTTCACTTTTGAAATTGGCGGATTTGAATGGCGGACGTTTTTTGAGGATAGGCTGTGCGAGTTGGCGAGGAACTTCACAGTCAGTCACAGACAGTTGCGTTTATAGGGCTGTTGCGGTCCAGCCACAAAATAAGTTAAATAAAAGCAATGTTCATTTCCAAAGTGTGACACTGCACTGCCCTCTAGTAGATGTATTCAATGTATACTTAACGTAAAGGACGCATGGAAGTATGTGGGCAGTGACTGTTATAACGTTTGAATTGAACGGATAGATTTTAGTACGAAAAGGGAGCATAAATAAGCCTTAAAGCTGTCATTTACGGTAGATGATAGCTAAAAATCACAGTACATGTTTTTACACGACAGGAGGATCGACCGTTGAATGAGTGTACTGTAGCAGCACTTCAAGCAAAGTAGTGTCATCATTTCTAAGATGATTATATAGCATGTAAACATCCTTCACCATCACGTAGTTCACAAACCAAACCCGCTCAACACCTGCAGCATCAGGTGAGACCAAGTAGCCAATGAGGACGGAGCTGGAGCAGGTGGGAGGATGCAGGGGAACACACCTGGGACTCATCAAGACCTCCGCTCTGCTGGAAAATGATCAGATAAGCCGAACCCCAGGGGGCCGGGACACAACCTGAGAACAGTGGAGGAAACGCACTGCCTTATTCTTCATTCTCAGCAGGAAGTCATGTTCACCTTACATTACATTATATTACAGTAATTTAGCAGACGCTTTTATCCAAAGCGACTTACAAGAATTGCATTTAACGTAGGAAAAGCCAATGTACTACTACTTGCCAGAACTCACAAGTGCATCTCCTTTCTAAAACAAGTGACTAAGAGCATAATCTAGTGCTGAAGGCAAAGTACAAGAGTAGCAATTTAAAGTACAACAGGTGCTTAAGAGTGTGGATCATTGTAGTACTTCTTGAAGAGGTGAGTTTTGAGCCTGTGGTGAAAGATGGGCAGCGACTCTGCTGTCCTGACATCAATGGGCAGTTTGTTCCACCACTGCGGGGCCAGGACAGAGAAGAGCCATGACCACATCGATCGACCGCAGGGGCCTCGGAGTGACGGGGCAACCAGTCGCCCTGCGGTGGCAGAGTGTAGCGGTCAGGAGGGGGTATAGAGTTTGACCATGGCCTGGAGGTAGGAGGGGGCTGTTCCTTTCATTGCCCTGTAGGCTAGTGCCAGAGTTTTAAACTGGATACGAGCCACTACAGGGAGGCAGTGTAGGGACTTCAAATAAAAGTGAATTATTTATGACCAATTTTCTCTCCAGTCCATTTAGGATTTTATATTTGTACAGCTCATTGTAATGTGGGCTATTTGCCCCTTTTTCATAACCCAGCCAAAAGTGGTCTGGTCCAGAGATGGAGGAGGCACTTCTCTTTGCCAAGTCCACTCAAATTAGTCAAAATGGTCGCTTGAATGTACTTGTGTTGTGTTGAGTTAAAGAAAATAAAACTCTTGAGCTCTCCTAGATCGCGTGGCGCTCGACTCCCCAAGGTCCAGTCTGAAATGGAGTCATTTACTTCCCTGAGTGGAGAGACGTGGCCATTCACAAGTTCCTGGGTACCTCTTGTTCCGGACTATCGCAGTGCATTTAAAGCAAATAAGCCCCTCTCAGGTGTTCAATGGCTCAGCAACAACCAATTATACGGCGTGTGGAGGGTGGCGCTGGACAGATCAATCCCCAGTCTGGTCCGCCGATGACTGGAATTAAAAGTAACCTGATTGTGAGCGTTGTGATCAGCTGGCTGCCTTTGAATGCACTTCTCACAGTAAGCGTGGTTAAATGAGGAAAATGTACATATGATTATGCATGGAGACACACACACGCACAAAGATCATACATTATTCATGCACAGTACACCCACCATCACTGACACAGAAACGCACACACACACACACACACATACAAACTCACATACATGCAGAATCGAATAAGAGAATGAACATCAGTAGCCTATGCTTCATGTCTTATCCAGCCACCTATCTGCTGATGTGTGTTCATACCCGGGCGCTCGCCAACAGCGGCGGCGCTCCAAGCAGGTGATACATCACGGTCGTGTCCTGATATCCTGAAGGCAGAGCCTTACGAGACCTGCCTGCTAACACACAAAGACTTAATACCCCTGGGGACAGACCGCCACGGAGAAGAGGTCGCGGCACAGGGGACCCGCCATGGCAGTGACCCCGTTTAGACTTTTAGAATGCGTTTTGGACGATCAGATTCAAAGTGGACAGCGCTAAATACAATGTAAACAGACACCAAAAACGTTTTGTGAAACGTTTCCTCAAACCACTTGCCGAGGTGGTCTGGGACGCATTTGACCACATATCTTTAGTAGTCTAAATGCTAATGCATCCTGATGCGTCCCCAACAAAGACGTAACAGGAAAACACGTCATCAATGCAGGATAAATTTTCTCATTTTTTGCCTTATCCTGCACTCTTTTGCAAGTCGCAAATTACTTGACCTATCAATTGAAACAGTTGGAATAGTCCTAGACATACTATGAACATTAGTTCTTCAAACATATTCAGCTGCTTTCATGCGCACTTTAAAAAAAAAAAATGCTTGAAGTCAAACCAACTGATTAGCGATGTGTTTATATGGAACAGCTGTGTGACGCGCACGCAGGCAGGAGTGAGTGAGTAACTATGGTTACTACAGTATATATACGAACACAAGTGGTCAGCTGGGCACATTTGGAGACGCATGATAGGCACAGGTGTAAACGATGATGTGACTCGCTGTCCACTTGTGATCTGACCGTCCAAAATGCATTTTAAGTCTAAATAGAGTCAACAGAGTGAGGGCACGGTGGGGGATGGAGCAGTGACCATGTATCCAGGGCAGTCAACATTTTGTCCAGCTTTTAAAGAGCTCTCAGTGTCTGGGCCATTAACCAGGGGGCGGGGGGGGTCTTCAGTAGATTTCCCCCCACACCCCCTTAATGTCCCCCAATGTGGGAGGCCCCTAGATACAGGAGAGATGAGAGAGATGGGAAGGGAGGAAGCTGGGTCAGGAACCCATGACAGCGTGCGGGAGATGAGATTCTCAAACGTGCGATGTTACCACTCTGCCAGGCCCGGTAAATAGGCTATAGTTATGGAATTGATGCTGCTAGAGTCTCGAGTTATGGAATTGATGCTGCTATTGTCTTGAGTTATGGAATTGATGCTGCTATAGTCTTGAGTTATGGAATTGATGCTGCTTATTGCGTTGACATCCTGAATGCGCAGTGCACCTTTGTGTCCCTGGACAGTTTCAACACACTGTTTAATTGCCACGGGATGCTGATGGCCTTGCTGACCAGACAATTCATCCGGTTCATTCTTCCTGTCGTGCGGCCAGACAGGTACAGACAGAAGAGCCCGTCTGAGTAACTATCATCCATCTACACTGGTCTGAGAAACTATCATCCATCTACACTGGTCTGAGGAACTATCATCCATCTACCCTGGTCTGAAGAACTGTCATCCATCTACACTCGTCTGAGGAACTATCATCCATCTACACGGCACAGTATTTATTCCATGCCTAGTGCTTTGTAAAATTTTCCTATAGCTAATACAATTAAATATTTTCCAGGAGCTTGCTTGATCATCTTGTTTAGAGTGGTCAGGGACAAGTTTTTTTTACAGTTCTCTTATATTAACTCTAATGGGTTAACTGTTTTTTTCGCTTTCCTCTGGAAAATTAGGAGTAGGATCAGTATGTACCCCCCCCCCCCCACACACACACATACT
The DNA here is from genome assembly GCF_949987555.1 of Borostomias antarcticus. Taxonomy (NCBI): domain Eukaryota; kingdom Metazoa; phylum Chordata; class Actinopteri; order Stomiiformes; family Stomiidae; genus Borostomias; species Borostomias antarcticus. The sequence goes on along the minus strand of NC_140241.1, from coordinate 21,716,922 downwards.
TCTCTCTGTGAAGTGTGTACACTGGTCATAAGATCTGTCATCCATCTACACTCATCTGAGGAACTGTCATCCATCTACACTCATCTGAGGAACTATCATCCATCTACAATGGTCTGAGGAACTATCATCCAACTGCACTGGTCTCAGGAGCTGTCATCCATCTACACTAGTCTGAAGAACTCATCCATCTACACTGGTCTGATGAACTCATCCGTCTACACTGGTTTGAGAGACACATCTCCCTGTCTTTTTCCCAGTTCGTTGCACAGCTCATCACAACTCATTTCAGCACATAAGACGGCAACCACCTTGTTCCATTTGTCTTCAAAGGCTACGAAGTGTCATCGTCTGAGAGAATGGCAAACAGCCGTTTCCTGTGTTTCAGCGTTTGATAATGTATAATATCCATTCACTGTGTGCAATTTTCCTCGCTCTTTGACACTCAAACGGCCATCTGCTTTTACTCCCTGACCATTACTGCTTTTGATGTAGATATACGATGAGAGAGAGAGAGAGAGAGAGAGTGTGTGTGTGTGTGTGTGTGTGTGTGTGTGTGTGTGTGTGTGTGTGTGTGTGTGTGTGTGTGTGTGTGTGTGTGTGTGTGTGTGTGTGTGTGTGTGTGTGTGTGTGTGTGTGTGTGTGTGTGTGTGAGAGAGAGAGAGAGAGCATGACCCTCACCCCAGGCCTCAGGAGAAAAGATGGAATGAATGAGATGGACTGTAACAGGATGAGAGGAAAAACGGGACATTTCATTTCACCCCGAGCCATGATTTTCAGTAATCAAGCCCTATCACAAACAATTATCTACAGTGTTCTAATACAACAAACAGATGCAGTGCCTCTTTAACCTAGGTTTAAGGCAGGCAGTAGCTTCCTGTTGACGTGGGATTCCTGGAGATAACATCGGGTTCAGAGTTTGACTCTCACTACAGTAAATGCATCATTCTCCACTGCATTGGTATTCGGTAAGACGGACCTTTCTTCCCAACGGACAATGGGCGCTCAGAGAAAATTAAAACGAGACAGTGTTTCGATCGAAAGTGAAGCTCTATTTCTCTAAGCTAAACAAACATATTCCTTAGTCAAAGATGACTCTCCAATTTAGTGGTACTAAACGAAACAAGCAGGAGTTGTTTGGGCAAGTCTCTTCATTTATCTGTTTATTTACAAAGATCCACTTTGTTTTCCAGATACTATCAGAGTCGCACAGCCAGAAACCGTAGCACCTGCTTGGCGCACAAGTGGTTGTTTTCATTAGGACTACATTCTGAGATTGGAAAAGGGGTTTTAAATGAAGGCAGGTAACAAGGAGATAACAGCTGAGGATATTGATTTTGGATCCTTGTGCAGCTTTGAGTATCCTGCCTGAGTTGATTGCAGAACATAGTTTCTGTTTTGCCTTACACCATCTTCAGTAGTATGATTGATTGATAGATAGATAGATAGATTGATAGATAGATAGATATGTAGATAGATACAGTAGATAGATAGATTGATTGATATGTTGATAGATACGTAGATAGATAGATAGATGGATAGATAGATATGTTGTGAGATATGTAGATAGATACAGTAGATAGATAGATAGATATGTTGATAGATAAGTAGATATTGATTGATTGATTGATTTATTGGGTAAAAGTACAAAGAAACAGTACATCCCAGAGGATAGCATGATAAAAGCATACTTAGACACTTGTTTCCAACATGGTCCTCGTTGGTGGACATAACAAAAAAAACAAAAAACATACACAAAACAGTCAATACAGTTCCACCCACATTCACTAAAACATACTATGTATGGATGCATATGAGTACAGTCTGAGTGTGTATGACTATTTGTGATAATGATGTATAGGCTATGTGTATGTATTTTATACTATAAAATCAAATATAATTTGTGTGTGTGTATGTTGTGAGTAAACATGTCTAAGGAAAACATGATGTCTTCCAGAGATGTAGCCTAATCTGATTAGAAAAGGCATTTAAAGATGGTGCTACCTTGACAGACAGAGGAAGACTATTCCATAATACAACACCTGAATAATAAAAGGAGCTCCGTGCAGCAGTGCTATTTATCCGAGCCACTGTGCATGAGCGTATACTGGCTCTTGTATTATGGTCATGCTGAGAGTGAACCATCCCAACTTGACTGCTCAGGTAAGCTAGATAGATAGGTAGATAGATAGATAGATAGATAGGATGGGCAGGTGGGTAGGTAGATAGGTCTACTTTATTTATCCATGATGGGAAGTTGGTGAACTTGATGCCTATGCATTGTATTGTGGATGACATTCGGTTATGAAAAGAAACTAGAATCTGCAATTTACCTGTAGTACTTTTTCTTAGATAAACTCACAGGAAGCACTTCGTACACAGACAGATTTAACAATTAGTTCTGAAGAAGAACATCCACTTATGGTGGATTGCATCTATCAGCCAGGATAACAACGCAGCCGAACATAATCAGTATACCCCTGGACTCTGTGTAATTCTGAACTGATTAAAGCGCGATAGTGTTCGTCTTGTTTGGTGATTATAAATGTCTTCCTTTATGCAGAGTACAATGTTCCCTGGCTATAATGAAGGTTGGAGACTTGGTTTCTGTGTTGGTTTCCCCAAGCAGGTCTCATGTTCAAGACAAACAGAGAAGGGATAGAGATTTTAAACCTTTAGAGGGCAGCTCAAGCCCTCCCCCCCTCCTCCCCCCTGTCGTGTTCAGTGAAGCGTCTCTTCCCTTGGCCTTAGCGCTGTGGGAGTACTGGTCCTTGTGTGCCCAGGCTGCTCCACTCTCGACTGGAGACCAATCCAAGAGGCATACCTGGAGCCAGACCCCAAAAACTGTCTCCTGTAGTGGAGTGGCAATTTGTAAAACTCTTGTTTGGATGTTTTTGTTGTTTGTTTGTTTGTTTTTTTCAATGGTCTAAGCAGCTGTATTTACTATAATTACAAAGATGGTGGTGTTTGTTCGGTGTTGCCTCATGCTGAAGATGAAGGAGCACACCGTTTTAGGTAAACAGCAACATGAGGAAGTAGGATGATTGGCTCGTTATGAGCGGAGCTTGTCCGGTCTGATGATTCATTAGGCACACTTCCTTGTGATATTCTGTGGTAATCCAATTTCCCTGTGATATTCTGCGACAATCACATTTCACTGTGATATTCCTACAGTAAATCACCTAGATTTGATATCCCTACTATATAAGTATATAAGTACTATATTTAAGTACTATAGAAGTATGCATGGCCATCACATTTGCGGGAGCTACATGTACATCGAGCCTGACACTACGGTCTCGTGTGTCTCAGTCTGTGACCCCATGGCAGAGACTCTTCATGCTCATGTCATTTCAATTGTTTCCACTTACTCGGCTTGCTGAGATGTGATCAGACTCAGAATAGAACTCAGTGGACGTGTTGATTAGAGACAGTTATTCAGTCTTGGAGTGTCGCCATGGCTACCTGAGTGGTCCAGAGGACTCCGGGGCGAGCGCCCCCCCCTGACTCTCCAATCGCACCAGCTGTCCAAGAAACGGGAGGCGTGGCTAATCACCCCCATTATGAGAGTAAAATGGCATGGCCGGAGTGATTATTCGTGGCCACGAGACAGGTGCTCACAAAAGCAGCAGACAGATCTTTAAATCAGCTCTGACATGTGGAGGGCGGTAATCACAGGGTGTGGAGCTACTACTTTGTTCAACCTGGCTAATTTCAATAGCAAACCCTTCCATTGTGTGTGAGCGGCACACGGGGAAGGCTCATTTCCTCCTCCCATTCAGTCTAAGCCTGTGTTAATATCCGTTTCCAGATTAACAAAGTGTGCCACTTTTTTTCATCCCATAGTCCATCCTAAACCGACTCTTTCCGACTCTTTTTTTTCTTTCAGACTTAGCGATGTTAATATCATTAAAGCCACTCCCTTTGACAGTATTCATGATTAAAATCCACCTTGAGGGAATTTATTGAGGGTTATAAAAATAGAACGGCTGTACAATGAGCGGAACTTTTGAGCACAGTCTTTGGTCTTCATTCAAAGGAAAGAGATGTGTCAAGGTGAACCAAGGGGTTGGACAACCTCTCACCTGCCAGCTGTTCCCATGGCTTGTCGCCATGACTGGTTTTGGAATTCTAGTCCAACTCAGGTTAGGATTGGATTTATAAACAGCTGTAGCTCAAAATTCAAGATTATTTTATTTGTCACAAGGCATAGGCCTACTTGCTGGTGTTCACCTGTGGCTGTGATCAAAATATGTTACACATAGGATTGTAGTAGCTTCACAAATGTATAGTGATGGCATTCTGGTAGTACCGTAGTAGTGGAGGTATGGAGAGGTGCACTTAATCATGGACACAGTATAGGCCTACCCACATCTTTTTGTTGTTGTAAATGACCAAACTATGAAACTAGAAAATGAGCCGAGGGTTTCATATGTCACGCTTAATTCGCGTACTGAATACATGAATGCATTTAATTAGGCCTAAGTAGCATAGCCTACACCTGTAGGTCATAGTAGACTATATATTGAGTAATAGATCCCATTCTGTACATATCGCATAATACCGGACACCAGCTGCTGCGTTTAACAATCACCATGCTAACCTCATACAGTACGACACAAATAACACAATGATGCTGGAACTGAATGCTCGCTCCTGTACCTAGCGGCCTCGCGCCAACATGATGCCAGTTGAACTGGGCCAACCAGCATCCCTCCATTGTCGTAATTCACAAAAGCCAAGGGAAATGTATGTCATCATCATTCCTATAATTGATGCAGTGTTGAGCATATTGCACGGAGGATGAAAGGGTGTGTGTAATAGGTTTGCGAGCCCATGGGCCACGGGATATATAGCGCTGTTCAACACTGTATAATTCAATGTTTAGCTCCCCGTTAATTCAGAGTCTGATAATAACCAATTAGGTAATTCCCCCCTTTCAGTTGCGCTATTATCTTGTCCCCTCATCTTACGCACGTTGCGACTGACAGATAAAGGAGGAGCAGCACAAAGAGAGTAGGTGAATGAACTGGCTGTGTTTATAATGTGTTGACTCAAGCAGTTTGCTGGTGGCTTTGGTCTCCTTAATTGGCCTTTTACCTGCACCTCTTTTTTCTGTAGAATAATGGCAGTTGATTGGAACAGAATGAGTGTTGATGTGATTGGCATGTCCCCGCAGAGAGAGAGAGAGAGAAAACCCCCCCCACATTTTTGTTGTATTTCTTTCACAGACCCATCATTATTTCCAAAAATCAATCAAACAATGGTGTTTGGGGTGTGCGCGTGTGCATGGTAGTTGAGCGCAGCAACATACTCTAGTGTGTTGATGTGATGGGCATGTCCCTGCAGAGAGAGAGAGAGAGAGAGAGAGAAACACATTGTTGTTGTATTTCTTTTACAGACCCGTCATTATTTCCAAAAAGCAATCAAACAATGGTGTTTGGGGTGTGCGTGTGTGCATGCTAGTTGAGCGCAGCAACATTCTCTGATTTAAAAAAATATATATAAAAAATTCTTATAAATATTCTGAAATCTCAGTGGGAATACACTGTGTTGTATTTACTGTTGACTAGTTCACAATTTGACCAGAGATGGCAGGCGAGCTCAGTCGTTCTATACAGCTCCGAGAGCGCGCGGTTTGATTATGCGATCGATTCTTCAATCCGTTCCGCTGGACTTTTAACCGTTCTTTCGTTCCAGCCTATCTAGATCAATGAATTCGCGTGGCGTACCCCTCTGCTTGCACACAGCGAAGCGCTGGACAGCTCCTGGTACCAGTGAGGCTGCGTGCCCCTTTTCAAGTCTTCTTGTGGTTTTCTACAGAACCACACTTGGAACATCGAAAGAGATGGAGAACTGAAGGTTTTAGTTGTTGCTTCTTATTAGGCTACTTGGAAAGTATCGCCGCGCCTGTGTTTTATTGCAATTCCATTCAGTTTTTGGAAGCCGGTTCCGTTAGTTCGGCGCACATGAATTGATCAGCGCGTTGTGTGTTGGACAAGGATTTTTGTAGCCTAATTGTGGGACTGTCGCTCAACAGTGAAGCGAAAACATGGATGGTCCAATTGGATTTATTTGGCTGAAAAGACTTTCTCTATTTGTTTGGGTATGCTATATTGCGGGCGATGCAAAATCATATGGTAAGTCTGGAAATAATTTGACTTTGTTTATCCTGGCTAATGTTGATCTATGTTAATGTATGCCGACAAAATGAAACATTGTATTGATATCTGCTAACAGAATGCTTCAATTGGTTCGGAATGCTCCAAAGGGCTACTGAGGGGTGCGTCTTGGTTGCAGAGTACCACTGGCTTTTTTACGATTGACTTTTATTCCGACAATTTGGATTCTGGGAAGCAGTTATCCCAATTCAAACACACTGCAGGCTACTTCAGATACATTTCCCCATTATTTGAATGGGTCTTGTCACCTCCTTATTAAGATAATCTAAAGGGATGTGCCATTTAGTTCTGATTTTGCAATCCGTTGCTCTCTCTCTCTCTCTCTCGCGCGCGCGCTATTGGATATAAATACGTATAATTATGTCTAAGCATAATGCAAAAATAAAACGAGTAACATGCATTACTGTAGGTTAAACAGTCACTCCAATCCCCACAAAGTTGATGAGAGAATAGGCTACCGTATTTGTGTCAATAGGGCATCTACTTGAACTCACAACGGTCTAAACATGTAAACAGTTTAATTAAGGTAATTGGTGCACTGATTCCACCCCCCCCCCCCCACCCCCAACCCCACTCCCCTCCACATACACCAACCATTGCTGTGTGTGTGTGTGTGTGAGAGAGAGAGAGAGAGGGAGAGAGAGAGAGAGAGAGATAAAGAGGAGAGAGACAGAGAAAAGAGTAGTGGAGATTTGAGTGGTGGAAGGGGCAGTCACACTCAATCCACACTCAAGCACAAACTGTATACACCATACACCAGTTCAACCTAAAAATGAGACCTATAACTAAACTCATGTTATCAGACATGGCTGGTATAGGGTAGTCTTGTTCACAGTTCTACCACTAGGGGTGCACTTTCACTTGCCATGTCGCTTTAGCAGTGTGATATTCTGTCAGTATATGTGAGTTACATATGAGAGAGAGAGAGAGAGAGAGAGAGTGTGTGTGTGTGTTTGTGTGTGCTGTGTTGTAGTAGCCAGTGCATTAACCAAGATGATTTCTTCCTATGCCCCATCCTCCACAGTTTATGTTTTGACTGACCATATAAACCAAACAACCCCTTAATACAAAGTCATTGACACCCATTGGTTTTGGAAATGAAGACTCTTAGGTAAAACTACATGTCCTCAATTAAATTTGGAGTGTTCTGCTGCAGGATATTAAGTAACTCTGGTCATCAGGAAGATGCATTGGCTGGGTCCTCCTATTGTTTCTGATGGGACAGTAAGTTGTGTGAAATTGATGAGAAGTGCCTCACCTGTAACTCACTAACACAACCATCAGCCCTAGCCATTACAATTGAAAACCAGATAAGTTGTGATTTGTGTATTCTATCATGGATTTTCTGAACGATTGTACTAGTTTTAAATCCTCTCTTCAGAGCCCCTAATGCTGCCTGCTTGTCTGCGTAATGTATGCGTTGCCATGGATTTGGCAGGCCAAGGCCCCAACACATGCTAGTACTATCAGGCACGGTCATATCTGTGTTCTTTTGTCAGGAGGATATTTGAACATGAGCCGATGTGCTGTGTGTGAGGCATTAGTAACCGGCAACATAGACTTCCAGCCCCCTCTGCAGTTAGTAAAGCAACAGATATATGTCGGTAATTCTGCTCAGTAAGCCTCACGCGCATTCACAGATTGGCAGTCCATTGTGTTTTGGTATGCACTAATGGGAAGCTCGCCTGAACAGAATGTCTTAACTCCCGACATCATTTGAGTTTCGGATTCAGTATGTCTGATTCAATATTCAGCTGCGCATTTTGTTCATGATAGATGGCGTCAGATGTGCTAGTCAACTTATTGGTCCCTGGAGCGGAGTGGAGTGACGCATCGGACCGAGTTAGTATTCAATTGAAGTAGTGAAGGGGGTTTGCAGTCGGTGCTGCTTTCTTCGCGCACCTGTGTAGTGTAGTCCTATCTGATGCGGCATTACAAAAAAACCCATGGGTTTCACAGCTGTGCTAAATGCTGACATCTGTGTCACATTGACTGGGTAATCTGGGCCTGCCGCGCCCGCTTTTTAATGAGCGTCGCTCCTTTGCACATTCATCAAGGGAGCAGCTCTGTGCCGCTCTGCGTTTCTCGCTCTTCCCCTCCTACTCTCTCTCCTATGTACATGTGGTGCTGAATATTCATTGTGAACACTTTTTTTCACTGAGCACTTTTTCACACAAACTTACTATACTGTAGGTTGTGAACAGTTACGTTCCAATAAAACGCCACATACACGTTTTTGTACGTGACGTGTACTATATCCCAATCAATAATATTAAC